>NC_140174.1:22609072-22752449 GCF_963971535.1 Notolepis coatsorum | reverse complement strand
GGTACATGTTGTGATGGAGCATTTGAAAGTAGGTCTTAGTCGACTCAGTGCCAAGTTTTTGAGTGACTGTATAAATGTGATCCTGCCAAGTTATTCTTAGCTGCTTTTAACCCCTTATGAATCTGGCACATTTAGCATAAAACGATTGCACACCCAAAGTAATTTGTGATTTATTCTTAAACCATTATAGCACATGCATGAGTCTGGTCTCTTTTGAAAGGAAACATTCTGAACTTCCTTCCACAACAGGAAGAATCACTCTTAGAGTAATGTAATAGAGTTAATGTTGTTTACTTGCAAACAGATGCCTGCAAAAGAGTTCCAGCTGAAAGCTCGGGGCTGGAAAACGGTTCCATAGCCTTCTGTCCCCTTATCGTAGGAATCAGTCCTCGTGTAATATATCATTAGCTCCCGAATTTCATTGGCTACAAAAACTCTCAATCATTAACAGCTTAAAGTGACTCTAAAATAGATTAAGCTGCAGTGTACTGGAGCTGACACGCTGCTTTGACACACTGTACTTCCAGTACTCCACTACTGTTGCTTGCTAACGGTGCGCTCCGCGGCGGAAGTTGAAACTTTTTCAACCGAGAGCACCCTAAAAAGCGACACTTCAAAAAACGCAAGGCGTATATACTATAGTTTCGGAGGAGTCGCATGCCTGTCGCGAGAAAACATCTGAAAACAACAGAAAAAAGGCCCAGGCGCGACTAAACCTTTGAAAACAATGGGAAAAAGGCACAGGCGCGACAAAACCTCTGAAAACAATAGAAAAAAGGCCCAGGCGCGACAAAACATTTACAATTACATTTAGTCATTTAGCTGACGCTTTTATCCAAAGCAACTTACAAGTTCTGTACGACAAGTCATCAGGAAGGGCGCAACTCTATCAGCTGAGTAACAATGTTCATCAAAGTGTTTAGTGCTACAGTGTAGGTTAGTTTATTAGGACAAGTGCATGACAGTAAGGTTAGTTAGGGTTAGATATTTTTTATTATTATTATTATTATTATTATTATTATTATTATTATTATTATTATTATTATTATTATTATTATTATTATTATTATTATTATTATTATTATATATCTTTTTTTAAACAATAGGAAAAAAGGCCCAGGCGCGACAAAACCTCTGGAAACAATAGAAAAAAGGCACAGGCGTATATTTCAAAAAGGCGTCCAATGTGATCACAGCCCAACGTGTAACATGTGTATCATTACTGTGTGTTCCTCAGGGCCCATCGTGCTCTCATCAACGTGTGGATCCCCTCTGTCTTCCTGCAGGGCCGAGCTGCCAACGCATATCACGTCTACCAGGTACCCAGCCTTGTTTATACCCTATTCATTAATGCCCAGCCTATTTAATACCCTATTCATTAATATCCAGCCTAGTTTATACCCTATTCATGAATACCCATTGTTTATTCCATATTAGCCTCCTTAATGCCCTATTCATTGGATATCATGCCCATTATTCATTGGCTTTAGTTTGGCCAAAATATGGAGGGTCTGCACTGTTCGATCAGTCCCAGTGATAAAACATGATGATAAAAACCCAGGTTATAATGGATACATGACTATAAAAACCCAGGGTTATAATGGAAACATGATAAAAACACAGGTTATAATGGAGACATAATGATAAAAACCTTGAATGCTAGTAGCGCTAGGAACTCCTAGTATATAAAACCCTTCACAGGTCTACACTTGTTGGCCAAGCTGCAAACGAATTATATCTTTGAAAATGGAATTAGGGATTAGGTTAGGGTTAAGGTAAGTATAAATTAATTAGGGATTAGGTTAGGGTTAAAGTAAGTGTAAGTGAATTAGGGATTAGGTTAGGGTTAAGGTAAGTGTTAGGTTTCAACGTCTATAGAAATGATGATGAGTTCCAGCTTTGCAGATAGGCCAATCAGCGATGATCACATTTACACACATTGCATCACACGATGAAGCCACACGTGTGTCAGCCCAGGAACGTGTCAACAGGCCGCTTCTTCTTGTATGTGTCAGTTTATCAACTAATGGAAACAACAGCTCCTGGTCCCCTTGATGACTGTTTCATCATGTCTGTCATATTAATACGGTGTCAAAGCTCAGCACTTTCACAGCAGAGAACACACACGCACGCGCACACACACACACACACACACACACATTACACACAACATTTGTACACAAGCGTACAAAAAATGTACCCATTCTGCAATCTGTTAATAAAGTTTTCATTCAATCAATCAATCAATCAATCAGAGAGAGGGAGGGAGGGAGGGAGGGAGGGAGGGAGGGAGAGAGAGAGAGAGAGAGAGGGAGGGAGGGAGGGCGCACGTGTAGGTTCTAGGTTGAATCAATTGATGAACAATGTCGTTTTCATTATAAGCGTCTTGCAAGTTGCAACGCTGGTTAAGATATGAAAATACTTGCCAGTACTGTCTGTAAGGATGGTTGTAGGCAGCTGTGTTCAACGAGCTGTTGTGTATTGGCGACGGACTGAGGGCTGGTCTTCGCATAATGAACGTGATATAGCCAATCAAAGGCAGATATTTTTTTTAGAATGCAGGGAGTAAAAGACGCTTAACACACACACATAAACACACACATACACACAGACAGACAGACCACTAGCCAATGTGGGTAGAATGACGGAAGTACACGCCCCAGGGGAATTCTACCCGCGTCTGGCGGGTGTCAATGTCAAGCCCTGTATATATATATATGTACAGTATACACAGTATATATACACAACACTTGCACGAATGTGCATGTACTCACTCACACATGCAAGGTCACACACACAAATACACACAACACAACCATGCGCACACGCACACACACACGCACACGCGCACTCACACCTCTCCAGGTGACAGACTCCCTCAGTTGAATATCTAATGGGAATACTTCTCTCCATCCTTCCTCTTATCTCCTCTCACAATGCTGCTTGTCAGAGTCACAGTCCAGAGGTAGAAGCAGCCAGTGTTACTCAGGTGGAACCAGACAGGTGGGAAGAGAAGGGGCCACTTGACAGAACCACAGCTGGAAGAGATACCAGGACTGCCCCCAGCACTGCTGCCTATCGTCCTATATTTTAGATATGAATTCACAAGAAACACCGGCATCACAGACTCAAGTTCCAAGTTTTCAAGTTTTATTTGTCACGTATGAAGTACATGTACATTACAGTGAAATGCTTGGTTCTGTATGAGCCCCCTGAGAATGTGCTTCATACTGTACAAATAATAAAGTCCAAACACTAAACAAGAAAATATACAACATACAAACTAAAGTACAACCTAAAGTACAGAATGAAGTACAAAATGCAAACAATGTGGTACAAAAATCCAAACCTTTTAAAAAATTACTACCGCAGTAAGTAGGGGGGTAACTAAGTATGACTTGTTCTACTGTCTGTTCAACGTAAATGAAAAGAAACTGAACTCGTACTGAACCGTGACCCCAAGACCGAGCGATGTACCGAGCCGTGGCTTCTGTGAACCGTTGCACCCCTACTGCCTAGAGAGCCTTGGACCGCCAGGATTTCCTTCCCTTTGAATATGTAGAATTATTACTGAGTCTCCCGACAACGTGTTAGTTTGATGATTGGGAAATCGGATACAATATTGTATTTCATTTGTCCTCCGTCCTTGACACAGCCTCGGTGCCCCTTGCACAGACTGTCGCATCCTACAGTAGATGTGACGCTGTGCAATTACAAGAGGAATGAGCAGACCGAAATATTCCACTTTCTCCCGACAAATCTCGAGCCAAAGTGCAGCCAGTGAGTCTATTTCCTGGTATGGTGGAACCTGCTTGGTAGAACTCTTTCAAATCAGATTGGCACAACGACTAAATTGGGATGGGGAGAAAGAGAGATACAAAAAATAAATAAAAAAATCCTCCATGCGACACTACAGGAGCCCGTGGCTAGCCTGAAACAATCCCATATCTACTAGCTAACGACCATGTGCTTTTACATGCAGTCTCAGATATGTGGATTGAGTCGGAACTTCAAAATGCATGCGTAGCGCGTTGTATTTCTTCCTGGGGGTTATGTTCTGCGTGGGGCCGTTATCCACCCCTGGAGTTTGTATAATCTGCAGCATTTACGGTCCATCAGGTATACTGGATAGCTGAGTTCCTGAGGCCATATTAGTCTAATAGGTCCCTATGGAGACAGCTATTGTTCCGAGACAGGCTGACTGATAGGCATGGTTCCTGTACCCATTGTTGTTGAGGTGAGGTTGTTGACATAGACTAATTGCTATAAGACCTAAGAGAATAATGGCTGTCGCTCTGAAAAATACGCCACAGATGCACACAATTGCCATTATATCTAGGTACTGTACGCACACACACCTGCACACACCTACACACACCTACACACACACACACACACACACACACACACACACACACACACACACACACACCTACACACACACACACACACACACACACACACACACACACACACACACACACACACACACACACACACACACACCTAAACACCTACACACCTACAGTACACACACACACACACACACACCCGGAATGACTTCATTGTGGCCACAATTACAGTCCCTTCAAAATATCAACCAGTGTGGTCTTCTGACCTGCGTCAGATTGTCTGCGATTGGTTCCCGCTGCCTGTAACTGTGGATGGCGGAGGACGCTTGACGCGTGTTTGAGCCCCACATGGGAGCAACGAGCCATAATGTCCTTTAAACAGGCTTTTAGAGTAATGGTGATGTTAGGAGTCCATGAGACAGTCGGATCCCAGCGACCCCTGGCCTCAGAACCTGGACGCAGGGCAGCGAGACACTATCAGGCATCTGCTGCACCTTCACCTACACACCTACACACACCTACACCTACACACACACACACACACACACACACACACACACACACACACACACACACACACACACACACGCACACGCACACACACACGCACGCACACACACACACACACACAGTAGAGGAGTGAGAACAGAGTGTGATGCTCTTCAGTTCTCATTCCCTCTCCATCCACTAGAAGATAACATGACATTACGACGGGGCGTAAATTGCTTGTAGTCCATTTCCTGTCTTAGCATTTCTTTAGAACCACTTTTCTCTTCACGTCTGCCGAAATGACTCCTCTTCTACAGAGAGAGCGAGAGAGCGAGAGAGCAATGGAGAGAGAGAGCATGGGAGAGAGAGAGAGAGAGAGGCTGATGGATTCGCTCCATTATCGTCCCAGTTTTGTTCTCCTCACACGCCATCCCTCTTAGCCCTTCAACCCCATCCATTCATCCATCCATCCCTCTCTCCATCCATCCCTCCCTTCATCCATCCATCCATCCCTCCCTTCATTCATCCATACCTCTCTCCATCCATCCATCACTCCCTTCATCCATCCCTCTCCATCCATCCATCCATCCCTCCCTTCATCCATCCATCACTCCCTTCATCCATACATCCCTCCCGTCATCCATCACTCCCTCCCTTCATCCCTCCCATCATCCCTCCATCATCCCTTCATCCCTCCCCTCATCCCTCCCTTCACCCCTCCCCTCATCCCTCCCCTCATCCCTCCCCTCATTCCTCCCTCAGCTCCTTCTGAACTCATAATGGCAGAATTATTCCGGCCGCAACAAATTAGTGTTTCAGTTCCACACAATACAGACTAAAGAGCCTCCTGGAGGGAGGGAGGGAGGGAGGGAGGGAGGGATGGAGGGAAGAAGCATGGTTTCCGCACCAGCGAAGGACAGATTAGTTAGGTGTGTTTCTTTTGTTGTTGTTGTCCCGATCCAACTATATTGGTTACTGACTGGCTGACTGGCTGACTGACTGACTGACTGACTGACTGACTGACTGACTCACTGACTCACTGACTCACTGACTGACTGACTGACTGACTGACTGACTGACTGACTGACTGACTGACTGACTGTCACCGGCATGTATTCAGGTCTGGCTTAACTAGAGCCGTCTGTTTCTGTTCAGTGGCTGTGTGTTTTTAAGTGTGTTGAAGTGAGCATCCGTCACGTAGAAACCTCTGTCCCGGCTTGTTGTTCTTCCTCAGAGGAGGAGATATGATGGAAGGAAGCCTGTTGTCACGTTGCTGAGGAAGGATGTCTAAATCAGGAACTAAAGCTAATAGATGTGTCCATGCCGCTTCCGTATAGTGTTTGTAGTGTTTTTTGTATGGTGTTATTTTGTGCTTGGTATTTGTATTCTAGGACCAGACTGCTGTGAAGGCCCATAGTACCAGTCACCGGTACCAATAGGAATGTCTCATTGTTAGTTCAACCTTACTCCAAGTGTTAAAGGTCCCATATTATATGCTAATCATATGTATGTACAGAGTTGTAGTATGAATATGTACAGTGATACAGGTATGAAGACACTTTGGTAGTAAGTCGTACTGGCCAGAAGCGTAACTAGTAAAAGTAAGTCATGACTGAATATTTGTACATTTTTACAAATTATTAGTAAAAAGAAATGTGCGTCATGCATTAAAATAATTTGTGCCGTTAATATGCATTTGTGTTAATGCGTTATTAATGTGCAAATTTTGACAGCGCTGGATGGATGATATATATAGATACACTATATATACACAACACGTGCTGGTGATCCATTTGAAGTCTTAATATCCATCACCAAAAACCATGTCAATATTTCCTCTTACGCTTCCCTCTGGATCTCTACCAAGAACAGGCTGCTTTGTGTCCTTGCGGCTCATTGATATCATTAATATCATACCCTGACATTTTCTTCTGTCTGAGGGCCGACATACGCAATGAGCGTGTAGTTGTGACATCACAAATGCACTGAAGTTCAAACGGCTCATGTGAAGACACAGTGAACTGAGTGCTTTGATACTGCCACAGTACTTCCACACAGTATTTATCTACTGTAGCACCTAGACCTGCTTTATAATCAAAAGAGAAATGGAAACCTGTGGGACCTTTAAATCTTTGAGGGTTTGGGGTTACGTGACCTACCAACCGTTCTCCAGACATGCTGCAAATCCTTACTTCCTACAAGGAACCTATCCATTGAAACGGTCTTTTGCGTCAGATATCCAGGTAGGAAACCCAGGCGTCTACACAATACTGGTGATTTTACGACATTAGGTCCACAACAGGTACCACATTAGTAATAGAAGGCGTTCCACAGGGTTGGGCACAATACCGCCTTAACCAGCATTTCATGTTTTTCAAGATTTAATGTTTATTTATACATTTCTTTCTCCTGCAAGTTAATATATAACCAGTTGTGTGTTTTAGGCCCAGTCTCACACAATATCAACTACAATCCAAGTTTTAGTGTTGATTTGATCAGTAACATTCATGGTAAAATACACCATAAAAAACACTTTTTGACTTGACAGTGATTATTAAACTTGGATACTGTGAAACATTAAGAGTGTCCAGACAAAAAAAAAAAAAAGCAAAGCAAAATTGGTGAAATGTCCGAATTGTAACTAAAGGTTGACCTTATACTGTAATCAACCAACAGGCAAATATGCAGCAGTATAATACAACTAAATGCATATTAGCCGAGACAGCGGTAGACTGACGTGCGATACCCTGTAAATGGCAGCATTATAAACACGTTTCTATTTTCATCAGAGAAAGTGGGGTAATTCAATTTGAATATAGATATCTCTGTGTATATTTCAGGGGCTGAAGAAACCAGCCACACAAACATCATCCTATTCTGGGCTGTTTGTTCTCAAGTCAGACCACTGAAAAGCATGGTTGTTGTGTTTACGAGTTCCCTGCTGTGATTTTCCAACTGTAAAGAGCCAGTACAATGATGTGTTTACTCACTCTATTTCAGTATGTAATCGACTGGCGTTTTATGCTCAATTTGCAGGACTGTTAAGGGGGTTTATGCAGCATTTCCGGTGGCCTCTGCGGTATTGTCACGAGGTCACCGCTGTGCTGCAGGTGGCAGGTCACGCTGACCGTTGCTCTCGCTGACCGTTGCTCTCGCTGACGTTGCTCTCGCTGACGTTGCTCTCGCTGACGTTGGACCAGCTCTGACTACGGCTGTGCTCAGACTCGAGAACACTCACCCTTCACCATTCATACACTCTGGCTTCCCGGGAACAGCAGTGGAAAATAAAAGGCATGAAAGGAGCTCTTAGGGCCCTAATTGGTCTTCGTCAGACTAATTCACATGGTCCTCATAACCGCACTGGGTGTGCTCTTTAGAAAGTAGGAGAACAAAAGTTAATATGAGTAAGGGCAGGGCTACTGCATAATAGAAGTTGAATAACCGGCGCATGGATATCTCACTTTTATATATTTTCGTCTGGGTGACGTCGGTGGTGTTATTGCGGTCAGGTCAAGTATGAAAACAAGGATGTTTTTAGCTGTAGAAACCGGTCATCGTGGCCTCATTCATCGATCACCTCGCATTGGCGAGAGGTAGTGTTTTGTGTGTTCTTCTTGAAAAGTAATGGCTGGATAGCCATGGAATTGTGCTGTGCACGTTCAGGACGCCAGTAGGAACAAAGCTTTTGATTTCGTTGACCCCATGACCTTTTGTTTAGTGACACCATCAGGCCAAATAAGCGTGTCTCCTGCCCCGTACAGGTTCATGACCCCTAGATGAACAAACCTTTTGATATGGGTGACCCCATGACCTATCATCTAGCGTCACCATCAGCTTGGACTATTAAGATATGTTGAGTCATAATTTCCATCAAATCTGTGACCCCAGCAGGAAGAAAGCTCTTGATGTTGGTGACCCCACGACCTCTTCCTCTAGAGGCCAAGACCTTCCACTTTCAAATGAGTTGTAAACAAGTTACAGAAGAGAGCATGTGTTGATGTTGATGAGGTCCAGAAACACAGCTCAGAGAGAGAGAGAGAGAGAGACTCTAAGAGAGATAGAGAGAGAGACTCTAAGAGAGAGAGAGAGAGAGAGACTCTGAGAGAGACTGAGAGAGAGAGAGACTCTAAGAGAGATAGAGAGAGAGAGACTCTGAGAGAGAGAGAGACTCTGAGAGAGAGAGAGACTCTGAGAGAGAGAGAGAGAGAGAGAGAGACTCTGAGAGATACTCTGAGAGAGAGAGAGAGAGAGAGACTCTGAGAGAGAGACTCTGAGAGAGAAAGAATTGAATGAATTGAATTGAATTGACTCTGAGAGAGATAGAGAGAGAGAGACTCTGAGAGAGATAGAGAGAGAGAGACTCTGAGAGAGATAGAGAGAGAGAGACTCTGAGAGAGATAGAGAGAGAGAGACTCTGAGAGAGAGAGAGAGAGAGAGAGAGAGAGAGAGAGAGAGAGAGAGAGAGAGAGAGAGAGAGACTGACTCTGACTGACTCACTCCCCTGCAGAGCACTTTGACAGGAACAGTGAATTCTCACCGCCTGTCAGAATGAAGAAAGTTCTCCTGGAGGGGAAGGGTAGATGTATTACAGGAAAACAACTGTTGTCTTTTTGACTGTACGTGGGCATTCAGGTGTGCGTGCAGACACAACCCCCCCCCCCCCCACCCGGTACAGGGCCCCCCCCCCCCCACCCGGTACAGGGCCTCGTGGGTGGATTGCGTAGGAATTTTGGAGTAGTGCAGCTCAGTGAAATACTAGATGAATGGCAGCGTGCCAGAGTGTCTCCCTGGCACCCCGGAGCCAGGATTCTCTGGCTCATTTTTACTATTTTTTTTTAAATTTTATTTCAAATGTATTATTATTCCCTTTGATCCGCAAAAAGCAGCTGAGCCTATATCCCTTCCACACACAGTCAGCCGCTGCAAAACGTCTCACTGTTTTTATTAGACTAATGAGATGTGATAATTCATCCACGCATTTCACTGTAACTCTCTATATCCCCCCCCCATCTCTCTCTCTCTCTGTCTCTCTCTCTCTCTCTCTCTCTCTCTCTTCTCTCTCTCTCTCTCTCTCTCTCTCTCTCTCTCTCACTCTCACTCTCACTCTCACTCTCTCTCTCTCTCCTCACTCACTCTCTCTCTCTCTCTCTCTCTCTCTTCTCTCTCTCTCTCTCTCTCTCTCTCTCTCTCTCACTCACTCTCACTCTCATCTCCCTCTCTCCCCCTCTCTCTTTGTTCTCTTCCTTTATTTCCTGAAAGAGATACCATATAGAATGATGACGTAGAGAGCAGTGTGCGGTGTGCGCCTGCAGTCATAATGTGTGCACGTGCTCCCAGGCATGTGTGCTAAGTGCTTAATGCATTCGCCTCAGCCCTGTATTAGGCGTCACTATCTTCATTTAGAGTACAGCGCTTTTAAACTATGCATGTTTATGTACTTGAGAGCAGATAGTGAGAGAGGCGAGAAAGAGACGGAGGATTCCAATTAATAGTGGTTACATAAGCTACCTTTAGCTTTGTGTGCCTCCTCCCAGAGTCTTTAATATGCACCATACAAACCGCATAAATCAGCCGCTCGATGAATAATTGAGACGTCCTCGTTGACATGCGTTAAAAAATACGTGCACCGCTCCCTCCAATCTCCCTGGCGTTTGGTACCTCGGGGGACTGCAGTGGGGGGACATGTGTCGGCGCCTCTAATCTATAGTATTACCCGTTCGGTTGACTTGGGCTAACAACACCTGAGAGAGTTGGTGGCTTCTTCACATCCCAACCCCTCGGTTGTGCAGCGCTTTGATTAGCCGGAGTCTCCGGTCTCTGTGGCCGCTGTGCCTTCTGCGGCTATGCAGATGAGTGCCGTGTGTCCATATGTATTCATGCACAAAATGTGTATGTGTGTGTAAGAGAGAGAGAGTGTTGCATTAAGGGTCCAGTTATTATGCTGCTGTCTAATTAGAGTAATGCTGATGATCATGTCTGTACATGCCCATGATTATGTCTGCATTTTTCGCTGTGTGTGTGTGTGTGTGTGTGTGCGTGTGTGTGTGTGTGCGTGCGTGCGTGCGTGCGTGCACGTGCTTGCTTGCTTCTGTTTGTGTGTGTGTGCATGTGTGTGTGCTCGCTTCTGTTTGTGTGTGTGTGCATGTGTGTGTGTGCTCGCTTCTGTTTGTGTGCATGTGTGTGTGCTCGCTTCTGTTTGTGTGTGTGTGCATGTGTGTGTGCTCGCTTCTGTTTGTGTGTGTGTGCATGTGTGTGTGCTCGCTTCTGTTTGTGTGTGTGTGCATGTGTGTGTGCTCGCTTCTGTTTGTGTGTGTGTGCATGTGTGTGTGCTCGCTTCTGTTTGTGTGTGTGTGCATGTGTGTGTGCTCGTTTCTGTTTGGGTGTGTATGTGTGGGTGCAGGTGTGTGTGTGTGTGTGTGTGTGGACGGTTATGATAATGACTGGGTGATGATGGAGGGAGATAACAATCATGTTGATGATGGTAATGATGAATGTTTTTATGATGGCGATGATGATAATTACGATCGCCGTCTTGCTTGCACATCGATCAATCACAGATTAACCCCCCCCCCCCCCCCCCCCCCCCCAACACACACACACACACCCCCCCCCCCCCTGGGACAAACACGAGGCTGCCTTAAGTAAACTCCATTACAGGGTCACATGTACAGAGCAAACCCAAATGCATCCACAATGTCCGTATCAAGCCACACAATCTAGAGTCCATGGCACGTATACGATTGGTGCACATCCCCGTTTCACTGCAGAGCCGTTAATAATTCCCAGTCATGCTATTTGGTCTTGGTGTTTAGCATTTTGCTGCGTCGTTTCGTTACGTGACCTGAACACCAACATGCAGTCCGTCTAAACCGGTCTAAACCAGTCAACCGTCCAGTTGGTTCCACCGTGCGGTGATCTATGCCGCAGTCGCAGGGGAAAATACATGGAATTATTATGTTGATATTCATTTCAGAATTTCATGATCTTTGAAGTCATTCTTGACATAAGTGATAGAAAGTGAGACCGAGAAAAGTCTCGTAGATACACTGCACTCAAGCCCAGGGCCGGACTGGGGAAATAATTCATACCGGGAGATATAGCGCGAAATATAGCCCCAGTCAGGCCACTTTTTAAGCGGGGGGTCTGGGAGTCCCCCACCAGGGAATTTTTTGTTACAAAGACTTAATTTCCTGCATTCTGGTGAATTTTAGTGCATGTGAATCACAAACTAATGAGCCAACCAGGCACGTGCACACATAGAGCCCAAGGGGTGCTTGAGCACCTGCCTTTTTGAGCCTCATAAAAAAGTGCCATTTAAAAAAAAAATATATATATATATTATTATTACGCATATAGACTGCCCTTCCAACTGAAAAATGTCAGGATAGAATCAAAATATTAGGTAAAGAGAGAGCGATGCCCCATATTCCATTGCAGTTTGCACGGCCTCCTCAGCGTGCCTCTCCGCGGACCTATATATTTTATGCATAGCGTGGGTGGTGATGATGATGATGATAGAAACCACTGTGGCGCATACAGTTGAATGCTGGTATTACACTCATTGAGGGACACGAAGAAGTCAAGTCCGATGGGATTTGGGAATATCAAATACAAATCGGGATTGGAATAAAAAATGCATTTATATTAAACAATACAGAATATACAGCACTTCTTGAGACTCAGAAGAAGCTTCTATCCCCAGGCCATCAGGATGCTCAACGAACAATAACACTATGTAACAACCATCAAATGCACTCACAGCACACACATCCACACGCACACACTCACTTTAAACAAACAACTCACTGCAGCACCCACTTTAACCACTTTAGAACACCTAAACACACTTTATATTTATTGGTAAAGAATTTGCACTACAACCCATACCTCATTACACCTTACTGTCAATTGTACCTAAATTGTACCTCATCCCATTTCTGCTTTGCACTGTATAGTATATTGTATGGTAACTCAGTTACTTCTACTCTGCATTGAGCATTGTATATATGTATATACTGAACACTTTTGCCTACGTATTTGACTTCTATTTTATACTTGCTATACTTATTTTATACTTATCAATTTTTGTCTAGCACAGTCTCTGGAGCGTAACAGAAAGAAGCATTTTGTATAAAAGTATTCTGTACTTCTGTATGACAACTAATAAAGAAACTTGAAACTTGAACTTGAAACTTGGGGTCTGTAGGGTAAGCACTTATCCCTCCCCCCTGAACATTTATGGAGATGTATGGGCCTTTTAAGTCAGTGATAAAAGTGTCTTTCAAGGATAAGTGAGCTCCTATGCATGCTCGGTTAAAACACACAAAGGTATAGTGCCCTTTTCAGCCTTTGAGCACCTGACCCTCTAAAGTCCTGTGCACGTCCCTGGAGCCAACAATTGCTTAGTACAATGTACTGTTATGAACCTCAAATAAAACTGGTGTGGCACTAGCAACGGTACTCTCTCCACCTTGAAAAAGAAAAAAGCAAGAGCACAACATATTTGTCTATTTACTATTATAATACAGTTAACCACTCTCTCCACCTATTCAAACAGAGCAAGAGACAATACCCTATTCAGTTTACTGATGTACTACCTATCAACAGTTAAAATAGCCCTTTACACAAACATTAAATAACAGACCTTTCATTAACAATACTATAATAACAGTAGCCACTGCCAGAATAGTGTGACACATGTATCACGTCTGGTGAGCACACGCATGCATGCACAACGAAGACAGAAGATTGCGTTGTCTCAATCATTTTAACTATAAAATTATGAGCTCAAAGTATGAGCTCACTGACTGAAATTTCCAACAAAAAGCATCAATTGTCAAATAATATTGATCACATTAACTAGACTAGATGTTTTTGAGGAAATTAGAAAGGGGAAACAACTTAACCCTTGTGTCTGATCAGATTCTTATTTTTTGATAACTTTGCAGTGATTATGTTTGTAGCCAATATATGTGGCAAAGGTGTGTAATCTTTGAATTATCTTGGAATTTTGGAATCATAAATTGTTTATTCAACTTCAGCCCCGATCATAACCACCACATATTATTTTTTGTAATGTCAGATTTAATAACTCTTTTCAGAAAAGTGGGAGTATTTCATTTTTAATCTGACATTACAAAAAAAAACTAAAAATGGTTATGATCAGGGCTGAAGTTGAATAAAATATTTATGGAAAGAAAGTGGGAAATTATTTCAACATATAATCTTTTTATGGCGTTTTTCAATTTAGTCCCCTAATATGGTAAGAGTATAACACTTTAGTTTTCAGACACAAGGGTTAAATTATTTATTTGTTTCTTGGCAGATTTAACATTGGGCTTTTGACAGGGGAGATGATGATGCATGCTGCTGGTCCCTTGATTTTGGTGCAAGAAAACATTTGATAAATGTTGCTGGATTTAGCAGCATCTCCTGTAAGGGTCTTTCTTTTTTTTGTTTTCTCCCTCTCTGCTCCACCCTTTCTCTTTCTTCCACTGTCCATCTTGACATCAACGTTAATTGACTTTCCCTCTCTGATCTCTCCCGAGTCCCTCACTACCTGGCTCACTGGCTATTATTCTGCAGAGTGCCATCTGCCGTGGTGTAGTGGTTAACACTGTCGCCCCACAGCAAGAAGGTCCAGGGTTCCATGTTGCCAGGTACCCAGGTGGGGTGTCTCCCAGGCCTTTCTGTGTGGAGTTTGCATGTTCTCCCCGTGCTCGCAAGGGTTTCCCCCCAGATAAAATAAACCCAATGGAAAAACATGCACAACAACAGATCGCTAACGCTGTGGTGTCCTTGACGAAGACGGACAGGAGCACTTGGATTGGTCCCCGGGGCGCGGCTCACGTTGACGCCCTATCTGCTCCCGGCTGCCCATGGGGGGAAGGACGACGGGATGGGTCAAGCGCAGAGACTCAATCGCATCGGCGACTGAGGAAAGACAATGCATGTGTGTGTGTATCCCGGTGTGTGTGTGCCGCTCCAATTGCATGTCCAGTTCGTTGCATGCCGAATAAAGACCCCCCTAAAAGAGGTCCTGCATTATATTATTATCGCCTGGTCCCGCCTCCACCAATCACATGCGGCAGCGCGGCTCCATGTGTGTGTGATCCGCGACAGGGAGAGAGTCAGAGAGATAGTTCTCCAACTCTGTCGCAGACAGTGAAATCCTGGTTGTTCCCCACCCACCTAGGTTATCTAACTATCGCGCCGCCGCAACTAGAAACACTGGCCTGGCAAAAATAATAATAATAATAATTAAACAAATATATATATTTAAAAAAATTATATACCTTTATTTTTTTTGTGCAGGCCAGGCCACTGGGAAAACTCCCGGTGCTCCCGATGGCCAGTCCGGGCCTGCTCAAGCCCATTAATACTAGTTCTACAGTAATACAAGGAGACCGGTTGTCAGTAGTAGTGTACTAGGTCTATATAATACATGCAGACTGGTTATACTGGTTATCAGTAGATGTACTAGGTAGGGCTGAACGATTAATAGATTTTAAATCGAAATTGCGATTTTAAATGATGCAATTAGCAAATCGCAAAAAAAAAAAATTGTTAACTTTATTTTTTTTAAACAGGAAGTCCCATTGAGATACAAGATCTCCTTTGCAAGTTGTTGTTATTGTTGTAGGAACGGTTTGGGAGAGGGAGGTAAGGGGTTTTAGATTGTGTGTTGTGAAGTTTAGACTTCAGAGAGGGAGAGTAAAGTACAGAAAAAAAGGTACCGTTGGGTACAGGTATCGATTCCCAGGTAAAAAGAAACATTTTCAGGCCCACCGCGTAGGCCAGATGCAAGCCGCATTTTACAATAAACCTCTGTGGGGCTGCTTAAAAAAAATTATAATTATAATCCCAAATTTAATCGCAATCGCAATATCTGTCAGAAAAATCGCAATTAGATTATTTCCCAAAATCATGCAGCCCTAGTACTAGGTCTATATAATACAGCCTAGGTCTGTATAAATACTATCCCGAGTTACTTTTGAGCGTGCTTTGCGCACGTCCGCAGAAATGCTACGTGTGTAATTAATTGAATAAAATGTAATCCTCCAGGTACACACAAATCACTCGCAATGCTGCCGCTTAAAATGGAGCGTATCACCGGCCTAAGCGGTATAGTCTCTTGGAGAGCTCGCTACGTGAGGTCAGATGCAGGTTGAATTCCCTCTGTGGAGCTTTATCAGTGTCTCTCCTCGCAAAGGAGGGAAAGAAAGAAAGGGGGTCTCATTTTTTTTGCAGGTTGAAATGGGATGTGGAGCGATTGGGAAGGAACGCTGTGCCACTCCTCCCCCCTGTGGGGATAGGTCAATCTAATCAAGATTTGGGTGGTGACAGAGGAGATTGGATGGGTACGTTCTGTTTAATATCTGGTTCTGGGGAGAGGATTCTGGGATGATCTCATCCTGTAGCCCGAAGTCACACTTCCAGCTACAGTAGGAGAGGTAATTAAACGCCCCCAGTTCACTCCTCTGCAGCAAATTGGCACGCGGGCGTGGACACACCTGGACACGACACATTCAATAACCAATGTCAGAGAGCTGTATTTCAAGCCTGACAGCCAGAGGAGAACGGGAGAGGACACTCCAAAGCAGCAGTGACATCGGAGGAGAACAGCCCCCTCTCTAGACCATAAGGCCTTACCCTCTCTAGACCATAAGGCCTTACCCTCTCTAGAACATAAGGCCTTACCCTCTCTAGAACATAAGGCCTTACCCTCTCTAGAACATAAGGCCTTACCCTCTATAGACCATAAGGCCTTACCCTCTCTAGAACATAAGGCCTTACCCTCTCTAGAACATAAGGCCTTACCCTCTCTAGACCATAAGGCCTTAGGCTATGTGTCCACTCAAAGCCTTTTTTTCAAGGCGGACCGCTTTGAAAAAAGAAAAAAAAGCTTCTAGCGTTTATCTGGGTCTCCCCAGAGCTCGCGCCAGCCGCGGCTCCGCCCCTTCCTCGATGAGTTACATTGATGAGCGCGCTCCTTTCCAAAAAAGTTTAACTAGTTTCAACTTTATGAGCTGGGAGCGCTCCGCCAAAAACGCTGCCGTCGAGAGCTCATAAAACGTGAGGCGCGGCTCTGGGAAGGGGAACGCGCCTGACGCTTCTCCAGCATAGAAATGAATGACAGAAAGCAGCTGACAACTCATAAAACGTCCCCTATGGACACAAGCCCTAACCCTCTCTAGAACACAAGCCCTTACCCTCTCTAGAACTTAAGGCCTAACCTCTCTAGACCATAAGGCCTTACCCTCTCTAGAACATAAGGCCTTACCCTCTAGACCATAAGGCCTTACCCTCTCTAGAACATAAGGCCTTACCTCTCTAGACCATAAGGCCTTACCTCTCTAGACCATAAGGTCTTACCCTCTCTAGACCATAAGGCCTTACCTCTCTTGAACATAAGGACTTACCTCTCTAGACCATAAGGCCTTACCTATCTAGACCATAAGGCCTTACCCTCTCTAGTCTAGACCATAAGGCCTTACCCTCTCTAGACCATAAGGCTTTACCCTCTCTAGACCATAAGGCCTTACCCTCTCTAGACCATAAGGCCTTACCCTCTCTAGACCATAAGGTCTTACCTATCTAGATCAGGGGTTTCCAAACTTTTTCAGCTCGAGACCCAAAAGAGAAATTTGGTGTTTCCCCGGGACCCAAACTTACAAAAATACATCATGAATTGCCATAACATACATTTATAAACTACTGATAAAGAACACAACAAACCATGAATTTCAAATGTATATGAAATGTATTTATTTAATTATAAAAGTACATCACAGCAATAATCAGAGTGTAATGTTAAGTTGCTCACCACCTCATAACATATACATACAATTTTGTAACACTTTTAAATGAACAAACATGTTCTACCCTCCTTTCTATTTCTCACCCCTTTTTCAACTCTCCATTTCTTACCCCCTCCCTCCGTCCCTCAACCTTAAACCCCAACATTGAGCAACATTCTGATTAATTTGTACTGACTTATTTATGACTTATGTATTGACCTGACATGCTAGAAGGGGTATAATATTTCATCTATGGCACAATGAAATCTAATGAGAGGTATGTGGCTGGTTGAAGTTTTCAACCAGCAGATCTATTCTGGGCTTGGTTTTTGAAAGTGCTATTCTGAGGTCATGCTGAGCATTTAGTCTGTTTCTGTATTTGTTTTTCAGGTACAGTATGCTAGAGTAGAAAACCCAGATTCACATAAGTATGTGGTGCCAAACTGAATCAACACATCTACAGCTTTTTTTATAAAAGAAAATATAAAAATATTTTAATTGGCGAGTGGCGAACCAATAAAAACGGGTCCGCGGCCCATCTTGGGTCGCGACCCTAAGTTTGGGAAACAGTGCTCTAGACCATAAGGCCTTACTTCTCTAGATTCAGAACATAAGGCCTTACCCTCTCTAGATCAGGGGTTCCCAAACTTTTCAGGCCAGGACCCAGAAAATAAGGCGTCAGAGAGCCGCGGCCCAATGCACATCGTCAGGCTTTTTTTTTTTCTTTTTTTTTGCCAGGCGACCGATTTTTTAAGCCAAATATCACTTCAATCCTATTAAGTTAGTTCAAGTTAGTTATTCATTTATATGTGCTATTTATGAGAGGGCTAACTTGTTGCAAAATAATAATGATAATAATAATAATAGCCTCATTAAAATACTATTGTTGCTTCGGTTGTTTTCAGCGTTTTATGTGCATAATCTGTTATTTAGTTTGAAATGTTCGTTGAAATAAGTAGATTTTTTTGTTTTTGTTTATTTATTAAGTTAATATAAAACCATATAGTCACATTTTAGAATACAATAGAATATAATACAACTAGAAACACTGTCCTGGCCTGCTTCTAAGTTCAGTGGCCTGACAAAAAATTAAAAAAATTTAATTATTAAATTATTAAAATTAAAATAATTTAATCATCTCGCGGCCCACCCGTGGCTGCTCGCGGCCCACCTTTGGGTCGCGACCCCGACTTTGGGAACCACTGCTCTAGACCATAAGGCCTTACCTCTCTAGACCAGTGGTTCTCAACTGGTCTAGCCTCGGGACTCAACATTTCCTTAGTCATTAAGTCGCAACCCAACATTTTTAACCACTGATTTATGTAAAAAAAAATTGCAGTAATACGCAATCTTTTAAAACATGAAATAAACACAAAAAAGTGCAACAAAAGTGCAACTATTGCTAAAAACGCAATGAAATAAAATAATAATAAATAATTATGCTTCTTAGCAGACTTCTTAGCTTAACATAACAGACCTACAGTAAGTTTGGGGGAACTAATGGGATAACTGGGGTTGCAACAAAAGTGCAACTAAGGGCTAAAAACACAATGAAATAAAATAATAATAATAATAAATAATATATCCTTCTTAGCAGACTTCTTAGCTTAACATCCCAGGGAACTAATGGGATAACTGGGGATGTTGTTTGCTCCTGACAAGAGTCTCAAAGTCTGGGGTGATGGTAGACAAAGCAACTCTGAGGTCATGCTCAATGTCCAATCTGTTCCTCCGCTTTGTCTTCAGCTAGACCAGAGCTGAGAAGCCACTTTCACAAAGATGGGTAGTGGAAAAAAAAGTATATATAATTTTTTTTTAAACGTAAAATATATATATATTTTTTTTACACACATCCGCGACCCACTCAAAATGGCCCCGCGACCCAAAAGCGACCCAGTTGAGAAACACCTCTCTGTCTCTAGACCATAAGGCATTTCCCCCTAATTGCTCACTCTTTTCTCCCTTCTCTCTCTCTCTTTCTCCTTCTTCCTTTTGTTTTCATCTCCTGTTAGTCGCCCACTCTATTCTCACCATCTCCTCTCCTTCCTCTTCTCTCATTCTCTCTCTTGCTGTATTCCACTTTGCTGTAATGATACACACTCCCAATTGCCTTGTACATCTTTCACTGTCTTTGCCCCCCCCTCCTCCGTCAGTGACTCATCCATTCATATAATAGAGAGAGAAGAAAAAAGAGGGAGAGAGAGGGAGAAATGAGTATCCTACAGAGTACGAGTTTAGTGAAGTGGTTGGGATTAGGGACAGAACAGAAAGAGGAGGGGGGGGTGGAAGAACAGGCTTCACAGGAGAAAAGAAGAAAGAAGAAGAGAGCGAGAGAAGAAGATAATGAGAGAAGGGAATAAGAGCGTGCAAAGAAGAGAGCGTGGAGAAGAAGAGAAGAAGAGAGCGTGAGAAGAAGAGAAGAAGAGAGTGTGAGAAGAAGAGAAGAAGAGAGCGTGAGAAGAAGAGAAGAAGAGAGCGTGAGAAGAAGAGAAGAAGAGAGCGTGAGAAGAAGAGAACATGAGAAGAAGAGAAGGAGAGAGTGTGAGAAGAAGAGAAGAAGAGAGCGTGAGAAGAAGAGAAGAAGAGAGCATGAGAAGAAGGGAAGAAGAGAGCATGAGAAGAAGAGAAGAAGAGAGCATAAGAAGAAGAGAGCGTGAGAAGAAGAGAAGAAGAGAGCATGAGAAGAAGAGAAGAAGAGAGCGTGAGAAGAAGAGAAGAGAAGAAGAGAGCATGAGAAGAAGAGAAGAGAGCATGAGAAGAAAAGAGAAGAGAGCATGAGAAGAAGAGAAGAAGAGAGCATGAGAAGAAGAGAAAAAGAGAGCGTGAGAAGAAGAGAAGAAGAGAGCATGAGAAGAAGATAAGAAGAGAGCGTGAGAAGAAGAGAAGAAGAGAGCATGAGAAGAAGATAAGAAGAGAAGACGAGAGCGTGAGAAGAAGAGAAGAAGAGAAGAAGAGAACATGAGAAGAAGAGAAGAGAAGAAGAGAGCATGAGAAGAAGAGAAGAAGAGAAGAGAGAATGAGAAGAAGAGAAGAAGAGTGAGAAGAAGAGAAGAAGAGAAGTGAGAAGAAGAGAAGAAGAGAGCATGAGAAGAAGAGAGCATGAGAAGAAGAGAAGAAGAGAGCGTGAGAAGAAGAGAAGTGTGAGAAGAAGAGAAGAAGATAAGTGAGAAGAAGAGAAGTGAGAAGAAGAGAAGAAGAGAGCGTGAGAAGAAGAGAGTGAGCGAAGAAGAGAAGAAGAGAGCAAGAGAAGAAGAGAGCGTGAGAAGAAAAGAAGAAGAGAGCGAGCGAAGAAGAGAAGAAGAGAAGAAGAGAGCGTGAGAAGAAGAGAAGAAGAGAAGAAGAGAGAATGAGAAGAAGAGAAGAAGAGAAGAAGAGAAGTGAGAAGAAGAGAAGAAGAGAAGTGAGAAGAAGAGAAGTGAGAAGAAGAGAAGAAGAGAGCATGAGAAGAAGAGAGCATGAGAAGAAGAGAGCATGAGAAGAAGAGAAGAAGAGAGCGTGAGAAGAAGAGAAGAAGTGTGAGAAGAAGAGAAGAAGAGAAGTGAGAAGAAGAGAAGTGAGAAGAAGAGAAGAAGAGAGCGTGAGAAGAAGAGAGTGAGCGAAGAAGAGAAGAAGAGAGCAAGAGAAGAAGAGAAGAAGAGAGCGAGCGAAGAAGAGAAGAGAGCGTGAGAAGAAGAGAAGAAGAGAGCATGAGAAGAAGAGAAGAGAGCGTGAGAAGAAGAGAAGAGAGCGTGAGAAGAAGAGAAGAGAGCGTGAGAAGAAGAGAAGAGAGCGTGAGAAGAAGAGAAGAAGAGAGCATGAGAAGAAAAGAAGAAGAGAGCGAGCGAAGAAGAGAAGAGAGCGTGAGAAGAAGAGAAGAAGAGAGCATGAGAAGAAGAGAAGAGAGCGTGAGAAGAAGAGAAGAAGAGATGGTGAGAAGAAGAGAAGAAGAGAACGTGAGAAGAAGAGAACAAGAGAGCATGAGAAGAAGAGAAGAAGAAAAGTTTGAGAAGAAAAAGGGCGTGAGAAGAACGTAAGAAGAAAAGAGTGAGAGAAGAGGAGGAGGAGAATGAGAGATGGAGGGAACAGAGCTTGAGAAGAGATGTGTGAGTGCTGAAGATAAAAACAGGCACGGCGTGAAGACGCTCATATCTGCTGGCCACCCACTGTTCCCTAACAACTTGGTGGCGCTCAAGTGATAAAAAGCTTACAGTGTCTGGTGCATTGATGGTACAGTAGAGGAGGAACAAAGGAGGGAGAGACTTAGAGGGAGAGAGAATCACTCTTCTCTCGGGGCGTTCAAAGCCACATTTCACTCAGCCACCGCGCTATCATTTGTGTGCACGCCCGTCGTGACTCGACGAACAGCTGTCCTCCCCGCATCAGCTATAGCTTCCCCCAGGAGTGTGTGTGTGTGCGTGTGTGTGTGTGTGTATTCATCAGCATTCATCAGCAGGTGTCCCAAGCTTTTTCTCTCTCAGGCTCTCTTTGTTGATAATTGTACACGCAGCACAATTGTGTTGCTCTCAACAAGACCGCATTGTAATTATGGTTGAGGAGAACGGGCAAAGGCAATAGAGGCGATCGATGATCTAACTATAAACGAAGGAATTTCCGCCCGTCTGTCTGCGTGTCTCCAGAACCGCTCACCGGAGGACCCGGGGGAGCGTAGTGTCAGATTTGGTGCCAAATGGTGGCGCTATAACAACAAAATGTACGTTTACGCTTGGCGGGTGTGTTGCTGAGGACCCAAGGGAGTGCAGTGTCGAGTGGGAAGTCTCGAATGAGCGTTTCTGGAGAACGCTGCAAGCCATACCACAGGTCTCCACAACGCTGCGAGCCATACCACAGGTCTCCACAATGCTGCGAGCCATACCACAGGTCTCCACAACGCTGCGAGCCATACCACAGGTCTCCACAACGCTGCGAGCCATACCACAGGTCTCCACAACGCTGCAAGCCATACTGCAGGTCTCTACAACGCTGCAAGCCTTACCACAGGTCTCCACAACGCTGCGAGCCATACCACAGGTCTCCACAACGCTGCAAGCCATACTGCAGGTCTCTACAACGCTGCAAGCCTTACCACAGGTCTCCACAACGCTGCGAGCCATACCACAGGTCTCCACAACGCTGCAAGCCATACTGCAGGTCTCTACAACGCTGCAAGCCTTACCACAGGTCTCCACAATGCTGCAAGCCTTACCACAGGTCTCTACAACACTGCAAGCAGCCATACTGCAGGTCTCTACAACGCTGCAAGCAGCCATACTGAGTGAGGGTCTCCACAACGCTGCAAGCAGCTATACCACAGGTCTCTACAACGCTGCAAGCAGCCATACTGCAGGTCTCTACAACGCTGCAAGCAGCCATACTGAGTGAGGGTCTCCACAACGCTGCAAGCAGCCATACCACAGGTCTCTACAACGCTGCAAGCAGCCATACCACAGGTCTCCACAACGCTGCAAGCAGCCATGCCACAGGTCTCCACAACGCTGCAAGCCTTACCACAGGTCTCCACAACGCTGCAAGCAGCCATGCCACAGGTCTCCACAACACTGCAAGCCTTACCACAGGCTTCATGATTAACAACAACTGGTGTGACCCAGGAAACATGAAGGAGCTTTCAAACCACTGCTCCCCAAACCTGGAGTACATAGCCATAAAGTGCCGACCATTCTTTCTCCCGAGAGAATTAACGTCTGTCATTTTGATCGGAGTGTATATTCCCCCCACGCAAACACGGGAGCGGCACTTTCAGTTCTTCACAACAAGGTAAACAAACTCCAAACAGCTAACGTTGACGCTGCTATTGTGGTTGCGGGTGATTTTAATAGCGCTAATCTGAGAAAAGTGTTGCCAAATTTCTATCAGCATGTGACTTGTTCCACCAGAGGCAGGAATATCCTAGACCATTGCTACCCGCAATTTAAGAGCGGGTACAAGTCTCAAGCTACTAGTCCTTTCGGCAAATCAGATCATGACGCCATCTTTCTTTAGTACAGACAGGAGTACAGACAAAGCGCGCCCCTGTAATAACGCGAGAGGTTAAGCGCTGGACTGTGGAGTCAGAAGAGACGCTCCACTCTGCACTTGAATGTACAGAATGGAATGTGTTCCGCGACAACACAGACAATATTAATGACTACACGGAAACAGTGCTAGAATTTGTTTGTACTTTGGTAGAAGAAACAATCCCCTCTACCACAATTAGAGTTTACCCAAACCAAAAGCCCTGGGTAGACAAATCCGTCCGTGAGTCTCTGAAAGCGCGCACCTCAGCATACAGACAGGCTTGTGACCGGCAACATGAATGACCACAAGGCGGCGAGATACAACGTAATGAGGACAGTAATAGAGGCAAAACGGAGCTACAGGGATAAAATTGAACTTCAATATGAACAGGCTGACTCTAGGTATGTGGCAGGGCCTCAGAACGATGACAGATTAAGGCACCTCCCTCAAGCTGAACAGTGACATCCAATTGGCAAATGATCTCAATACCTTCTATGCGAGGTTTGAGGCTGTGAATAACAACACCAGCCTACAAACCACTGCAATGGAGGGGGGGGGGGGCACTGCCGATGGAGACTCAGTGTTCAGGATAACAGAACATGAGGTGAGGAGGACCTTTAAGAAAGTGAATATCAGGAAGGCAGCAGGACCGGACGGTATCCCTGGCCGTGTCCTAAAAGTCTGTGCCGACCAACTGGCCCCGGTATTCACTGACATATTTAACCTGTCCTTAGAACAGGCTGTCATCCCCACCTGTCTGAATAAGTCCACCATTATATTATTATATTATGTCAGGCAAGCGATACCGGAGTCTCATGGCAAGCACAGAGAGACTCAGAAGGAGCTTCTATCCCCAGGCCATCAGGATGCTCAATGAACAATGAACAATAACAGACCATCAAACACACCCACAACACACACATCCACACGCACACACTCACTTTAAATAAACAACACACTGTAGCACCCACTTTAGACACTAACACACTTTATATTTATTGATAAGGAGATTTGCACATCAATCTCATACCTCACTGCACCTCATTGCACCTCACCACCACAAGGTGGCACCACAAGCTAAGTTATATCTCACCATTTCTACACTGTACTGTATCTGCTTGTATATACTGTACATATACTGTATATATGTATATTGAACATTTTTGTTTTGTTTACACTTGTTTATGTACTTGACTTTCTATTTTATACTTATATTGTACTTATTTTATACTATCTTTTTATTTTATCTAGCACACTCAGGAGCAAAACAGAAAGAAGCATTTCATGCAAAAGTATTCTGTATTTCTGTATGACAACTAATAAAGAAACTATGTAACGGCACCTTTTGTCACGGCTACATTTTCTGTTTAGTTTATTGACACAATTGTTAATGACGTTTGTTGTGAATATAATTGTTAACAAAAAAGTCTCCCACACAAAATACACTTTATTCAATCAGGAGAAAGAACTCCACACTGGAAAAATAATTAGTTTTAAGCAAATAGTGCCAGTGTAGTAAGCAAATCTGGCTTGGCAATATTTCTTGAAATAAGTAAAAATGTCTAGGGTTCTCTCTTCCATGTTACTGACCAAACACTACACACTACAGTATATATCAGTGATGGCTGTCAGACTGTAGAGCTATTTAACACGTATGTGAACAAAGAAATACCACTTACAGCACCTTTAAGTGAAATATGGCTTTGCAGTACTATACAGTAGCTACCGAGAACATTCCCCAAGCCCCAATTAAATGTAAAATGTTGTTTTACTTTTGACTTCCCTCTCACAAAATGCTCCTACTGTAGCAGAAAGATCCAAGGGTAAAGGAAACGGTGAAGTAGCTGGTAATATCGAGGCATATTCCACCCTCCCCCAGAACCTCCCAAGTGTTTTAAGAGCTGACTTATACCTCATAAACCTCCGCCCTACTCCCCCTGTGGCAGAGAGTGGAGAACACTAAAGGTGAAAGTCTGACAAAATAAATATTTCTGAATTTTATTGGTCAATCTGGGGTAGTTAACCGCACCTGCTGGCGAGCCCAGTGCGTTTGAAATCAAGTTTGAGGGTTCAGCGAGTTCAAAATACTGCAGTCTGCAAAATACTTTTGATTGATACTGTAGTGGAATTGTAATTTCAAAGGTCATTCGGTATATACTGCACCATAAAGTTCCTTTTTTATTTTGTTATAAACCTTTTGTTTATTCAGCGAATGCTCTTTTTCGGCAACACCCAGCCTCATTTGCATACAATTACTCATATACTGTACAGATCTAGGAACTGCCCAGTGTTCCACTGTTGGTAGTGGTACACGTATACAGATCTAGGAACTGTCTTCCACTGTTGGTACACGTATACAGATCTAGGAACTGTCTTCCACTGTTGGTACACGTATACAGACCTAGGAACTGTCTTCCACTGTTGGTACACGTATACAGATCTAGGAACTGTCTTCCACTGTTGGTACACGTATACAGACCTAGGAACTGTCTTCCACTGTTGGTACACGTATACAGATCTAGGAACTGTCTTCCACTGTTGGTACACGTATACAGACCTAGGAACTGTCTTCCACTGTTGGTACACGTATACAGACCTAGGAACTGTCTTCCACTGTTGGTACACGTATACAGATCTAGGAACTGTCTTCCACTGTTGGTACACGTATACAGACCTAGGAACTGTCTTCCACTGTTGGTACACGTATACAGACCTAGGAACTGTCTTCCACTGTTGGTACTCTTATACAGACCTAGGAACTGTCTTCCACTGTTGGTACACGTATACAGACCTAGGAACTGTCTTCCACTGTTGGTACACGTATACAGATCTAGGAACTGTCTTCCACTGTTGGTACACGTATACAGATCTAGGAACTGTCTTCCACTGTTGGTACACGTATACAGACCTAGGAACTGTCTTCCACTGTTGGTACACGTATACAGATCTAGGAACTGTCTTCCACTGTTGGTACACGTATACAGACCTAGGAACTGTCTTCCACTGTTGGTAGTCGTTGGTGTTTCCTGTTTGAATACCGTAGGCAGCGAGGTGAAATGTTCTGTCCTAATGTAATCACAATGGCAGCTCCGCTCGCTGATTCTGCTTTTAACTCACCATTTAATAACTCTGAACTGTATGTTATAAGTGAATATACTGCTATTGAATCTTTTTACAAGTACCCTTGGAGCTGTATTCCAATCTGTCGCACTCAACAGATTTGCCTGGTGTTAGTCAATGATCACACTGATTTGGAACAAACCGCCAGTCTATATAGAATATCTGTGAGCAGAGCAGACATTGGGCCTCATTCATGAAGCGATATAAGAACATATTTCGTTCTTAACTAGCATTTCCTCTTATTTTGTTCTTACCTGGGATTCAGCAATGTTTTCTTATTGTTGCTTTTCTCTCAGGCAAGACCAAATTCTAAGAGTGGTCAAGACCACTCTTACCCAGATGAGAAACATTTAAAAAAGCCTACCATTCCTAATAATAATAATACCTCAGATTTATATAGCGCTTTTCCTAATGCTCAAAGACACTTTACAAAACAAACAATACAATACAGTTTTAGTAGATACAATAAAAAAATATATATATAAAAGGTGAGAGAGGAAGGAGTTCATGGGTTGAAAGCAAACCATTGCCCCCAAATACGATTTTATAAACCCAGAACTTTTCAATAATAATAATAATTATTATAACTTATTGTGTGAGTTCTGCACAGAACAGTTAGATGCTGGCTGCCCAGGTGTACGCATAGAACGCATATTTACAACATCTCCTCTCTTCTCTTCTCTGCTCCTACAAATTCTGAGCGCATTCTGGGTTTTAGCCACAGGGACCTTTCAGAGAGAGATGACAGCTGACGGATCCAGTATTTCCCAACCTACTGCGTGATTGGTTCTTGACAAGTGCGCAGTCGTTCATTCAGTATTGACAAAGCCTACTTTGCTGGAACGATTTATTCGCACTATACAGTACGTATACGTATAAGTCTTTATTTGTCATCAGATTAACACACACACACGATGATGAGTGACCAACAGGAACACACACACACATGCACTGAGTCGTGAGACGTGTGTTTGTGTGTCATTTTGAGATCAGTCGCAAATCGCTTCCTGTTGAATGGATCGGACAGCGATCAGATGCCGAAACTCTGCTGTTTTACACACGCCTCATTCGCCTTATAAGGAGATGACGGGCGTGTCTGTATGCAAATGAATTTAGCGTGAACGTGCATTTGAATTTAAGAATGAGTGGGATTCATCATGCAACATACCTGGGTAAGAACAGATTTGGACATTAAGAACGGCTTGATGAATGTGGCGGTGGCTTTTCTTATTCTTCTCTTAACAGACAGGTAAGCAAGAATATAAGAAAAATAATAAGAGTATTGTTGAATGAGGCCCATTGAGTAAGTCTACATCCTGGTGTCTACTGCACTAGAAGACCACGCTGACTGGCCTAGCCATAAACGCACGCACACACACACTGAATGCCAATATACAGAACAAAATCCGAACCATTGGAACGCTCAGGGCCAGCCCTATGGGTTGGCTCAAAAGGCACCTCAACAGTAGTTGAAGCATAGGAGGTTCACTTCCCCTGTCTGGATTCTCCCGGTTGGTTACCAGGGATTCGTACTGGCAACCTTTCTGTCACGAGTCTCTCTTCTCTAACCATAAGCGTGCCGCTGGCCCCATGCATAAGCATTCTACCCTAGAAGCACCCAGAAGCTGTTTCCCTCTCTGCCTCCTCTCCTCTACTCCTCTCTTTCTCTCCTCCTCCTCCCGCTCTCTGCCTCCTCTCCTCTACTCCTCTCTTTCTCTCCTCCTCCTTCCGCTCTCTGCCTCCTCTCCTCTACTGATGATGAATAGTTTTGATGATGAATAGTTTTATTTTCGGTCTTTGTTTACAGATAAATCAAAAACACACATGTGTGGACTTTCAAAAGGAAAAGAAAAAAAAGAAAAAATCACAAATGTACATATTCAAAGTAAGCTCACACACAAAATCCAAACTCAATGACCGAAAAAAGGAATAGGCTGAAGCACATGCTTATTTTTGCCTATCCTTTACAATTCTTAAAAACTAAATATACTTTAATATAAGAAAGAAAATGTTTAACTACTCCTCTCTTTCTCTCCCCTCCTCCTCCTCCCGCTCTCTGTACTGTATGTGTTCCAGAGTTAAGAGATTCTAATTCTGTAAGGCCTCAGCGATACACTCACTGTGCTCTGCTCCTGCCCTCACATCAGTGCCTCTAATGAACACCTTTACCACAGTCAAGGTGGTAATCAGCATCTCTCTCTCTCTCTCTCTCTCTCTCTCTCTCTCTCTCTCTCTCTCTCTCTCTCTCTCTCTCTCTCTCTCTCTCTCTCTCTCTCTCTCTCTCTCTCTCTCTCTCTCTCTCTCTCTCTCTCTCTGTGTCCCTCTTTTCTCTTACTCTGTCTGTCTCTGTTTTCCTCTCTTCAGCTGCCTCCCTCTCTCCTCATCTCTCTCTCTCTCCCTCTCCCCTCCCTCTCTCTCAGCAGTGTGTGTGTGTGTGATTTAATCATGGTGTTTTGGTGGTGGTTTGAGGCAGCAGGCAGTGGCTCTACGCGTGACGTGTGATAGTATGAAGATTTAAAGAACTTGTTTCAGCGCGGCATGGTGAGAATAATGTCCCCCGGAGGGCTACACACACACACACACGCACACACACACACAACAGGACACACGCCTCCCAGGCCCCAGTTGAACATCTGTAATGGAAAGACTTCTCTCTCCCTCCTTCCTCTCATCTCCTCTGCCATCTTCAGCCCTCTGCCAGCCTCCAAACGGCTTCTATTTTCTGCCTAATTTGGCAAACGGTCAGATAGACAAGTGATGACATACAGTGAGCCCTCGCCGCTCCACCGCCCGCTCTGGTTGGGCTTGACTATCTCTCTCTCTCTCTCTCTCTCTCTCTCTCTCTCTCTCTCTCTCTCTCTCTCTCTCTCTCTCTCTCTCTCTCTCTCTCTCTCTCTCTCTCTCTCTCTCTCTCTGTCTCTGTCTCTGTCTCTGTCTCTGTCTCTCTCTCTCTCTCTCTATCACACATGCACACACGTGCACGCACACACACACAGCTTAGTAGAAAGAAGCCGCAGAGGCTCTGGGTTCTGTCTTTCAGTTGAATTATTGAGGATTTCCAAGGTCTCTCGGTTATCAACCCTGCGTATTCCCTTTTGTCCTTTCGGTGTCGGCTCACAAAGGAAGCAGCTTAGTTGAAAGAGCGCTTTTTTTCAAGTATCTTCATCTTTCTCTCTCTCTCTCCCTCTCTCTATCTCTGTCGTCAGCTTGTGACTGCAACTTGTTCCTGTTTGCGGACGACTCAGCCCTGCTGGTCTCTGACAAGAACAAGTTACAGGTTGAAAAAGCCCTCAGCTCGGAACTAGGCAAAATCTGCATATGGCTCGCTGATAACAAACTATCATTACACATGGGCAAAACAGAGTCCATTCTCTTCGGTTCAAATAACAAACTCAGCAAGACCAACGGCTTCTCAGTTACAGTGGGTGACAATATTATCACAAGGAAAGATGAAATTACCTACCTGGGTTCCATCCTAGAGGCTAATCTTTCCTGTGACAAAATGGCATCCAATGTAATAAAAAAAAGTCAACCAACGAACGCGTTTCTTGTACCGGATCTCATCTCTGGTAAACAAGAATACCCTGAAGACTCTAGCAGGAGCACTCATTCAAGGGTACTACGACTATGCTTGCACCTCATGGTACCAAAGCACCTCAAAGGCACTAAAAAACAAATTACAAACATCTCAAAACAAGCTAGTCAGACTACTACTTGACCTGACTCCTAGAACAACCTAGGATGGCTTAGAGTAGACGACAGAGTACAGCAACTTGCAATGGGCCTGGTCTACAAGATACACTACGCGACCAAGGTACCCATGTACATGTCAAAATACTTCCCAAAGGTCAGTGAATACCACGATCACAACACCAGAGGGAGCTCCACAAATCATGTAAAACCCAGATTCGGCTCAAACAAGGGACTAAACACGTTTCGCAACTATGCCACATCAATGTGGAACGCCCTACCTAAAGCTGTAAAGGAATGTGAATCACTACCCACTTTCAAAAACACTCTCAAAAAACACCTACGTGAGACTGCAATTCGAAACTGGCCCCTACAAATGTCCTAACCTAGTTGTACAGTAAATGACCAAGTAAGGCTTTGTCAGTATTCCAATGTACAGTGTACAGTCCCCCCCCCCCCTACCCAACCCCCCCCCCCCCCCCCCCACCTCCAATGTACAGCCCTCACCCAACCCACCCAACCCCACCCCACCCATCCAACCTCCTCCAATGTACAGTTTCTACGCCAAATGTATATACACTCCTTTTCTGGACACTTTTGTATCACAAACAGTACTGTATTTGCAAATCTGATATGTCATAAATGTATAGATGTAGCAGTACTGTAGGGCGGCTAGGTGGTGTAGTGGGCAAGGCACTCGCCACCAGTGTGGAGACGCTAGGATTCGCGTGTTCGAATCCAGCTCTCCACATTGTTTTTCAGTTTGGCTGGTCGTCCGCAGTAATACACATTGGCCGTATTACGGGGAGGGAAAACTGAAGGGTGGGGATCGAACGTTGTGAACAAGCGACTCCTACAAGTCGGTTGGTGCGCCTGCGCAGTAGAATCAGGAAGTGTCGGGGGCAGCGTGAGCCTCCCACGCGTTACTCCTCGACACTGAGAGATCGAGCTGCGCAGGTGAAAAGATGCGACTGCTGTTACCTCAAGTACCGGAGGGGACTTGTGCTATGTATGACTTAGTCCACATTGCAGCCGGCTTGTGGGAGGCAAGAAACAGCGTCCGTGACAGGGGAGGGTTGAATTGGATGATACGAAATTGGGATGGGAGAAAAATATGGAAAAATGGGAGAAAAAGTGGATAAAAAAAAAAAAAAGATGTAGCAGTACTGTCTATCTGTATGTCATGTATGTCATATATGTTATGATGAATTGAAAATGGGGGACCCTGATGTAAACAAGACGAAAGTCTTTCTCTCGTCTGCATCCCCTTAACAATTGTATGTATAGAGCTGTACTGTACTGTACCCATTCTGCAATCTGTTAATAAACTTTTCAATCAATCAATCAATTCTCCTCTCTCTCCCCCGTTAGCTCTCTTGCTGTGCCTTTGTGTTTGTCCATTAAAGCCCAAGACAAGTCTTTAGTCAACAAAAGGGTAGCAATATTCTAGCAGTCTGCGGTCAAGCTCTCTCTCTTTCTCTGGCAGAATCCTCCCAGTGTGTAGTTAGACACAGGACTTTTCCAACCTTCGTTGGTGGACCCCAGACTTCCAGTACACCACCGCCAGCCTGTTGAATTAATGTACCGTCGGCCATTTTGAGCCTGTGCTTGGCAGTTGCCGCGTTTCCCCACTGTGAGGTGGGCAAGAGGGCTCTCCGTATGTGGTTGGGTGAGCAAGCGTTCAGCTTTTTTTTTACCAAAGCTGCGCTTCTGCAATTAGCCTGCCTGTCGGACCACAGCATGCCTCAGACAGGCGCGGTAGGGGAGGCACACCGTCATCCTGCACATCCGGTGACCCTTGACCGTGCCTCACCGCATCTTCCACGTTCACCAGGTCCAGAGGATACTTTCAGATAGAAGGATAAGCTAAATACAACACACAAAACCTTACTTATCTTTTCACAGATTATGTGAATGCAAGCGCCCCTTATTATTTTATTTATCATATACATTAAAAAGTACAGTGTACACTACAGTCAATGCAATTAAATGCATTTTGCCCTGGCTCAGCCCTTAAAACACATGACTAGTACAAACAAATAGACACACGCTAACCTGAGAATAAAACAATAACGGCATATAATAAATAAAAAACAGTAGCAGCATATAATGAATTTCGTTTCAAACCTTTATTTAAACTCAAAAGGCTAACCCTCATTTAAAGTCACGTACAGTAAGGATAGCAATCAATTAAAACACATACAACTTGATCGACAAAGGTTGGAGATCAAGGTTTTAAACTCTGCAACAGAGGGGAGAATCTCGAGCATATGATAAATAAAAACAATAGCAACATATAATAAATAAAAACAATAGCAACATATAATAAATAAAAGCAATAGCAGCATATAATAAATAAAAACAATAGCAGCATATAATAAATTAAAACAATAGCAGCATATAACAAATAAAAACAATAGCAACATACAATAACGGCATCAATAAATAAATAATCCACAGCTTCTACCTTCATTTAGATGCTACTGTTCAGTAGTCTGACCTCCTGATCTCTGAGGCGGGAGGTCTGATCCCTGCTGCCCTGTAGACGCTTCCCTGAGGGGAGATGAGAGAAGAGGCAGTGTGCTGGGTGACTATAATGCATGAGTGCGTTCTTCCTGCAGCCGGTGGTGTAAATGACCTGTGACTGTGGTAATGGTGATCCGATCATTTCCAATGCTGTGTTCACATCATCCTCATCAGGTGTTGTTTATATGATCCTGCCCTGTGATGTTGCCAAACCATAATATTCTCTATTGCGGGACCAGTAGAAGTTAATGAGTTTTTAGTTTTAACATTTTCAAATTAGCTGTCAATAAATGAAAATGAGAAGGCTCAGCTTCTGTCTTAAATGACTGGGCTCTGCCACGCATGGACTTCATTCTAACAAATCAATGCAGAGGAGGTGCGCGCGGGAAGTTGATTCTGTTTTTCTTCGGATTTGTAATCACATGCCTGACAACCGGGCAGAGCTAATTAAAGTGTCTCTTTCGGAAATAAACACATCATTTTAGGAACTACGAGGACACGACCATTAGAACGACAGTATTGAGGTGAGACGAGGCGGCTGGTCTGGGTGGAAATAGTTTCTCACTACACTGTTCTACACAGCCACTGGTGATCTCCAGGGGAAAGAGAGAATACCAGCCAGATTTGATGATTTACCTGCTTTAAAAGTGAAAGGAGAGATTTTCCCACACTTAGTAATGCTTTGATGAAGGTCTGATAGATTTAAAGCTCAAATGAAAGTGAAACACTGCATAGATCTAAGGCTACGTTCACACTGCGGGCGAAAGTGGTCCGGATTTGATTGATTTCTCTCATATTTGACTCGGATCTGATTCTTTCATGAGCACAAATCGTATGGAATCTGATCCTTTCAATTCTGATTCTTTCATATGTGGTCCTAAATCAGAATCAGATTTTCTTTTTGCAATGTGACACCAGTCTGAACCTCAGTCGGATGTTTTTACGTCACATAATTGACCAGTTCAGTTCCACCACAGTGTCATTTTGTAAAATGTCCGGCGTCCGGCGGAGTTTATTAGTCATGGGAAATTTCACATCACCACGGCAACCCCTAATAACCCCACGTGACGACTTAAGAGACCGGTCACAGCTGTAGAATCAGATGTGTGGCGAATTGTATCAAGTGCGCCGCTATGATGTCTAAAAGGAGGCGTCCCGGCGGTTAAGTGAGCAGGTGAGCGTCGCTCGCGCGGCGATTTGCCAAAGTTGAAAGACAAACGTGCGCGCATCTTACGCTCCGACAGAGATCCTTTTGTTGTCTGAGCCGCCGTCGCAAACGAGCCCTCGGGGGGCACGCGGCGCGGCGCCTAACACGGTTTCAGGAGTTAGCGGAGTGTCGTTTTTCAAACCTCAACACAGCCTCTTTCATGAGTCATTTTCACGGCGCTCAACCCTTTTGATATTCGAGACGGAAGACGGAGACGTTCAAGGCTGTCGTATAACTCCAAAGTAGTTTGGCTCGGCTTTGTGTACAAAAGAAATGACAAAACCTTCCTGTTACATAAGCGGCAGCGTCTATGGCTCGTACTCCTCGGGACGCCTCACTGAGCTGTGAATACCGTCGCTGGTCTTTGGCTTAAATGACTCCCGTGGTCCCAAATGGGTTTGATTGGTTGTCCTTAATGATGGCTTCCTTGATGTCTGGTGTCATCCCGTCTCTCCTTCGGCATGCTGATGTGTCCTACTTTTTTTTCCTTTTTTTGTTTTTTGGCAGGCACGTTTTCCAAAATGGCCTTTTAGAGTTTTATAATAATGCAGAAGACTTATCTGGAGGAGAACCCGAGATGATAGTGTATAAATCATTCAAGCGAACAGGGCTCACAGGGGCACTTGAAGGCCTTATAGATGAATACATTATTGAGTATTTTCAAGCGCTTAAAGGTTTGAATTCAGTGCTTGAAAGTACTTGTGTGAGAATGTTACAACTGTCAAAAATCACAGAAATCAATTAAATATAGTGCCATGAATCAAATAAATTATGTAGTTTGCACACTACTGCAGTTACCATTATGCCCTTCCCCTATCTGCTAGGGGTGTAAAGGTACACATATCCATACCGAACCGTGCCGTAGTGTACCGAACGAATACAATGGTATGTTAACCACTAACGACCGCCCACCGGGGGCTGTTTTTTACACAATCTAATATAATAATTTTTTATTTTTAAATTTGTTTACAAGTCGATTATTCATTTCAATATAGAATATTCGTTGACAGCCCTACAAGTACAATTAGTTACTGCACACTACATCACCCCTGAATGGAACATGGAAAGCCAAACTTTCCCCCACTGTACCGAAAACCTGTACCGAACCTTAACTTCAAAACCGAGGTACGTACCGTACTGTGGTTTTTGTGTACCGTTACACCACTACGATCTGCATATTTCTTCCTTGTTAGTGAGAATACTGCAGTGATGATACTGTTTGTTCTATAGCCTCTGTCAACCGTGGACGAGTTTAGATTATCAATGTTTTAATCAATTTAGTTTAATTACATTCTGTCTGTCTTTCATTTCATTCTGGCATAGTAACAAAATAACAAACAATTAACATAAATTAACATTGTTTGGCTCTAATTGGCATCTTCTGTTGGATGTTGTTGTGCATGATTTTTTTTTTGCTACCAAAGGTGTGCTCGGCTCAATGTAAATCTCTTCTCTAGTAGTTTATACGTTAGGTGGGGCTTAAGTGTAGGGGGCAGGGCAAACATAGACTAATGAAAGAAGATCTCCCCACATTCTACCTATTACACTACCACGACAAACTATTACACACTATTACTGTAACTGAGGGGTACAATTCCCTGACTGTATTAATAAGTATGGTATCATTAAACCACTACTGTCTTATGTACATTACTACTGGCCATACAGTACACAGGTATATGATATGAACACCTCCACAATGACACGGTTCCACACAAATCTGGGTTATAATAATATTTATTAGCAGCAATGATAGTATATAACAATACTTTACGTAGGGTCGCGCTTATAAGGTGAAGAATGTGCGTGAGTAAATCAATAACGTAAGTCCATTATCATATTACGCAGGAGATAATGAATACCACCTGTATCTTAGGAATTATATCTATGGTACACTAGTAAGGCAGCGGGAGATACTAGTAGGGTCCCTCCGGTTGTAGGCCAGCAGGGGGAGGAAATGTTCGAATGCAAACTCTGGATCAACGGGGACTCAATAAGCTCCTGCTACGGGAGACGGTACATTACTCCCTTGATCGGCAGACGAAAGCAGCAGCTGTAATCCAAGTATGCGTGCAGCATAGGTGAAAGCCGGCCAGCCTCTCCTTGAGACGGGCTCGAGTGATGTTCCTCACGGGTAAATCCCACACAGTAGTGGGTGTAGACGATTCTCCTCCGCTCCAACAGCCACAGGACCAAAGCAATATAATAATAATCCAGCCGGAAAAGGGCTCTGCATTCACCGGTGTAGATTCTCCGTTGCGTGGTACTTCACATTAACTAGGTCGAACTTGACGTTATTCCACTAAGCTCTGACACTTTACTATCCTATTCGCACGCGGTTATAAGTGCTCTATTTAGATGCATGGTTGCTCACTTCACTTGGTCGTTGACTCGTGATGAAGGCTTTAACGTTTGAGGGTAACGCGTTTCTAGGTTAACTTGACTTTAGGCTAAGTGCTGCTGTATCCACCTGCGACGTATTTATACGTACGGTGAATAATCTAGTGCCAGCCTTATTCCTGTCTCGTATTCTTGCGCAGAACCGGGCATGTCCAGGCAAGCCTTGACGGTGACTTTGAACTAGACCTTGGGGGTATGGCAGTGGCGCCTAGTGGATCGCTATCCAATAGGAGAACGAAATATTATGGTCTGTACTAGGTAAAAGGGATATTCTGTGTATATGTACAAAGAATACACAAGGGATATCAGACGATATACAAATACTATGCAATATATATCAAGTAATAAATATATATATTCGGTTTAATCTGATCCTTCGTAACAGCCGCCTCCTAATTAGTCCCACCTAATTAGATAAGCAGAGACAGATTAACCGCACTGTCCACTACTCAATGTCCGTTGTGAGGGTAGGGCAGTTCACAAAGTTGGGGGGTCATGGTCGTCATCGAGAGAGTCGGGGAGCCTTGGCAACTCTATCAGCCTCGCCACGGGCCGGGTGTATGTCCGCCCCTGGACGAGCACTTCTGCCGCTCTGACCTTTCCGTCGGCACCAGTGATCACTTTGCTTACGCGGCCGGCCGGCCACGCAGCTCGGGGTAGTGACTGGTCTATGATCATGACGACTGGACGGGATGAAGGGGGGCTTAGGAGGAAGCGGGCCTGAGACTGCTTTGATCTGTGCTTGGCTGTGCCTCCTCCTCCTCCGTCTGTTTCTCTTGTTTGCTCTGTACCCCGTCTGAGGAGGGGCCGGTTCCGGCCGCCCCGTCAAGGAGTCGCTTGGGGTGCTAGGTTCGAGGTCAGCTACGTCTGGAGCGCAGCTGAGGGGGGTGGAGTTCCGAACTCCCTCTTGTGCCCACGGTTCTCTCACAGGCCTCTCGCTTAATGTCAATAGCCTCTCAACGGGCTGTACGAGAGAGTGGCCGGTGTCGCTCGCCTTTGTGTGTAGGCAGCGTGTAGACGTGGGTTGACTGTCAAGTCCGTAGAGGGGGCCCTGGAGCGTCCACCCCAGTCGGGTCTGAACCGCGACTGGGCATCCTCTGGGTCCGATGTGGGCCGCCTCAATTGGGAGAATGAGGTCCGCGTGGTCGGAGCCGATGAGCAGGGTCGGTGTGGCGCCGTCGATAAGCGGTATAGGTAGTTGACGTAGGTGCACATACTTCGCCATCAGCTGTGGGATGGGGTAGGTGTACTGGGACAGGCCTATGTCGTGGCTGGTGAAGACGTTGGTAATGCTATACTGCTTCTCGGGCTGGTCCACCGCTGCTATCTTGAAGGAGACCTTCTCACCTTTTATGGTCTTCTGGTCCCTTCTGATGGTGCGTATTGTCATGGTACCTTTGGCACCCTGCAGGCCCAACTGGGCTGCTGCGGAAGCGAGGAGGAGAGTCTTTTCAGACCCATCGTCCAGGACGGCGTAAGTGTCCAGGACCTTGTCCTCGTAGCTCAGGAGCACTCTGACCACTTTGATGAGCACTCGGGGGGTCCCGCTATGCTGGTCAATGTGGAGCACTCCTGTTGGTCGGTTGCTTTGGATCGTCTGGGGTGGTGCCGACTCGTGGTCGTCTGAGTAGCACCGTGACTCCCAGTGTCTGCTGTAGCAGTCGGAACAGTAGGGAGCGGTCTGGTGGATCTTTGGTACTGGTGCCACCGCCTCTGCCTGGTACATTACCGTGATGGGCCCACTTTGTTGTCCTGGCGGACGCCTGTTGATGTCATGCAGGACCTCCAAGTGGGCGCCGCCGCACCTGCTACACTTCTTCTTCAAGCGGCACTCAGCTGCCATGTGGCTGCGCGCGCAGCGGAAGCAGCGGCGGTGGTCCTTGATCCACTGACTCACCTCGTCCGTGGTCAGCTTCCCGAAAGTGTCGCATTGATACAGCCGATGTTCCCCTTCACAGTACTGGCATTCAATCTTCCACTCCTCTTTCGTCGAGGGGGTGTTGTGGTTCTTGTGCTGCGGTACTGATTCGGCTTGGTGCATAACGGTCACCGACCGGCGGTTATCGTTTGATCCCCGAGGTCCTAGTCTTGGGCTTGGTCCACTCCATACGAACGTGTCCAGTCGTAGGCTGCTGACCTCCCTGGCGAGGAAATCAGACAAGTCTAGGAGGGATGCCTCTGGACCGTTGGGGTCGCGGTGGTCTCTCTGCCGCCGAAAACGATCTTGTCGGGCGGGAGGGAGCTTCTCTAATATTCTCTCTACATTAGAGTTAGCGTACAGTTCGTATATCCCTTTTTCCTTTTGGGACCCCAGCATCCCTACCAGGGACTGTACCTTGATAGAGAGGTCATCTAATGCTCTGTTGTCTCTGGCTGGGGGGAGACGGTCAATGTCTCTTATCTCTTGTATCACGTAGTCCCATATGCATCCATAACGTTGGTCGAGGGCTACTAGAGCCGCGGTGTATGGGGTAGTAGAGTTGGAATATGCCAGCGCTATATTGTGCGCTCTGGGCACCTTCAGGTGCTTGAGTAGGATAGCATACTTGTACGTTTCATCCGGTACATCGGACATCATTGTCTCTAAGCACATTCGTAGCTCTGTGTACTGTGCTCTGTTCTCGTGTGTGAAGTCCGGGAACGTCGGTGTGCCAAGGTACGATGCCATGAATGGCTGGCACATCGGTGAGCGTTGGGGGAGAGGCCTCCTGGGCGAGTCTCCCCGTGCGTGTCGTCTTGGGCTGGTACTTGGTGGGTACCGAAAGTCGGGTACCCAGGTGCTGTTCCTCGGGGCTGGCGGTGCGTCAAACTCACCCGTGAGTTGAGTCGGGGGTTTGTAGCGCAGTGCCTCGGGGCTGACGTCTGGGCTGTACTGGACCTCCTGGTCCAGAGTACGTTGCTGCTGGTCGGGGCTGTACTGGGCCTCCTGGTCCAGAGTACGTTGCTGCTGGTCGGCTTGACATTCCTCCTCTTCCTCTTCCTCTGCTAGGTCCTGGAGTCTTCTGTTCAGTCTCTCGGCGTGGTCCGGTTCTTCCCGGTTGCTGGGTCTCGTATGGACCGGCCGGGGAGGGGGTTCGGAGACGTGGACAGGATCCTCCTGTTGGCGGGGTCCCGGGTCACTTGGTCGGGTAGGGGAATGTGTCCTAGACCCTTGTCGTGACGATCTCCGGGAGCTCCGTGCGGAGTGAGGGGGTGTCGCCATGGCAATCTATTTGTCCATCAGCTGCGTCTGTAGCCGGTCGCGCTCTGCCTCGCGCTGGGCATGGGCGGCTTCGCGCACTGCTTCGCGCTGGGCATTGGCGGCGTCGCGCTGCGCATTGGCGCTGGCATGGGCGGCGTCGCGCTGTGCATTGGCGGCGGCGCACTGTGCATCGGCGCGGCTTCTTTCAATGTTCTCTTCCGTCTGAAGGCGTCTGGTCTCCAGTCTTATGCGGTCGTCTTCACTCCTTTGTTGCGCCTGGAAGCGCTCTCGCTCGGTTGCAGAATGTTCGCGTTCACTGAGGGCTTGCGCTTGGAGTTGCGCGTGAAGGCGCTCTCGTTGGTCTGCAGCTCGTTCGCGCTCGGTGGAGGCTGCCAGGGTGGCGATGAGTGCCTGCGCCAGCATCTTGTCCGCTTCGCTGGGGGAAGACACAGGCGGAGGTGATTGGCTTCTGGCAGTGCTCGTTGGAGATCCGTTCTCCTGTCGCGCTCCGAGGAGATCCATCTCCTGGGTGTGCGTCTCTTCTGGTAGTGGGTCGGGTTCCGTCCCTGGAGGGCTTTCTTTATCCTGGAGCTCTCCGGGGACTACCTCGTTGGCGTCGGCGGGGGGTAAAGTCATGTCAGGTCCCTCCTGGTCCCCCCTGTGAGCTTGGTCAGTTACGTTAGAACCCACTAGGGTCTCTACTGGCGGGGTCGCCTGGTCGGTAGGGTTTGACATACTTTTACTATCCGCTTTTTCTATTTTATCCGTACTTAACTTTTTTATAAAGCTAGGTAGTAGACTGTCAGCGTAGTCCTCTAGGGAAAGAGGTGGCTGCTGTCTGCGCTGCGGGCGATCTAACTTAGGAGAACCGTTTGTGGAGTGTTCATCATCGGCCATGTTAATATTAATATTATATTAATATTACGCTAATTACCCTCCGGCTCGAAGGACCAATTGTAACTGAGGGGTACAATTCCCTGACTGTATTAATAAGTATGGTATCATTAAACCACTACTGTCTTATGTACATTACTACTGGCCATACAGTACACAGGTATATGATATGAACACCTCCACAATGACACGGTTCCACACAAATCTGGGTTATAATAATATTTATTAGCAGCAATGATAGTATATAACAATACTTTACGTAGGGCTTATAAGGCGAAGAATGTGCGTGAGTAAATCAATAACGTAAGTCCATTATCATATTACGCAGGAGATAATGAATACCACCTGTATCTTAGGAATTATATCTATGGTACACTAGTAAGGCAGCGGGAGATACTAGTAGGGTCCCTCCGGTTGTAGGCCAGCAGGGGGAGGAAATGTTCGAATGCAAACTCTGGATCAACGGGGACTCAATAAGCTCCTGCTACGGGAGACGGTACATTACTCCCTTGATCGGCAGACGAAAGCAGCAGCTGTAATCCAAGTATGCGTGCAGCATAGGTGAAAGCCGGCCAGCCTCTCCTTGAGACGGGCTCGAGTGATGTTCCTCACGGGTAAATCCCACACAGTAGTGGGTGTAGACGATTCTCCTCCGCTCCAACAGCCACAGGACCAAAGCAATATAATAATAATCCAGCCGGAAAAGGGCTCTGCATTCACCGGTGTAGATTCTCCGGTGCTTCACATTAACTAGGTCGAACTTGACGTTATTCCACTAAGCTCTGACACTTTACTATCCTATTCGCACGCGGTTATAAGTGCTCTATTTAGATGCACGGTTGCTCACTTCACTTGGTCGTTGACTCGTGATGAAGGCTTTAACGTTTGAGGGTAACGCGTTTCTAGGTTAACTTGACTTTAGGCTAAGTGCTGCTGTATCCACCTGCGACGTATTTATACGTACGGTGAATAATCTAGTGCCAGCCTTATTCCTGTCTCGTATTCTTGCGCAGAACCGGGCATGTCCAGGCAAGCCTTGACGGTGACTTTGAACTAGACCTTGGGGGTATGGCAGTGGCGCCTAGTGGATCGCTATCCAATAGGAGAACGAAATATTATGGTCTGTACTAGGTAAAAGGGATATTCCGTGTATATGTACAAAGAATACACAAAGGATATCAGACGATATACAAATACTATGCAATATATATCAAGTAATAAATATATATATTCGGTTTAATCTGATCCTTCGTAACAATTACACTATTGGATGGAATAAACCTTTGAAACTATTTGGGTGGATTAAACCATGTATGCTTAAGCATGGGGGTGTGGTTAACCTAGAGTGAACAACGGAAGTAATAGTCTGTACTGAGTAATTGACACATCCCATAAGTCTCGGTGACAAACGGTTCATGAGATATGAAAGGGGCAGGGCTTATTTAATTGGACAATGATGTAAATAAATGAAAATGTAAATGAAATACATATTTTTTATCCATAGGTATATCAATGACAATATGTTGATATTGTATTTATTTAACGTCTTAACTCATTGACCGCCATGTTGGGAAATGGATCCAGGCATTAAAGCGGTCCGTCTTGATTCGGAGTTCCGTCAATTTGATTCGGAGTCTGACGGATTTCCCGTCAATTGGCTACCTGGTATAATATGATTTGTAGATGCATACAGATTGAAACTAAATTGAGCCAATCAGAGGCGTCAAATATCATGAAAAAGGGATTTTTTTTCCTACCGCGGCCGCGACAAGCATAGTCATTTGCGAGCAATAATGGCAGGACGCAGCAACTCGAGAGACCAGATTACGCTAATAGTTCGTCGTCGGAAATGTATAATAATCGCAAGATACATTCAGACTGTTGGATCTAAATAAATGGATTTATGGACACATTTATGCCCGGACCACAAAGCTTATTGAAGGGCGGAGGTGCGACGGCTCTACCGGAGTCCGTCAGCCTGTTATATGAAAATGTAATTGTAGCCCTGTCAGACCCTGATATGGGTTGTCTTTCTTTTTATTTTAGCTAACGCTATTAAATAAAGATATACAGTGGAGGTTAAAATAAGAATGACTTTGCCTGAAAAAAATTATTTCAGTCATGAGATGGTTTGAGATGACGCACCCCCGCGGGAATGGACTTTACCATAAATCATAGGCTGATATAATACGCTACATTCTCTTTAAACATATACATGTTACAGGACAAAAGTAATAGATTTAATCACTTTTATTCTTTTATTCTTGGTCTGACCGACCTTCAGCATAGACCATGAACAGGCAGTAGATCCAGTCGCCTTTTTCTGCAGCCCTCGCGCGTCAATTCTCTCCTTGTTTACCGATGTCACATCCACCACCTGCTTGCACTAACGTTACGCACGCCTGCTATACCGATTAGCTAACGTTAGCTTAATAACGATAATGGAAGGAGTAAGCCAGCCACTAAAAAAAAAAAACACTGCAGTGTTCTCAGACGAAAAGGATGAGCGGCACCACCCAACAAAAGAAAGTTTAGAGTGGACGTTTGAAGAGACTGGCTAGGGCCTAGGCTACTGCGGGCTGTAGTGGTGAGTTGTTAACTTGTTCCGTGTTCCGCAACTATGTCGAAAAGAAAAACAGAAACAACACATTTGTCATTGTCGTGTTACTTCACAGTACAAATATGTGAGTCCTCTGCTGTGGTTGTGAGTATCCTTTATTAGCTTAACTCCGTAGCAACATCACACAGGTGTATCTGTGTAGACAGTCTCCTCCCCACGTATGTATATATTTTCTCCCCACCGTATGTATATTTTTCCTCGCACCCACCCACCCCCTCCTAATGTACAGTCTCCTCCCCACCATATGTATATAATCTCTGTTAGGATCTCTGGGTAACAGTACTGTATATTTGCATATCGTATATGTCACAAATGTAACATTACTATATACCTGTAGTATGTCATGTATGTCCCTATGCCATAAGTGTTGTGTATGTCATAAATGTCACTATGTGCCGTACTGTATTTTACCCATTCTGCAATCTGTTAAATATTGATTGATTGATTGATTGATTGTTATTAACAGATTGCAGAATGGGTACAATACAGTACGGCTCAATACACACAATTGTTAAGGGAATGCAGACCAGAGAAAGACTTTCGTCTTGTTTACATCAGGGTCCCCCATTTTCAATTCATCATAATATATATGACATGCATATAGACAGTACGGCTACATCTATACATTTATGACATACCAGATTTACAAATACAGTATTGTTTGTGATACAATAAGAGTCTAAAAAAGAGTATATACATTTGACGAAGAAACTGTACATTGGAGGAGGTTGGGTAGGTTGGGTTGAGGGTGGGGGAACTGTACATTGAAGGTGGTTGGGTGGGGGGGGGGGGGGGGGGTTAGGTAGGCGCAGGGCCGGCTCAGGGGGTGTGCGAGCAGTGCGGTCGCACAGGGCCTCGCGGGAAGGGGGGCCGCGTAAAAAAAAATTATAATAATTTTAATTTTAAATTTTTTTTAAATAAAAATAAATAGAATGTTAACAATCACTTTCCATCACAGACCTAAAATCTAGTTTAGCTTACATGCTTATATATTTCACATTAGACACGTTTGTAGAATAGTGTTCCGGGCTCTGCAGATATACTATTGGTTTCATTCAATTACTTTTGTGCAAAGCATCGTGGGACGACTAACACTAGGGGGAGCTGGTTGGCGTCGGTCTGGTAGTCGGTAGAGAGATGTGAAGAAGACCGGTATTATCCACGAGGGGAGGGGGTACAGCCAGGTATGGGGTCTATTCGGCGCTATCCACGGGAGCGAGTGGATGTCTTGGCCAAGAGGCAGAGCATCCTACTTTTGAAAACCAAATGTGCAGCATCGGAGCAGAAGAAATAACGCTGCGTGCCGTAAGCTTATCAATACCAAGTAGGGGTGGACGGTATGGTCTAAAATTTATATCACGGTATAATTTGAAGCATAGACGGTAACGGTATATATCACGGTATCAGTGTTTCCGTTTTTTTGCCTGATATGCAGGCTATATAAAGAATGACATCCTCAAGGCATGTAGATTTATAATATTTTAACTTAAAACTAGGCTACTTTTGCGTATAAAGTCATTCTATTCCAAATAAAATAAGTCCCGAGTCCGTGCTGCTCCCATTGCAAACAGCCGGGCTGGATGCTGGATTTTGCTAGAAGCATATGTAGCTGCAGAGCCGCAGAGCCAGCGGCGCTTTCAGGTCTGGTCACAGCTTTCAGCCGTTGGGTGGGGGGGCGCTGTTGAGCGGACCTGACCTGAAAGCGCCGCTGGCTCTGCGGCTCTGCAGCTACATATGCCGTCCTCCCGGCTCCCGCTGCAGCCGTCGTTATCATAACACTACACCTACACGCATATCATAATGTTTACAGCAAACTGTAGTTGATCACCAGGTATGTTTTATTAACGTAGAATAATTCATATAAGAAAAACGATAGGGACATCTCTTACCTTTCTCCACTGGTTAAAAATGCCAGGAACTGAAATTGAAACTTGCTGTGCGCCGCGGTGATATGTGTTTATTATGAAATGACAATTGCGTGTTGACACGCCCACTGCGCGAAGCCTCCTAAATAACTTTTTCCAGTTTGCACATATCTATTATCTATGACTAATTCTATCTATTTTTAGGGGCAAATGCGATTGAAATAGTCGCGCTGTGGTTACATGACGTCATTGCTATTTTAGAGCTACTCTACCGGTTACACGGTATAGTCAAAATCCATACCGTAGAGCAAATTAATACCGTTTATACCGTCCACCCCTAATACCAAGTATAGTGATTAGGTTATGCCAAGACGAAGAGGACGTTCCGCAGATGGACTGAAGATGAAAGTCGTTGCGTGTTAGAACGTTCAGTCAGGCTATAGCTTGGCTGGTTCTCCTCCTACCTCACAGACAGACACCAATTCATCTCCCTCTCCGGCCACACCTCCTCCCCCTCCCCAGTCACACAGGGGGTCCCCCAAGGCTCAGTCCTTGGCCCCCTGCTCTTCATCTGCTACATTCTCCCCCTTGGTCACATCATCCGTAAATACCACCTCAACTTCCACTGCTACGCTGACGACACCCAAATCTACATCAGTACACAATCCCCCCACAGCCCACCCCTCAGTCACATCGAATCCTGCATTACCGAACTCCAAACTTGGATGACTCACAACTTCCTCAAACTGAACAGTGACAAGACTGAACTTCTCATTATTGGCACCAAAACCACCCTCACCAGATACGGACCCATCACACTCACCATCAACGACTCCACCATCACCCCCTCCCACCTAGTCCGAAACCTTGGTGTCCTCCTTGACCCCACCCTCTCATTTGACCCCCACGTCCGCTCCATCGTAAAAATATCCTACTTTCACCTCCGCAACATTGCAAAAATCCGTCACTGCTTCTCCCCCCCTGCTGCTGAATCCCTCATTCACGCCTTCATCTCCTCCCGCCTGGACTACTGCAACTCCCTCCTCACTGGTATCACCTCCCGCTCCCTCCATAAACTGCAAATGGTCCAAAATTCAGCCGCCCGCCTCCTCACTAACACCCGGTCCCGCGAACACATCACTCCTGTCCTCCACTCCCTCCCGATCAAACACTGCATACACTTTAAAACACTACTCCTCACCTTCAAAGCCCTCCACAGCCTGGTCCCCCCCTACCTGACTGATCTCCTTCTTCCCACCCGTTCCCTCCGGTCCTCCTCCACTGCCTCCCTCACTGTCCCGACATCCAAGCTTAAAAACTTTTGGAGATCGGGCCTTCTCTCGTACTGCACCCCGACTCTGGAACTCCCTCCCCCAGTCCATCAGAGACTCCCCTACACTCTCCACCTTCAAAGCTCGCCTCAAAACCCACTTGTTCTCCCTTGCCTTCAACCCCCCCCACCCATAACCCCCCCCTCCAACCTGATTGATGTCTGTCTCCAGTCTTTTTTGTGCTATCATGCTGTCTTCCCTGTTCCCCCCATGGTCTCATGTTCCTTTTGTTTTAGTTTCTTTGTTGTGTCTTTGTTTTTGTTTCTTTGCTTTTGTTTCTTTGTTTGTACTCTTGCTCCTGACTATTGTCAGCGACTTCGGGTTATTGAGAAGCGCTATATAAATTAAATTAATTATTATTATTATTATAGCTATGTCGCTAGTATCTTAGCTAAAGGCAGGGACAGCTAACTAGCGTTAGCTAACCTAGCGTTAGCTACGTTATCTCAAGTTTCAAGTTTCTTTAATAGTTGTCATACAGAAGTACAGAATACTTTTATACAAAATGCTTCTTACTGTTACGCTCCAGAGACTGTGCTAGACAAGATAAGTATGAAATAAAATAAAGTCGTTATTTTAGAGTTACCATACAATATACAATATACTATGCAATATACTAATATACAATACTATATAGTGCAAAGCAGAAATGGGATGAGGTACAATTTAGGTACAATTTACAGTAAGGTGTACGAGTTGTAGTGCAAATCCTTTACCAATAAATATAAAGTGTGTTTAGGTGATCTAAAGTGTGGAGAGTGGGTGCTGCAGTGTGTTGTTTGTTTAAAGTGAGTGTGTGCGTGTGGATGTGTGTGCTGTGTGCATTTGATGGTTGTTGCATAGTGTTTTTGGCGGGGAATGGGTTAAGCCTGATCGGCCGAGATTTATTTCACGTCACAAATAGATCAATACAGTTTCTTTTTCAAATGTAGCCAAGAGTAAGGACCCTAACTCTATCAGAACTGCAGTCAAAGTTTATATTTTCAGCACTACGTTTGTTTACCAATGATTTTAAGTGTTATTATCGAAATATGAGCTTATAAAAATATCTGTGCATTGCACCGGAAAACTGACAATTTAGACGCAAATAAAGGAAGTCGTCATGAAATCTTTTTAGTCCTAAGAAAGAGGAGACTTTCGGCTTTCGATGGACGTCTAAATTTCATTAAACTACACTACCCAGCTCCAACCATTTTTCTCTTAGAAATATTGACGTGATTTTCATGTTTATATCTCACGGGTCGAACAAACCTCAACATTATTGCCATAAAATACAACGTATATTGTTTCTTTACCTTTCTGTGAACGTCTAGGAACAAAACGCATCGCAATCCGGCAAAAAATGGTGGAGCTATGGACATTATACAAAAGTAACTGTACTTACAGTAGATTTAATAAAACTATTTGCTGCCCTGTAACGGGCGCCTGGTGGTACTAAATCCAGATTTAACTCCGTCATTGGAAGGAAGAGATTTGGGCCGATCCATAGATGTATGACTTATAGGCCTGATATTCTATATATATATATATATATATTCTATATTCATATTTCAAATTACATGTGTCCAGATGGCAAAATTCAATACTGTATCTACAAAAAAACCTGTAAATCATCTGCCCTTTGTTCATTTGCTTAGATTTTTAGTACACTTGATCTCAAGAAGGTGCTGAATGAGCTTCACTTTTGATCAATGTTAGCATGGTGGTATTCACCGTCAAAAATGGGAAAGATTAATAATTATAATAATTTATGTTCTCCTTTTGGTTCATTACAATTTACTCAAGCATAGTGACAGACACAATATTTTGGACACTTGTAATACATTCCCTGAGGTCCATAGATGTCCCTAGATATCAAGAACATGCAAATGGTCTTTGTAGAAATGGAGCAATCTTCCATTTACTTGGATGTATACTTTTAGGCGAATTTTGTGAAAATATGGCTACAATATATAATTAATTACCATTTTCATGTAAATATGCCAGATTATAGCCACACTGCACATTTCCTACGGGCCTTTCTCTTGGATGATCAATTAAAGAGGGCAGGGCTTGAGGTCAATTACACCCTTTTACAATAGAACAAACTATTACATCCATTTTGTTAAACACAGTGTCAACAGTACAGTTCTGCTTCATTGAACAATCGTAGAAAAAAAGCCTATTTGTCTCAGAGTGCAGTTTTCATGCTGCAATTTTTCATCCCTGTTGAAGATCAATGTAATTTAATTTGCAATCAGATGAAATTACTTACGGTGACATTTCTGGTGTTCAGAGAGGCGGGAAAACTATGACAACCCCAATTTGACATTTTAAAATAAGATGTACACAACCTGAGTCTCTATAGCAGGGGGATTCTTATTTTGGGGGGGGGGGTCACAAAATGACACACAAATTCATCATCATGTTTATAATTCTTGGTACAGATGCTTTTTGCAGATAATTATTACTATTCTGTTTACGTTTGACCATGTTGGGGGTCGTCGTGGAAAGGCGTTCCTCTGTTTTTAGGGGTTATGCATCAAAAAGTTTGGGGTATCATGCTCCAAAAAGCAATGCACTGTAATATATTTAGGGGCGCATTCACACCAGTGTTAATTTCGTTTTAATTTTAGTTTTAGTCTTAGTCATGTGTCAAATGCTCTTTTTCGTGTTCATCATATTTAGTCACCTTCATTTATTTTTAGTTTAGTCAGTTTTAGTCAACTACAGGTCTGAGCATTTTAGTCTTTGTTTAGTATCTTTTTTGTTTAGTCTTGCCACTCAGTTACAGCCTCATAAATTGGCGTGAGCTTTTTATAAACAAAAACAAGCTCACGTTAGTGCTAGCTGGTTAGACGTATGTAAGCTATTTAATGTGTTCTATGTTATTATTGATGCTGTGTATGTCATAAATGTCACTATGAATTGAAAATGGGGGACCCTAAACAAGACAAACGTCTTTCTCTGGTCTGCATCCCCTTAACAATTGTGTGTATTGAGCCGTACTGTATTGTACCCATTCTGCAATCTGTTAAATAAAGTTTTCATTCATTCATTCATTCATTCATTCATTCATTCATTCATTCACCTGTTGCCCTGCCATTGTTCCATTAAACCCATGCCGTGTGCAGTTACTGCTATCTAGAATGCTGGATACGAACAAAATTTAATACATTGTAACTAGGGATGTCCGATATTATCGGCCTACCAATATTGGCATTAAAATGTGATATAGGAAATTATCGGTATCGGTTTTAATAAAACAAAAAAATTATCTTTTTATTTTTTAAACATTTATTTTACCTTTATTTACCCAGGCAAGCAAGTAAGAACAAATTCTGATTTAATTTATTGTCAAAAGTATGCATAATGTTGTGTTAATTCCACAACAAGAGATATGTAATGTTAATTACCTGAAATTATTCAGTTTTTTTGGGGGGGGGGGGGGGGGGGGGAGAACCCTGCATATATCGGTATCGGTTGATATCGGTATCGGAAATTAAGAGTTGGACAATATCGGTATATTGGTATCGGTAAAAAAGCCAATATCGAACATCCCTAATTGTAACGCAAGTGAGGAAATGAATCAAATCGCTTGCGCTGCACACAGGAAACGGAAATGCACTAATAATAACATGAATTATTCTAAACATAATTATTTTGTCTCGTCTTAAAATGAAGAGAGATTTCGGCAAGATTTTATTTTGTAAACGACATTTTGTGTCGTCGTTTGTAGTCAATGACATTGCATTACTTATTTAGTCATGTTAGTGTCACATGATCTACATTAATGTGACACCTCGTCTCATTTCCATTTCCATTTAGTCATTTAGCTGACACTTTTATCCAAAGCGACTTACAAGTTCTGTACGACAAGTCATCAGGAAGGGCACAACTCTATCAGCTGAGTAACAATGTGTGTTGAGTTCAGCCTCCAAGTGAATCCTGGAGCGGTTAGTTTGAGGTGGTCTTGGTTCTGCCTCCGAGTGAATCCTGGAGCGGTTAGTTTGAGGTGGTCTTGGTTCTGCCTCCGAGTGAATCCTGGAGCGGTTAGTTTGAGGTGGTCTTGGTTCTGCCTCCGAGTGAATCCTGGAGAGGTTAGTTTGAGGTGGTCTTGGTTCTGCCTCCGAGTGAATCCTGGAGCGGTTAGTTTGAGGTGGTCTTGGTTCTGCCTCCGAGTGAATCCTGGAGCGGTTAGTTTGAGATGGTCTTGGTTCTGCCTCCGAGTGAATCCTGGAGCGGTTAGTTTGAGGTGGTCTTGGTTCTGCCTCCGAGTGAATCCTGGAGCGGTTAGTTTGAGGTGGTCTTGGTTCTGCCTCCGAGTGAATCCTGGAGCGGTTAGTTTGAGGTGGTCTTGGTTCTGCCTCCGAGTGAATCCTGGAGCGGTTAGTTTGAGGTGGTCTTTTTTTTCATTAATATTTTTAGGCATATAAACATTCAGTTCACATCTGCATCAACTAGGGACAACCTGTCCCGCCTACTCCCCCAAAAGTTTCAACATTTAGTTTGAGGTGGTCTTGCAGAGGTTCAGTGGGCTCTCCGGGAGCAGGGGCAGAAGCCAGGTGCTCCCCGGAAGGAGGAGTGGGAAGCTCCTCTGGGACGAGAGCTCCACAGGGACAGGAGTGAGGAGCTCCACAGAGACAGGAGTGAGGAGCTCCACAGAGACAGGAGTGGGGAGCTCCACAGGGACAGGAGTGAGGAGCTCCACAGAGACAGGAGTGAGGAGCTCCACAGAGACATGAGTGGGGAGCTCCACAGAGACAGGAGTGAGGAGCTCCACAGAGACAGGAGTGAGGAGCTCCACGAGACAGGAGTGAGGAGCTCCACAGAGACAGGAGTGAGGAGCTCCACAGGGACAGGAGTGAGGAGCTCCACAGAGACAGGAGTGAGGAGCTCCACAGATACAGGAGTGGGGAGCTCCACAGAGACAGGAGTGAGGAGCTCCACAGGGACAGGAGTGAGGAGCTCCACAGAGACAGGAGTGAGGAGCTCCACAGGGACAGGAGTGAGGAGCTCCACAGGGACAGGAGTGAGGAGCTCCACAGAGACAGGAGTGAGGAGCTCCACAGGGACAGGAGTGAGGAGCTCCACAGTAGAGGCCCTGCTAACTGTAGGGGCCATGCTAGCTGTAGAGGTTGTGCTAGCAGTAGAGGCCATGTTAGCTGTAGAGGCTGTGCTAGCTGTAGAGGCCATGTTAGCTGTAGAGGCTGTGCTAGCAGTAGAGGCCATGCTAGCTGTAGAGGCCATGTTAGCTGTAGAGGCTGTGCTAGCAGTAGAGGCCATGCTAGCTGTAGAGGCCATGTTAGCTGTAGAGGCTGTGCTAGCAGTAGAGGCCATGCTAGCTGTAGAGGCCATGTTAGCTGTAGAGGCTGTGCTAGCAATAGAGGCCATGCTAGCTGTAGAGGCTGTGCTAGCTGTAGAGGCCATGTTAGCTGTAGAGGATGTGCTAGCAGTAGAGGCCATGTTAGCTGTAGAGGCTGTGCTAGCAGTAGAGGCCATGCTAGCTGTAGAGGCCATGTTAGCTGTAGAGGCTGTGCTAGCAGTAGAGGCCATGTTAGCTGTAGAGGCTGTGCTAGCAGTAGAGGCCATGCTAGCAGTAGAGGCTATGCTAGCAGTAGAGGCCATGTTAGCAGTAGAGGCTGTGCTAGCAGTAGAGGCCATGTTAGCAGTAGAGGCTATGCTAGCAGTAGAGGCCATGCTAGCTGTAGAGGCCATGTTAGCTGTAGAGGCTGTGCTAGCAGTAGAGGCCATGCTAGCTGTAGAGGCCATGTTAGCTGTAGAGGCTGTGCTAGCAGTAGAGGCCATGCTAGCTGTAGAGGCCATGTTAGCTGTAGAGGCTGTGCTAGCAGTAGAGGCCATGTTAGCTGTAGAGGCCATGTTAGCTGTAGAGGCTGTGCTAGCAGTAGAGGCTATGCTAGCAGTAGAGGCCATGTTAGCAGTAGAGGCTGTGCTAGCAGTAGAGGCCATGTTAGCAGTAGAGGCTATGCTAGCAGTAGAGGCCATGTTAGCTGTAGAGGCCGTGCTAGCAGTAGAGGCCATGCTAGCTGTAGAGGCCATGTTAGCTGTAGAGGCTGTGCTAGCAGTAGAGGCCATGTTAGCTGTAGAGGCTGTGCTAGCAGTAGAGGCCATGTTAGCAGTAGAGGCTATGCTAGCTGTAGAGGTTGTGCTAGCAGTAGGGGCCATGCTAGCAGTAGAGGTCATGCTAGCTGTAGAGGCTGTGCTAGCAGTAGAAGCCATGTTAGCTGTAGAGGCTGTGCTAGCAATAGAGGCCATGCTAGCTGTAGAGGCTGTGCTAGCAGTAGAGGCCATGTTAGCTGTAGAGGCTGTGCTAGCAGTAGAGGCCATGCTAGCTGTAGAGGCTGTGCTAGCAGTAGAGGCCATGTTAGCTGTAGATGCTGTGCTAGCAATAGAGGCCATGCTAGCTGTAGAGGCTGTGCTAGCAGTAGAGGCCATGTTAGCTGTAGAGGCTGTGCTAGCAATAGAGGCCATGCTAGCTGTAGAGGCTGTGCTAGCAGTAGAGGCCATGTTAGCTGTAGATGCTGTGCTAGCAATAGAGGCCATGCTAGCTGTAGAGGCTGTGCTAGCAGTAGAGGCCATGCTAGCTGTAGAGGCTGTGCTAGCAATAGAGGCCATGCTAGCTGTAGAGGCTGTGCTAGCAGTAGAGGCCATGTTAGCTGTAGATGCTGTGCTAGCAATAGAGGCCATGCTAGCTGTAGAGGCTGTGCTAGCAGTAGAGGCCATGTTAGCTGTAGAGGCTGTGCTAGCAATAGAGGCCATGTTAGCTGTAGATGCTGTGCTAGCAATAGAGGCCATGCTAGCTGTAGAGGCTGTGCTAGCAGTAGAGGCCATGTTAGCTGTAGAGGCTGTGCTAGCAATAGAGGCCATGTTAGCTGTAGATGCTGTGCTAGCAATAGAGGCCATGCTAGCTGTAGAGGCTGTGCTAGCAGTAGAGGCCATGTTAGCTGTAGAGGCTGTGCTAGCAATAGAGGCCATGTTAGCTGTAGATGCTGTGCTAGCAATAGAGGCCATGCTAGCTGTAGAGGCTGTGCTAGCAGTAGAGGCCATGCTAGCTGTAGAGGCTGAACCACTTAAGGATCGGACGGCCCATCAAAGTGTTGAGTTCTGCCTCCAAGCCCGACCCTCCAATTTATAAAAAATATCTTTTAAAAGTTTGCATTTTTGTACCTCATTGTCTGCATCTTTACTTCATTGTACTTTCATTGTACTTAGGTTGTACTTTAGTTTGTATATTTCTGAAATTTCGTTGTATACTGTGCAATGACAATTAAAAGTCTATTCTATTCTATTCTATATTGTATATTTGTATAGTGTTGGGACTTTATTCCTCTTTTAATTTTTTTTTACTGTATGAAGCACATTCTCAGGGGGCTCATACAGAACCAAGCATTTCACTGTAATGTACATGTACTTTATACGTGACAAATACAAACAAACTTGAACTTGACGTCCCGGTAGCTACAAAAACACGACACAAAGAACAAACACAGAGCGCCGCCTCTCAAAATACTGCTGCCCAGACATCAGGAAGCGATAATGAACGACTTAATAATTGTCTGATTAATGTGGCGAAAGCCTCTCTATCTGCGCGTTGACGGTGACGTGTTTCCATAAATAAGTATGGTAACGGGAACGGTCTGAGGTGCATGAAGTTATCGCCTGTGACGCCGCGCGAGGAATCACTGTAAGCGTTGGCGAAGTGCAGACGACGACGTATCATCATCACACAGTGTGATGGAGCTGTTTTAGGCTAGTGGGTGAACGTGTGTCTATAGTGCGAGTATCCTACAGGAGTCTCCTGGGTACTGGTGTCCATCTCACTCTCTCTCGCTTTCTCTCATATATATTTATATTAGGGATGTCCGATATTATCGGCCTACCGATATTATCGGCCGATATCGGCATTAAAATGTGATATCGGAAAATATCGGTATCTGTTTTCAAATTCTTTTTATTTTTTTATTTTTTTTACATTTCTATAACCTTTATTTACCCAGGCAAGCTAGTAAGAACAAATTCTCATTTTATTTATTGTCAAAAGTATGCATATTGTTGTGTTAATTCCACAACAAGAGATATGTAATGTTAATTACCTGAAATTATTCAATTTGGGGGGGGGGGGGGGGGGGGGGGGGGAACCCTGCATATATTGGTATCGGTTGATATCGGTTGATATCGGTATCGGAAATTAAGAGTTGGACAATATCGGTATATCGTATCGGTAAAAAAGCCAATATCGAGCATATATATATATATATACTGTAGGGCTGACCCCTATTAGTCGATTAGTCTACTAATCGGTCGAAAGGAGCCGTAGTCGACTGCCAACCTCTTAGTCGAAGAAGAAAAAAGAAAAAAATATATATTTTTATAAATTATTATTATTATAATTTTTGTATCATTCTTTCCAAAAGAAAAGAGGCCTAGAAGCATGGCTAACGCTAATGGCACGCATACCAGAGGCTAACTGCCTACGAAAACAGGCACAGAGGCACTGAAAGAGGATTTCACCCATCTAATGAACACACTAGACTAGACAAATATCAAGATTTATTACATGGCGTTTTCACATTCGCCGAAATGCTTGCTTGTGATTGGTCAATAGCCCCCCGACAGCGGTCATTATTTTTCAATAATGACCGCTGTGGGACAATAATGACCGCAGTGCGCAGCTGTTCGCAATCAAGCCCACTGACACACACTGTTTCAGTGCAATTAGACACTGCCGGTGTTCTGCTGCCGGCGATGACAGGGGGCGGAGCGACGAGCGGAGCCAGAACGCAGCCAGAACCAGTGTTGCGAGTCGATGTAAAATGAATTAGGTATATTGTTAGTAAGTTAGCCATGTAATAAGCGGGATAATGTATAGCTATACTCGTGTCATTGTCGCAAAATAATTGACCTTCACTGACGTTTAAAACACCTCGCCGAAGCGGCTCGGTATTTTAAACTCCGTGTCGGTCAATTATTTTGCGACAATGACCTCGTAGCTATACATTATCCCTTACGTATCCATCAGTGGACCAATTGCATGCTTTTGCAGAGGACAAGAAGCCTTCCGTCTACTCCTTCAGACATTAAGCACCCCCCACAGCCCAAATGGAATAAAAAAAAATAAAAAATATTTAAAAAAAATATATATATTATACTTTATTTTTTATTAGTCGACTATGAGTCGACTAATAAAAAATAAAGTATAATATATATATTTTTTTTAAATATTTTTTATTTAAATCCTTAGTCGGGGACAGCCCTAATATACTGTATATAATTATAGTTCAAGTTCAAGTTCTTTAAGTTCAAGTTGACGGAGCGCACAGACAGGCGGCCGGACATAGCGGCGCCATCTTCACCCGAACAACTGCCTCTTTGAACTGCTGCCGTCAGGCAAGCGACACAGGAGTCTCAAGGCGAGCACAGAAAGACTCAGAAGTAGCTTCTATCCCCAGGCCATCAGGCTGCTAAACGAACAATGAATGAACACTACACAACAACAACCACCAAACACACATAGCACACACATCCACACGCACACACTCACTTTAAACAAACACACTGTAGCACCCACTACACACACTTTATAGCACACACCCACTTTAAACAAACACACTGTAGCACCCACTCCCCACACTTTATATTTATGGATGAAGGATTGCACTACAACTCGTACACCTTACTGTAAATTGTACCTAAAATTGTACCTCATCCCATTTCTGCTTTGCACTAGATAGTACTGTACATTAGTACACTGCATAGTATTGTGTATTGTATATTATATGGTAACTCAGAACATTGTACATATGTCTATACCGAACAACTGTGACCTCATTCTTCTTCTAAATTCATGCTATATTATGTTATTATGTTATTTGATACTATCTTGTCTAGCACAGTCTCTGGAGCGTAACAGTAAGAAGCATTTTGTATGAAAGTATTCTGTACTTCTGTATGACAACTATTAAAGAACTTGAACTATATATATATATATATATATATGTGTGTACTGTATTTATTTCTCTACCCCCCCTTCTCTCTCTGTTTCATCCTTCGCTTTGATCAACAATGAGATGGGCAGCAGCGCACGCACGCATGCACGCACGCACGCACGCACACACACACCACACACACACACACACACACACACACACACACACACACACACACACACACACACACTGAATCAAGTGAGCACCTTTTTTTTTTTTTTTTTTTTTTACTGCAGGGCCATATATTAATATATTCAGGCCAGTGTGCAGAGTTGATGAGCTTCCAGGCCATTAAAGCCCATTTGTCAGCTCTCATCTCATCAGCTAAGGCTGATACACTGTCATGCTGGAGGCTCGTTCTGCAAGGTTACGGCACTGTGTTGAAGGGAGTTTATATTCACATTTACTCTGTAGAGGTGTGTTATATAAGTGCAACACTACAAGCGAAACACTACATCTCAAACTACATTCAGATTCCGATTATTTTATTGTCACAGCTTTTTTAAATGTACATACATTCAGAAAAACTTGAGATGCTTGTTTTTCCCGGCTCCTCAACCGTAGTATTTTGGTAGACAACAAATAATACACAAGATCTATACAATACAAGGTAAAAGAAACAGTGGATGAAATATAAAAATGTATTATTAATACAGTGTAAGTAGCAGCAGTGTGTGTGTGTACTAGGTGTGCTTGTGTGATGTGCAAGTCGAGTCTTTCCATCAGTAGTCTGTTTGCCCGTTGGAAGTAACTGGTCAATGTTCTCTTGGATATGGACCTGGGACTGGTACCGGCGTCTGCCAGACGGCATGAGCTCAAACAGTTTGTGCTTTGGGTGGCAGGGGTCTTTCAGGATCCTGTGTGCCTTGCTGACGCACCGCTCGGTTCAAGTTCAAGTTTCAAGTTTCTTTAATAGTTGTCATACAGAAGTACAGAATACTTTTGTACAAAATGCTTCTTACTGTTGCGCTCCAGAGACTGTGCATGACAAGATAAGTATGAAATAAAAACATAGTAAAAATTAGAAGAAAAAAAAGAGGTCACAGTGTTCAGTTTAGACATATGTACAATGTTCGTAGACGTAGTTACCATACAATATACAATACTGTGCAGTGTACTAATATACAATACTATATAGTGCAAGGCATAAATGGACGAGGTGCAGTTTAGGTACAATTCACAGTAGGTGTACGAGTTGTAGTGCAAATCCTTTATCAATAAATATAAAGTGTAAGTGTGTTTGTGTGATCTAAAGTGTGGAGAGTGGGTGCTGCAGTGTGTTGTTTGTTTGAGTGAGTGTGTGTGTGCGTGTGGGTGTGTGTGCTGTGTGCATTTGATGGTTGTTGCATAGTGATTATTGTTCGTTTAGCGATTATTGTTCGTTTAGCAGCCTGATGGCCTGGGGATAGAAGCTCCTTCTGAGTCTTTCTGTGCTCGCCATAAGACTCCGGTATCGCTTGCCTGACGGCAGCAGTTCAAAGAGGCAGTTGTTCGGGTGGCTCGAGTCCTTAATAATTCTCTTAGCCTTCCCCTTGCACCGCTTGTTGTAAATGTTCTGGAGGGTGGGAAGCCCCCCTCTAATTGTGCGTTCGGCTGAACGTGTCACTCTTTGTAGTCTGCTACGGTCTTGTGCAGTGCTATTCCCAAACCAGGAGGTGATGTTGCCGGTCAGGATGCTCTCTATTGTACATGAGTAGAAGTTCCTAAGGATCTTCTGACTGACTTGGAACTTCCTTAGGCGCCTGAGGAAGTAGAGGCGTTGTCGTGCCTTCTTCACAACACTGTCAATGTGTGTGGTCCATGTCAAGTCCTCGGATATGTGGGCTCCGAGGTACTTGAAACTGTTCACTCTCTCAACTGGTGCCCCGTCGATGCTGAGGGGGCTGTAGTCCTTGACCCCCGACCTCCTGAAGTCCACAATCATCTCTTTTGTTTTGCTGACGTTCAGGGAGAGGCAGTTCTCCTGACACCACTGTGACAGGTTCTCTACCTCTTCCAGGTAGGCGGTGATGAATATACTGTCTATGGTGGGTGGCTTGCATCCACAGATCTTTTCGGCCGTTCACACCACTCTCTCCAGTGCTCGGTGGTCATTCTGGTTGGCGTTTCCAGTGGTGGTGCATCGCGTCAGTATACTCTCCGTGGTGCCTCTGTAGAAGGCCCTCAGGATGTGTGGCCCCATGCCAAATTCTTTCTGTCTCCTGAGGTGGTAGAGGCGGAGGCCAGGTGGAGGCCAGGTGGAGGCCAGGTGGAGGCCAGGTGGAGGCCAGGTGGAGGCTAGGTGGAGGCCAGGTGGAGGCCAGGTGGAGGCCAGGTGGAGGCCAGGTGGAGGCCAGGTGGAGGCTAGGTGGAGGCCAGGTGGAGGCCAGGTGGAGGCCAGGTGGAGGCCAGGTGGAGGCTAGGTGGAGGCCAGGTGGAGGCTAGGTGGAGGCTTTGCCTCGGCGTGTGTTTATTACAGACTGTTGGGTGGCCTGGGTGCTGCCTCTCTCTGCTGTACACAATATAATGACACATTGTCTCTTGGCTTTTCTTTTTCCTCTGAGGGTTTGTTTGTTGTGTTTGTCTTTGTTGTGGAGAAAAGGCAGGATGATGCAATTCTGGTCTGTTTAAAATGTTTATATTATTTATTAAATCTTCTATGGACCTGACTGTCGTCTAATAAAGGCCTGTTTTTCACATCTCTTTCTTCTTTCTCTTCTTTCGCTCTCTGTTTTCTATAGTCTCCTCTTCTCTTCCTCCCCACACTCACTATCTTGTGTCTGAACAAAGCATCTATCTATCTATCTATCTATCTATCTATCTATCTATCTATCTATCTATCTATCTATCTATCTATCTATCTATCTATCTATCTATCTATCTATCTATCTATCTATCTATATATCTATCTATCTATCTATCTATCTATAAATCTATCTATCTATCTATTTAGTGTGTGTGTGTGTGTGTGTGTGTGTGTGTGTGTGTGTGTGTGTGTGTGTGTGTGTGTGTGTGTGTGTGTGTGTGTGTGTGTGTGTGTGTGTGTGTGTGTGTGTGTGTGTGTGTGTGTGTGTGTGTGTGTGTGTGGTAGACAGTTCTCAAGTCTCAACCTCCTCTTATTTACTCGTAATGGGCCTCATTCAACAATACTCTCTTATTATTTTTCTTATATTCTTGCTTACCTGTCTGTTAAGAGAACAATAAGAAAAGCCACCGCCACATTCATCAAGCCGTTCTTAATGTCCAAATCTGTGCGTACCCAGGTGATTTGCATGATGAATCCCACTCATTCTTAAACTGAAATGCGCGTTCACGCTCAATTCATTTGCATACAGACACGCCCGCCATCTCCTTATAAGGCGAATGAGGCGTGTGTAAAACAGCCGTGGTTCGGCATCTGACCCCTGTCTGATATATTCAACAGGAAGCGATTTGCGACTGATCTCAAAATGACACACACACGTCTCACGACTCGCGACTCAGTGCATGTGTGTGTGTTCCTGTGGGTCACTCATCGCATATGTGTGTGTGTTAATCTGATGACAAATAAAGACTTATACTTGTACTTATACGTATACGTACTGTATAGTGCGAAATAAATCATTCCAGCAAAGTAGGCGTTGTCAATACTGAACGACTGCACGCTTGTCAAGAACCAATTGTGCAGTATACTGATATGTACAGTATATGCCGCTGATCCTATGCTCTCTCCTTTCAGAGAGAGATGACAGATCCGGTCATCTACCGGTCATGAACCTACCGGATCTGTCACCTGTCATCTCTCTCTGAAAGGTCCCTGTGGCTAAAACGCAGAGTGCGCTCAGAACTTGTAGGTGTGAAGCAGAGAAGAGAGGAGAGGAGAGAGGGGAGGAGAGGTTGTAAATATGCGTACGGCCTAGGCAGCCAGCATCTAACTGTTCTAACAGCAATATATAATCCATTTCAGAAGCAGAACGCACGCAATAAGTTATAATAATAATAATAATTATTGAAAAGTTCTGGGTTTATAAAGTCGTATTTGGGGGTACTGTATTTGGGGGCAATTGACCAATATAATGCAGGACCTGTTCAGAGGTCTTTAATTGGCATGCAATTATCCTCAACGTTTTAGCGATTAGCACACACGGTTAGCACACACACACACCGGAACACACACGCATGCATTGTCTTTTGTAGGATCGCCGATGCGATTAGTCTCTGCGATTAACCCATCCCGTCGTCCTTCCCCCCAAGGGCAGCCGGGAGCAGACAGGCGTCGGCGAGGGCCGCGCCAGGGGACCAATCCAAGTGCTCCTGCCCGTCTTCGTCAAGGACACCACAGCGTTAGCGATCTGTTGTTGTGCATGTTTTTCCATTGGGTTTATCTTATCGGGGGGGAAACCCTTGCGAGCACGGGGAGAACATGCAAACTCCACACAGAAAGGCCTGGGAGATACCCCACCTGGGTACCTGGCATCATGGAAACCTGGTCCCCAAGCGGGAATCGAACCCTGGACCTTGGTTTGGTTTGCTTTCAACCCATGAACTCCTTCCTCTCTCACCATTTTATATATTTTTTATTTTATCTACTAAAACTGTATTGTATTATATTGTTTGTTTTGTAAAGTGTCTTTGAGCATTAGGAAAAGCGCTATATAAATCTGATGTATTATTATGAATGGTACAGTAGGCTTTTTAAAATGTTTCTCATCTGGGTAAGAGTTTCTTATCTGGGTAAGAGTGCTCTCGACCACTCTTAGAATTTGGTCTTGCCTGAGAGAAAAGCAACAATAAGAAAACATTGCTGAATCCCAGGTAAGAACAAAATAAGAGGAAATGCTAGTTAAGAACGAAATCTGTTCTTATATCGCTTCACGAATGAGGCCCATTGTAATTATCTCTGGAGAGCCGATAGAGCTTATTGAATTTGAGCACAAGTGTAATAGTCTCTCTAATGTAAATGTAAATGTGAGTGGAGACAGAAAGTCAATGGTGCGGTGTTACTAATAGAAAACCCCTGATGTCGTTGTTGTTCTTGTTCTCCTTGGTTTTGTTGAACATTTCAGTTTTTTGATGATGATGACGATCATCAGGTTGACAAAGATGATGATGATGATGATGAGTAGGAGGAGAGTGACGAAGTAGAGTGATGACTTTTATGAGTGTTGTTGTTGATGGAGATGTTGTTTTCCTACCTGACCTACAGGTGTACATCCGTATCCTAGACAACGAGTGGAACGTATACAGGCGCTACACAGAGTTCCGGACGCTCCACAACCACCTGCGCACTCAGTATCCACAGGTGGACACCTTCAACTTCCCACCCAAGAAAGCCATAGGGAACAAGGTAGGCTGAATGTCTGTTGGCCTGTGTGTGTGTCTGTTATCCTGTATCTGTGTCTCTGTGTCTGTCTGCCTACCTGCCTGTCTGTCTGTCTGTCTGTCTGTCTGTATGTTAACCTGTCTGTCTGTTTGTTAACCTGTCTGTCTGTTTGTTAACCTGTCTGTTGACCTGTCTGTGTGTTTGTTGTCTGTGTGCATGCCTGTCTGTCTATCTGTCAACCTGACCTGCCTACTTGTCTGTCTGTATCAGGGTTTCCGTTAGAAAAAATTGTTTCTGGCCTCAGTGTCCGGTAGATTTCAATCTACCGGTCAAATGAGAGAAATTCCGGTCAGAGTTTATTGAGCTTAAAAACAATTGATAGGCAAAAGAATGACAACAAAACAAAAGAATGACATCATCAAGGCATGTAGATTTATAATATTTTTACTTAAAACTAGGCTACTTTTGCATATAAAGTCATTATATTCCAAATAAAATAAGTCCCGAGACTCGTGCTGCTGCCGACTTTAAATCAAATAGGTGTCTGTGGGCAGTCGCCCGACATTAATAAACAACAGTCTGTTATAATCACATTTTTATGAGCTAACGAATTCCGTTATATTGGACATTTGTATTAATTATATCAAGCGAAGAACTGAGAAATTTGACAGAGAGAGACGGCAACATTATCGTGGGTTTGCGTGACGACTCTCTCTCTCTCCACCTCCCAATGACTTATTTGCGAGAGTATGTCGATGCAGAGCAGCAGATTCAGCTGTTATTGGCTCTTTTCTGGGGACCGCACAGCAGCGCCCCCCACCCAACATTGAATTGAAAATGGCTGAATTGGAGTACTGCTGGAGTACTGCATTGTGCTGCTGCTGCTGCTCCGGCTCTGCAGCTTCACAAAAGTTTGCACACCCAGCACTAAGCTCTCGCTGACAACGTCGTTGTCATTATTAGAAGCAACGATGAAACAAATGTAATGATTGTTTCGTTCATCGCATAGGCTATTTAATTTTAGCCTATTTTAATACAATTCAAATAATCAAATTGTGCTTAGACTCAGGGAATTATTTTCACCGGACATTAAGACCGGAGAGATTAAATATGTCGGACTTCAACAGATTTTGCCGGTCAAATACCGGTAATTACCGGCTAACGGAAACGCTGGTCTGTATATACTGTGACGAGCCTTGTGGTGTTCAGACTCGACACGGACCAAAACAAACAATTCCAATGTCCACACAAGCACAATTTCAATAAACGAGAATATGTATTGATCACCAGTACAGGTCCGATGGGCAAGAGAGTGGTCAAATTACAGTCCAGGGTCAAAACATGTTCCAGGCTCTCGTACAAAAAGGGAATGTTCAATACTCAGGGTATCTCAGCCAGTCCAGGGTCCAGTAACACAAACACCTTCTCGCTCTAACCTCTCCTTCAAACTACCTCTCACCTCACAAACTCAGTATCTCACACTCTCTCCACGAACTCTGCTCCTTCCTCACCTCCACTCAACTCTTCTCTGTCTCTCCTAGGGCTTTATGCTATGTGTCTCGTGTGTGTGTGTGTCTTGTGTGTGTGTGTGTGTGTGTGGGATGTGGGTGATCACGTGGTGCACAGGTGTATTCCATCAGTCATAATCAACTCCTCACCTAACTCTCCTCTGCCTGTGACAATAGTATCTCCCTACCACCACGTAACCGCGTGACGAGGGATGATATCTGCCACAATACGTATGATCCACTCTCTCTCTCTCTCTCTCTCTCTCTCTCTCTCTCTCTCTCTCTCTCTCTCTCTCTCTCTCTCTCTCTCTCTCTCTCTCTCTCTCTCTCTCTCTCTCCCTCCCCTCCGTCCCAAACTCTATCTTCTCTTTCTTCTCATCCCTCTCTCCTCTCTTCCTCTCATTTTCACGTGGCTCTCCCCCATCTCTCGCCAACCTTCGGGGAGATAATTTGGCCCTGGCCTGCTTTCTGTGGCCGGGGGAGGTGGAGGAAGGGGGGGGGGGGGGGGATTTAGCTGCTGCTATAGCCAAAACCTGCACACTGCCTTCCCACTTTCAAAGACATGATGCTTCATAGCTGGAACTGGAGCGAAAGCTGAGTCGCACAGCGGCTGTTGGCGCGTGCCTCTCTCTGTGTGTGTGTGTTTGCGTGTGTGTGTGTGTGTGTCTTGAGTGTGTGTTTTATGTGTGTGTGTGTGTGTGCGCGTGTTGGTGTGTCCGTCAAAGCCCCAGATGGATAGAGTCATTGTGTCCTGGAGGGGACTCTAAAATCCAATTAGACAGCGAGGTCCGTGTGAATCATGGGTTTCCAGCATCTCCAGGAGTCCAGGCGCCGGATCCCTGTGGCACCGCTGGCTCGTTACCGGCTGCCTTGTTAACCGGCTGGCCCGAGCTTCAAAGCCAGAGACCTTGCCGTCGTTTTTCTCTCTCTTTAACACGTTCAATGTGAACGCCGGGCCCCTCTCACCTGAGCCGACCTCGAGAGCCCCGGACCTGACAGAGCGGCGGGAATGGAACCGTTTCGTGATCGTCCACCGTCGCAAAGTTACCGGGTACAAGTGTCTTGTGTGTGGCGAATTTGGATCACTCTCCTACTCACTCACTCACTCAGTCACTCACTCATGGACGATGTGGCAGGGACATTTTGCAGAGTGTCTGCAGGGTATTAACCTCACCCAGAAAAGTGGCATTTTTTTTTTTACTTGAACTTGAGGACTGCATACTTTTTTTGCAAAGCTTAGCTTTATACTTATAGCACATGCATGAGCCTGGTCTCTTTTGAAAGATAACATTCTGAAGTTACTAATGCAAAAAAGGAAAATCACTTTTAGTGCTAATGAAATAGAATAACAGAGGTCTGAACTTGAGTTGAACTTGAACTTGTGTACTCAAATTTTTCTGTAGTGGTGGCAAGATTCCATATTCCAATATTCCAGCATAGAGGTATAAGCTGCAAAACACTGCGGTTCCTGAAGTCTTATGTAGTACAGGTCCAAATTCTATAAGAATCCATTCAGAAATGGGTCTTTGAGAGTCGTCAGAGTAAAACCGACAACAACAAAAAAAAGCTTTTCAAAATCCATTTCCTCATCCACCGCCGTGTGTTCTGAAGTCTGAATCACTTCTGCTTTTCGCTCATCACCTAGTTCCCTTATTCGTTGGAAATTTACACTCGTTGGCTACAATGCTGATCAATACTTTACGCCATCAGCGGATGATTGGCAGTTCTGGAGCATCTGGAGTCCGGGGTGGTCATCTGAGATGTTCAAACTCTCTGATTACATACAGTACTACTTTTACATTTAGTCATTTAGCTGACGCTTTTATCCAAAGCGACTTACAAGTTCTGTACGACAAGTCATCAGGAAGGGCACAACTCTATCAGCTGAGTAACAATGTTCATCAAAGTGTTGAGTGCTACAGTGTAGGTTAGTATATTAGGACAAGTGCATGACAATAAGGTTAGTTATTTTATCTAAATTTCTAATAAAATACTTGTTTACCAGATCCCTTGAGTGCCGTCTGAGATTATAAACACCTAATCTAAGAGACGGATTTAGGAATGAAAACATACCATGGAGTTGGATTCTGCTCCCTGATGTGTAAGGGGCAGGAGGGGTGGGGGGGGGGGGTTCACTGTACAACTGTACAAGCAAAACTGTACATTGGAATATTGACAACCATACTTGGTCATTTACTGTACATTGGAGGGGGTTGCGTTAGGACATTTACATGGGCCAGTTTCGAATTGCAGTCTCCCGTAGGTGTTCTTTGAGAGTGTTTTTGAAAGTGGGTAGTGATTCACATTCCTTTACAACTTTGGGTAGGGCGTTCCACATTGATGTGGCATAATTGCGAAACGTGTTTAGTCCCTTGTTTGAGCCGAATCTGGGTTTAACATGATTTGTGGAGCTCCCTCTGGTGTTGTGATCATGGTATTCACTGACCTTTGGGAAGTATTTTGACATGTACATGGGTACCTTGGTCGTGTAGTGTATCTTGTAGACCAGGCCCATTGCAAGTTGCTGTACTCTGTCGTCTACTCTAAGCCATCCTAGGTTGTCAAAGTGGGCAGGGGTGAGGTGGGTTCTAGGAGTAAGGTCAAGCAGTAGTCTGACCAGTTTGTTTTGAGATGTTTGTAATTTTGTTTTTAGCGCCTTTGAGGTGCTTTGGTACCATGAGGTGCAAGCATAGTCGTAGTACCCTTGTATGAGTGCTCCTGCCAGAGTCTTCAGGGTGTTCTTGTTTACCAGAGAGGAGATCCGGTACAAGAATCGAGTTTGTTGGTTGACTTTTTTTATTACATTGGATGCCATTTTGTCACAGGAAAGATTAGCCTCTAGGATGGAGCCCAGGTAGGTAATTTCATCTTTCCTTGTGACAATATTGTCACCCACTGTAACTGAGAAGCCGTCGGTCTTGCTGAGTTTGTTATTTGAACCGAAGAGAATGGACTCTGTTTTGCCCATGTGTAATGATAGTTTGTTATCAGCGAGCCATATGCAGATTTTGCCTAGTTCCGAGCTGAGGGTTTTTTCAACCTGTAACTTGTTCTTGTCAGAGACCAGCAGGGCTCTGTTGTGAGGAGGACGGGTGATAATCACACTTTAAAAAACACATCAACGTATTCTGTGCCTCGAGAGAAAAACTCCACCAGATGATGTGACCTTTATTGAGCTGCTGACACTATTTCTTCAACTGCTTTCAACTGCAGTAGAGCCCAACTCAAGGAAACTCCAAGAACTAGCTGAGGAAACTGACCAACGCAAGCGATGGTCAAGGGGGATAGGGATGACGGGCCGAGCCGGAGATGCCGCTGCCAGGAATTGAACCCTGGTCTCTGCATTGGTAGGCGAGTGCTTATAGACCTCTTATAGATACACTTAACACTTTCTGTGCCAGCCGTGCCAGTGCTAGATACCCTGTTGAGTGCCAACTCTCTATTCAATGACGGACCGCTCACATTTGTGAACGCATAAACTATATCTTAAATTATGTCAGATTCAGATTACTTTATTCGCCATTTCATACAGGTGTGTCTAATACGACCGTCGCTTATCAATGACTTGTTTGCAGTCAACATTGTCGAAACGGATTGTTTTTTAATCGGTTCATTTCCGTTTTATACCATTTTGAAAAACGCTTGTTTTTTTAAACTTTCAGAAAAAACTAATATTCTGCAGGAATCGCGGTTTACTGTAATACACAAAACACGTTGTAATTTTTCGGCCTATTTATGAATCGTTTTCAAATAAACGCTAGATTATCGATAGTATATGTGTACTTATGCACGCTATAGAAGCGGGCTGAAAAATTAATTATCTATTTCCTGCTCAGCGCACACACTCACAGCCACATACACATATGGGACACGTTGATATATAGGTGAAAACAGCTCTGATTATCCCAAGACTGGTAAAATAGATTCCTTACCTCAGATCAGATGTTCTCCAAAAAGATTATTCCAATTCCTGATCGCCATTCCAAATATCGATTGCGTTTATTGATCCAACGCTGGGTGGTCGAAAGACATATTCCACGCTGTTCTGATGGTGGGTGATGACCGCAATAGGCTCGGATTACATGCCTGACAAGTAAAATGTGGAATCCGGACTCTTTTTTTCCCCATCCATTTCATTCAGTCCAATCCAATTGTGTGCTATACCATCCGGAGAGACAATAGGGGCGGTATTATCCCTGTTCGAGCTCAGACAGATCCCCACTGGTAACGTGAGGCTAGATTGATGAAAAATTTATGGAAAAAAATAACGATTAAAAACGTGATTTCTCGTCGGTTGGCACTCAACGGTTGGCATGAACTAATGAGAATTCTCGTCGCTGGCACTCAAAGTGTTAAGGCCGCCCCAATAAAGATATCTTTAACAATGTTATACAGTATAATTCCCTGTAATCTATGAAACATACCTGGCCTCGCCCCATCAATGCAATTGGTCTAAATCACATCCCTGGAATTCAACAGGCTACTTTTGGTGGGTGTAGCACATATCAAACGTCAAGGTCACTATTCCCTTTCCTGATCGGTTACTAACGCACAAAAACAAACATTTACAAATTGGTCTGTGGATCTTATGGGTGGTGTTCCTGTCACCGAAATGGTTTCATTACTCTGAATAAAATATCTTTCACACAACAACAATATTTCGTTCCGTTTTCAGGTTTTTCTCAGCACTTGATATAATTTCACGCTGCTAAATCCAATTTAAGACTCGACAGAAACCCATTTCCCCCCATAATACGGGGCCTTTAAAATAACAGAGGCGGATGATGAACACCGTCGTCAATAGTATAACCCCTCATCTCCACGTCCGTCCCTGTTCCCCCGTTATCTCGGTCATCCATCCTCTCTTGTCATCCGTCCTCTCTTGTCATCCGTCCTCTCTTGTCATCCGTCCTCTCTTGTCATCCGTCCTCTCTTGTCATCCGTCCTCTCTTGTCATCCGTCCTCTCTTGTCATCCGTCCTCTCTTGTCATCCATCCTCTCTTGTCATCCGTCCTCTCTTGTCATCCGTCCTCTCTTGTCATCCGTCCTCTCTTGTCATCCGTCCTCTCTTGTCATCCGTCCTCTCTTGTCATCCGTCCTCTCTTGTCATCCGTCCTCTCTTGTCATCCGTCCTCTCTTGTCATCCGTCCTCTCTTGTCATCCATCCTCTCTTGTCATCCGTCCTCTCTTGTCATCCGTCCTCTCTTGTCATCCATCCTCTCTTGTCATCCGTCCTCTCTTGTCATCCATCCTCTCTTGTCATCCACCCTCTCTCTTTCTGTCTTGCTAGCAGGTGGGACAGTGTGGTTTGTTCTCTTTTTAACCAACAGTCTACTTTACTGATCCATTTGAGATCCAATTTGAACCTAACACACACGCACACACACACACTAATAATGGAGAGATGCTAATGTTAGCGTTGTGCTAGTTGATATGGGAGAGAGAGAGAGAGAGAGAGAGAGAGAGAGAGAGAGAGAGAGCAGAGAGAGAGCAGAGAGAGAGAGAGAGCAGGGAGCTTCAAACGCTTTTTAAATGTGTTTCCCCGGACGTCTGCTGCGCTCTGGTACGGATGAAATGCACAACCTGTCACTGGAGATCAGGTAGCAATAGAGATGTATGTACACACACACACACACACACACACACACACACACACACACACACACACACACACACACACACACACACACACACACACACACACACACACACACACACACACACATACTCACACTCACAGACATACACCATCACACACACACACACACACACACACACACACACACACACACACACACACACACACACACATACTCACACTCACAGACATACACCATCACACACACACACACACTCACACACACACACACACACACACACACACACACACACACACACACACACACACACACACACACACACACACACACTCACACACATACTCACAGACATACACCATCACACACACGAGTACACACTCACTCTCATCTTCATCCTCATTGACATGCTGGAACTAACTCTATTATATGCCAAAGACTCTTCTCACATCATATTCACTGGCACACACACACAGATACACAGCTGTCATAAGTCTTCTCCGCTAACCTACGGATTTAACTCTCAGGATACGGAAAACCTGATCCACATACCTAGCACATCACACACGCACACACACACACACACACACACACACACACACACACACACACACACACACACACACACACACACACACACACACACACACACACACACACACACACACACACACACACACACACACACACATTTACGGGATTATCTATGCTAACACCAGCTAACACTTGCGTGAGTGTCATCCAGGTTGCATGCTAGCTCCCTATGATGATAACATACTCCTAATCGCCTGTCTTACGGTGTGTCAGGAGGCGGGAGCGCTGGGACACAGGGAGCCACGTGATTGGCTGCATCAAGTACGTGGATGACGGACGCGATCTGCTGCCTTAATTCCAGCATTTTTTTCAACACGTGTCGAATGCTATATAGGACAGGGCAGGGTGTGGTAATGTTATATAGGACAGGACAGGGTGTAGTAATGTTATATAGGACAGGACAGGGTGTAGTAATGTTATATAGGACAGGACAGGGTGTAGTAATGTTATATAGGACAGGGTGTAGTAATGTTATACAGGACAGGACAGGGTGTAGTAATGTTATATAGGACAGGACAGGGTGTGGTAATGTTATATAGGACAGGACAGAGTGTAGTAATGTTATATAGGACAGGACAGGGTGTAGTAATGTTATATAGGACAGGACAGGGTGTAGTAATGTTATATAGGACAGGACAGGGTGTAGTAATGTTATATAGAACAGGACAGGGTGTAGTAATGTTATATAGGACAGGGTGTAGTAATGTTATATAGAACAGGACAGGGTGTAGTAATGTTATATAGGACAGGGTGTAGTAATGTTATATAGGACAGGACAGGGTGTAGTAATGTTATACAGGACAGGCAGGGGAGGAAACTAACTTTTTGGCTTACCAGCCAACTGGCGAGTATCTGATTTTTTTTACCAGCCAAACAGATTTTTTACCAGACAAAAAAAATCGCTAATTGTGATAATTACTTCTTTGTACGTCTTCGTCTAAATTGATTTTCAATCATAGTAAATTAATCACACTGTCTCTACTCTTCAAAATATTAATAAATTAATTAATAAAATCAATATCATTAAATCACATATTAACATAAAAGAGGGAACTATTCTGGACTGGGTTGGGCTGAACTGGGCAGTGAAAGATGCTGGGTTGGGCTGGTCTAGGTTATACTGAATGATGAATTGAAAATGGGGGACCCTGATGTAAACAAGACGAAAGTCTTTCTCTGGTCTGCATCCCCTTAACAATTGCATGTATTGAGCCGTACTGTACTGTACCCATTCTGCAATCTGTTAAATAAAGTTTTCATTCATTCATTCATCACAGCTCAACTACTAGGAATGTGTGTCTGACTCTTAAGTGCAGGAAATATTCATCAGAAAGGGGGGACATGATGGAGGGAATGGAAAGAGCAGGTTTGACAGGAGCAGGGTTGAAGGGCATATTGGAGTGTGGAGGAAGTGGACAAGGCATTAAGCAAACAGGACTGAAATGGGGGACCCTGATGTAAACAAGACGAAAGTCCTTCTCTGGTCTGCATCCCCTTAACAATTGTGTGTATTGAGCTGTACTGTATTGTACCCATTCTGCAATCTGTTAATAAAGTTTTCAATCAATCAATCAATCAATACTGGGTTGGGCGTTTAGGTTGGACTGAGTTGGGCAGTGAAAGAACCAAGCATTTCACTGTAATGTAATAGCTAAATAAAACAACTTGAACTTGACTTGTTACATTTGCACTCTGGTTGTATGCCAAATGTATTCTGGTTGTACTGTACTTGTGCTGTAAGATGACAATACATTGGAACCGAATCGACAACGCTAGGGGTTCAGCAGGTGTATTCTGAATGCCAAGTATGACAACATCACCGTTGTGAAGGGCATATGGGCGAGTGGTGATATGGGGGGAACCCCGGTAATAATAAAATGTCACTCGGCTGCATTTAAGCAAAGCCGCTCAGTATAGTCGTCCACTATGTTGAATGCGCGTTATGGTAGCTTGTTACATGCTAGGTAGCTAGCCGGCTAATGCTGGTTAGCCTCACGTCCACTTGTCATTCTCATCCGACTCGAAGGAGACGCGTCGCGTGCTGTTGTTCGCCCCCATGTCAGACCGCACTGATATCCGAAAGCGACGACTCTACATGCAATTATTTTCATCCACTGATGTGTTTTTGTAAGTTTGTCTACGTTGTCAAGCCGGCTGCCGGTGGCAGGAGTTTGTAGGTCTGCGCGCAGTGGTCTGTCCACTTCCCCTAGATGGGCGGCATCTTCTAGAAAATGAGTGTTCATTGGAGGAGCTTAGAGCGCATCTGTACAACGATGATGTTCATTGGTTATGGTCTGATTATTATGTGGCGCAAATGGGAGGAATCAAGGGGGGAGTCAGAGTTCGGTTTGTGCCAGTGAGCGAATCAGCAGATTGTAGAATGATTTTTTTGTTTTGTTTTGTAATTACTAATACTCGCCAGACTGGCGAGTGCTCTTCATGAATTACTCGCCAAACGTAAAAAATACTCGCAATTGGCGAGTAAAGTGGCCTAATTTCCTCCCCTGAGGACAGGGTGTAGTAATGTTATATAGAACAGGACAGGGTGTAGTAATGTTATATAGAACAGGACAGGGTATAGTAATGTTATATAGGACAGGACAGGGTGTAGTAATGTTATATAGGACAGGACAGGGTGTAGTAATGTTATATAGGACAGAGTGTAGTAATGTTATATAGAACAGGACAGGGTGTAGTAATGTTATATAGGACAGAGTGTAGTAATGTTATATAGGACAGGACAGAGTGTAGTAATGTTATATAGAACAGGACAGGGTGTAGTAATGTTATATAGGACAGAGTGTGGTAATGTTATATAGAACAGGACAGGGTGTAGTAATGTTATATAGGACAGAGTGTAGTAATGTTATATAGGACAGAGTGTAGTAATGTTATATAGGACAGAGTGTAGTAATGTTATATAGGACAGGACAGAGTGTGGTAATGTTATATAGGACAGGACAGGGTGTAGTAATGTTATATAGGACAGGGTGTAGTAATGTTATATAGGACAGGGTGTAGTAATGTTATACAGGACAGGGTGTAGTAATGTTATATAGAACAGGACAGGGTGTAGTAATGTTATATAGGACAGGACAGGGTGTAGTAATGTTATACAGGACAGGGTGTAGTAATGTTATACAGGACAGGGTGTAGTAATGTTATATAGGACAGGACAGAGTGTAGTAATGTTATATATGACAGGGTGTAGTAATGTTATACAGGACAGGGTGTAATAATGTTATATAGGACAGGGTGTAGTAATGTTATATAGGACAGGGTGTAGTAATGTTATACAGGACAGGATGTAGTAATGTTATATAGGACAGGGTGTAGTAATGTTATATAGGACAGGACAGGGTGTAGTAATGCTATATAGGACAGGACAGGGTGTAGTAATGTTATACAGGACAGGGTGTAGTAATGTTATATAGGACAGGACAGGGTGTAGTAATGTTATACAGGACAGGGTGTAGTAATGTTACATAGGACAGGACAGGGTGTAGTAATGCTATATAGGACAGGGTGTAGTAATGTTATATAGGACAGTGTAGTAATGTTATATAGGACAGGGTGTAGTAATGTTATATAGGACAGAGTGTAGTAATGTTATATAGAACAGGACAGGGTGTAGTAATGTTATATAGGACAGGACAGGGTGTAGTAATGTTATATAGGACAGGGTGTAGTAATGTTATATAGGACAGGACAGGGTGTAGTAATGCTATATAGGACAGGACAGGGTGTAGTAATGTTATACAGGACAGGGTGTAGTAATGTTATATAGGACAGGACAGGGTGTAGTAATGTTATACAGGACAGGGTGTAGTAATGTTACATAGGACAGGACAGGGTGTAGTAATGCTATATAGGACAGGGTGTAGTAATGTTATATAGGACAGTGTAGTAATGTTATATAGGACAGGGTGTAGTAATGTTATATAGGACAGAGTGTAGTAATGTTATATAGAACAGGACAGGGTGTAGTAATGTTATATAGGACAGGACAGGGTGTAGTAATGTTATATAGGACAGGGTGTAGTAATGTTATATAGGACAGGACAGAGTGTAGTAATGTTATATAGGACAGGACAGGGTGTAGTAATGTTATATAGGACAGGGTGTAGTAATGTTATATAGGACAGGACAGAGTGTAGTAATGTTATATAGAACAGGACAGGGTGTAGTAATGTTATATAGGACAGGGTGTAGTAATGTTATATAGGACAGGACAGAGTGTAGTAATGTTATATAGAACAGGACAGGGTGTAGTAATGTTATATAGGACAGGACAGAGTGTAGTAATGTTATATAGAACAGGACAGGGTGTAGTAATGTTATATAGGACAGAGTGTAGTAATGTTATATAGGACAGGACAGAGTGTAGTAATGTTATATAGGACAGAGTGTAGTAATGTTATATAGGACAGGACAGAGTGTAGTAATGTTATATAGGACAGGACAGAGTGTGGTAATGTTATATAGGACAGGGTATAGTAATGTTATATAGCACAGGACAGAGTGTAGTAATGTTATATAGAACAGAGTGTAGTAATGTTATATAGGACAGGACAGGGTGTAGTAATGTTATATAGGACAGAGTGTGGTAATGTTATATAGGACAGGACAGGGTGTAGTAATGTTATATAGGACAGGGTGTAGTAATGTTATACAGGACAGGGTGTAGTAATGTTATATAGAACAGGACAGGGTGTAGTAATGTTATATAGGACAGGACAGGGTGTAGTAATGTTATACAGGACAGGGTGTAGTAATGTTATACAGGACAGGGTGTAGTAATGTTATATAGGACAGGACAGAGTGTAGTAATGTTATATATGACAGGGTGTAGTAATGTTATACAGGACAGGGTGTAGTAATGTTATACAGGACAGGGTGTAATAATGTTATATAGGACAGGACAGAGTGTAGTAATGTTATACAGGACAGGGTGTAATAATGTTATATAGGACAGGGTGTAGTAATGTTATACAGGACAGGGTGTAGTAATGTTATATAGGACAGGACAGAGTGTAGTAATGTTATATATGACAGGGTGTAGTAATGTTATACAGGACAGGGTGTAGTAATGTTATACAGGACAGGGTGTAGTAATGTTATACAGGACAGGGTGTAGTAATGTTATACAGGACAGGGTGTAGTAATGTTATATAGGACAGTGTAGTAATGTTATATAGGACAGGGTGTAGTAATGTTATATAGGACAGGACAGGGTGTAGTAATGCTATATAGGACAGGGTGTAGTAATGTTATATAGGACAGTGTAGTAATGTTATATAGGACAGGGTGTAGTAATGTTATATAGGACAGAGTGTAGTAATGTTATATAGAACAGGACAGGGTGTAGTAATGTTATATAGGACAGGACAGGGTGTAGTAATGTTATATAGGACAGGACAGGGTGTAGTAATGTTATATAGGACAGAGTGTAGTAATGTTATATAGGACAGAGTGTAGTAATGTTATATAGGACAGGACAGAGTGTAGTAATGTTATATAGGACAGGACAGGGTGTAGTAATGTTATATAGGACAGAGTGTAGTAATGTTATATAGGACAGAGTGTAGTAATGTTATATAGGACAGAGTGTAGTAATGTTATATAGGACAGGACAGAGTGTAGTAATGTTATATAGGACAGGACAGAGTGTGGTAATGTTATATAGGACAGGGTATAGTAATGTTATATAGCACAGGACAGAGTGTAGTAATGTTATATAGGACAGGACAGGGTGTGGTAATGTTATATAGGACAGGGTGTAGTAATGTTATATAGGACAGGACAGGGTGTAGTAATGTTATATAGGACAGAGTGTAGTTATAATGTTATGTATCTTGATTTTATTCTGTTTTTATTGCTAACCCTTTTTCACACAGGATTTTAGCCTGTACTTTCTGGCAGGGGGACTGCCAATGGAAATTAGCCTTTTGGCAAAAATTGGGTGCATTTACATTTATAAAATGTTTTATTAATGTACGCTATCCCCCTTGATCAAATAAAGTAAACCTAAACCTAGTAATGTTATATAGGACAGGGCAGGATGTAGTAATGTTATATAGGGCAGGGTGTAGTAATGTTATATAGGACAGGGTGTAATAATGTTATATAGGACAGGACAGGGTGTAGTAATGTTATATAGGACAGAGTGTGGTAATGTTATATAGGACAGGACAGGGTGTAGTAATGTTATATAGGACAGGGTGTAGTAATGTTATACAGGACAGGGTGTAGTAATGTTATATAGAACAGGACAGGGTGTAGTAATGTTATATAGGACAGGACAGGGTGTAGTAATGTTATACAGGACAGGGTGTAGTAATGTTATACAGGACAGGGTGTAGTAATGTTATATAGGACAGGACAGAGTGTAGTAATGTTATATATGACAGGGTGTAGTAATGTTATACAGGACAGGGTGTAGTAATGTTATACAGGACAGGGTGTAATAATGTTATATAGGACAGGACAGAGTGTAGTAATGTTATACAGGACAGGGTGTAATAATGTTATATAGGACAGGGTGTAGTAATGTTATACAGGACAGGGTGTAGTAATGTTATATAGGACAGGACAGAGTGTAGTAATGTTATATATGACAGGGTGTAGTAATGTTATACAGGACAGGGTGTAGTAATGTTATACAGGACAGGGTGTAGTAATGTTATACAGGACAGGGTGTAGTAATGTTATACAGGACAGGGTGTAGTAATGTTATATAGGACAGTGTAGTAATGTTATATAGGACAGGGTGTAGTAATGTTATATAGGACAGGACAGGGTGTAGTAATGCTATATAGGACAGGGTGTAGTAATGTTATATAGGACAGTGTAGTAATGTTATATAGGACAGGGTGTAGTAATGTTATATAGGACAGAGTGTAGTAATGTTATATAGAACAGGACAGGGTGTAGTAATGTTATATAGGACAGGACAGGGTGTAGTAATGTTATATAGGACAGGACAGGGTGTAGTAATGTTATATAGGACAGAGTGTAGTAATGTTATATAGGACAGAGTGTAGTAATGTTATATAGGACAGGACAGAGTGTAGTAATGTTATATAGGACAGGACAGGGTGTAGTAATGTTATATAGGACAGAGTGTAGTAATGTTATATAGGACAGAGTGTAGTAATGTTATATAGGACAGAGTGTAGTAATGTTATATAGGACAGGACAGAGTGTAGTAATGTTATATAGGACAGGACAGAGTGTGGTAATGTTATATAGGACAGGGTATAGTAATGTTATATAGCACAGGACAGAGTGTAGTAATGTTATATAGGACAGGACAGGGTGTGGTAATGTTATATAGGACAGGGTGTAGTAATGTTATATAGGACAGGACAGGGTGTAGTAATGTTATATAGGACAGAGTGTAGTTATAATGTTATGTATCTTGATTTTATTCTGTTTTTATTGCTAACCCTTTTTCACACAGGATTTTAGCCTGTACTTTCTGGCAGGGGGACTGCCAATGGAAATTAGCCTTTTGGCAAAAATTGGGTGCATTTACATTTATAAAATGTTTTATTAATGTACGCTATCCCCCTTGATCAAATAAAGTAAACCTAAACCTAGTAATGTTATATAGGACAGGGCAGGATGTAGTAATGTTATATAGGGCAGGGTGTAGTAATGTTATATAGGACAGGGTGTAATAATGTTATATAGGACAGGACAGGGTGTAGTAATGTTATATAGGACAGAGTGTGGTAATGTTATATAGGACAGGACAGGGTGTAGTAATGTTATATAGGACAGGGTGTAGTAATGTTATACAGGACAGGGTGTAGTAATGTTATATAGAACAGGACAGGGTGTAGTAATGTTATATAGGACAGGACAGGGTGTAGTAATGTTATACAGGACAGGGTGTAGTAATGTTATACAGGACAGGGTGTAGTAATGTTATATAGGACAGGACAGAGTGTAGTAATGTTATATATGACAGGGTGTAGTAATGTTATACAGGACAGGGTGTAGTAATGTTATACAGGACAGGGTGTAATAATGTTATATAGGACAGGACAGAGTGTAGTAATGTTATACAGGACAGGGTGTAATAATGTTATATAGGACAGGGTGTAGTAATGTTATACAGGACAGGGTGTAGTAATGTTATATAGGACAGGACAGAGTGTAGTAATGTTATATATGACAGGGTGTAGTAATGTTATACAGGACAGGGTGTAGTAATGTTATACAGGACAGGGTGTAGTAATGTTATACAGGACAGGGTGTAGTAATGTTATACAGGACAGGGTGTAGTAATGTTATATAGGACAGTGTAGTAATGTTATATAGGACAGGGTGTAGTAATGTTATATAGGACAGGACAGGGTGTAGTAATGCTATATAGGACAGGGTGTAGTAATGTTATATAGGACAGTGTAGTAATGTTATATAGGACAGGGTGTAGTAATGTTATATAGGACAGAGTGTAGTAATGTTATATAGAACAGGACAGGGTGTAGTAATGTTATATAGGACAGGACAGGGTGTAGTAATGTTATATAGGACAGGACAGGGTGTAGTAATGTTATATAGGACAGAGTGTAGTAATGTTATATAGGACAGAGTGTAGTAATGTTATATAGGACAGGACAGAGTGTAGTAATGTTATATAGGACAGGACAGGGTGTAGTAATGTTATATAGGACAGAGTGTAGTAATGTTATATAGGACAGAGTGTAGTAATGTTATATAGGACAGAGTGTAGTAATGTTATATAGGACAGGACAGAGTGTAGTAATGTTATATAGGACAGGACAGAGTGTGGTAATGTTATATAGGACAGGGTATAGTAATGTTATATAGCACAGGACAGAGTGTAGTAATGTTATATAGGACAGGACAGGGTGTGGTAATGTTATATAGGACAGGGTGTAGTAATGTTATATAGGACAGGACAGGGTGTAGTAATGTTATATAGGACAGAGTGTAGTTATAATGTTATGTATCTTGATTTTATTCTGTTTTTATTGCTAACCCTTTTTCACACAGGATTTTAGCCTGTACTTTCTGGCAGGGGGACTGCCAATGGAAATTAGCCTTTTGGCAAAAATTGGGTGCATTTACATTTATAAAATGTTTTATTAATGTACGCTATCCCCCTTGATCAAATAAAGTAAACCTAAACCTAAACCTAGTAATGTTATATAGGACAGGGCAGGATGTAGTAATGTTATATAGGGCAGGGTGTAGTAATGTTATATAGGACAGGGTGTAATAATGTTATATAGGACAGGACAGAGTGTAGTAATGTTATATAGGACAGGACAGGGTGTAGTAATGTTATATAGGACAGGGTGTAGTAATGTTATATAGGACAGGGTGTAATAATGTTATATAGGACAGGGTGTAGTAATGTTATATAGGACAGGGTGTAATAATGTTATATAGGACAGGACAGGGTGTAGTCATGTTATATAGGACAGGACAGGATGTAGTAATGTTATATAGGACAGGGTGTAATAATGTTATATAGGACAGGGTGTAGTAATGTTATATAGGACAGGGTGTAATAATGTTATATAGGACAGGACAGGGTGTAGTCATGTTATATAGGACAGGACAGGGTGTAGTAATGTTATATAGGACAGGGTGTAATAATGTTATATAGGACATGGCGTAGTAATGTTATATAGGACAGGGTGTAGTAATGTTATATAGAACAGGACAGGGTGTAGTAATGTTATATAGGACAGGGCGTAGTAATGTTATATAGGACAGGGTGTAGTCATGTTATATAGGACAGGGTGTAGTAATGGTATATAGGACAGAGTGTAGTAATGTTATATAGGACAGGACAGGGTGTAGGAATGTTATATAGGACAGGGCAGGGTGTAGTAATGTTATATAGGACATGGCGTAGTAATGTTATATAGGACAGGACAGGGTGTAGTAGTGTTATATAGGACAGGGCGTAGTAATGTTATATAGGACAGGGTGTAGTCATGTTATATAGAACAGGACAGGGTGTGGTAATGTTATATAGGACAGGACAGGGTGTGGTAATGTTATATAGGACACTACAGGGTGTGGTAATGTTATATAGGACATGACAGGGTGTGGTAATGTTATATAGGACAGGGTGTGGTAATGTTATATAGGACAGAGTGTAGTAATGTTATGTTCCTTTCTAAAACACTTGAACGTGCTGTATCCAACCAACTTACTACTTATCTCTTACAGAATGACCTCCTAGACCCTAATCAGTCAGGCTTCAGGACTGGTCACTCCACAGAGACAGCCCTCATTGCGGTCACAGAGGCACTTCACTTAGCAAAAGCGAAAGGCCTCTCCTCTGTCCTGATTCTCCTAGATCTATCTGCAGCCTTCGACACAGTCAACCACCAGATCCTCCTTGCGGCCCTCGCAGGAATGGGAGTGGCTGGCTCTGCGCTGACATGGCTGTCATCATACCTCAATGACCGCTCCTACCAAGTGTCATGGAGAGGGACCCTGTCGGCCACCCGCCCCCTGCGGACGGGTGTCCCCCAGGGCTCGGTTTTAGGACCCCTTCTCTTCTCCCTCTACACTAAATCACTGGGTAACATTATCACGTCTCATGGCTTCTCCTACCATTGTTATGCCGACGATACTCAACTCTTCCTCTCCTTCCCTCCCTCAGATATCCACGTCTCTGTGCGGATCTCGGCCTGTCTGTCCGACATCTCAGCCTGGATGACGTCCAACCACCTCAAACTGAACCTAAGCAAAACAGAATTGCTCCACCTGCCGGCCAAATCCTCCCCCCTAACCGACCTTTCAATCACAGTCGAGAATGCAGCTGTGACTGCGTCCCCGACCGCCAAGAACCTTGGGGTTGTCCTCGACGACCAGTTGAACTTCTCTGCTCACATCGCAGCGACGACCAGAACCTGCCGATTCCTCCTGAGCAACGTCAGAAGGATACGCCCCTTCCTGACAAAAGAAGCCACCCAACTCCTCGTCCAATCAACAGTCATCTCCCGCCTCGACTACTGCAATGCACTGCTCGCTGGCCTCCCGGCCACTGCCACTAAGCCTCTTCAACTCATTCAGAACGCAGCGGCCCGCCTGATCTCAAACCTACCGAAGTCGGCCCATGTCACCCCACTTCTTAGGGACCTGCACTGGCTCCCCATTGCTGCACGAATCCGCTTCAAGGCCCTCGACCTAGCATACCGTGCGGCAAAGGGAACCGCTCCCGCCTACCTCCGGTCAATGGTCTCTAACTACACACCCTCAAGACCCCTACGCTCTGCATCTTCTGGCCACCTCAGACCTACTCCTATCCAAGCTCCGGGAGGGTCATCAAAGAGAAGTCGCCTATTCTCAGTCCTTGCCCCACAATGGTGGAATGAACTACCCACCCCAGTTAGGACAGCCGAATCACGTCCAATCTTTCGCCGTCGACTAAAGACGCACTTCTTCAACCATTATCTGAATTAAAAAAAAAAAAAATCTAACCCTAACTAACCGTACTGTCATGCACTTGTCCTAATAAACTAACCTACACTGTAGCACTCAACACTTTGATGAACATTGTTGCTCAGCTGATAGAGTTGTGCCCTTCCTGATGGCTTGTCGTACAGAACTTGTAAGTCGCTTTGGATAAAAGCGTCAGCTAAATGACTAAATGTAAATGTAAATGTAAATGTAGGACAGAGTGTAGTAATGTTATATAGAACAGGACAGAGTGTAGTAATGTTATATAGGACAGGGTGTGGTAATGTTATATAGGACAGGACAGGGTGTAGTAATGTTATATAGGACAGGGTGTAGTAATGTTATATAGGACACTACAGGGTGTGGTAATGTTATATAGGACAGGGTGTAGTAATGTTATATAGAACAGGGTGTAGTAATGTTATATAGGACAGAGTGTGGTAATGTTATATAGGACAGAGTGTAGTAATGTTATATAGGACAGAGTGTAGTAATGTTATATAGAACAGGACAGGGTGTAGTAATGTTATATAGGACAGGACAGGGTGTAGTAATGTTATATAGGACAGGACAGGGTGTAGTAATGTTATATAGGACAGAGTGTAGTAATGTTATATAGGACAGAGTGTAGTAATGTTATATAGGACAGAGTGTAGTAATGTTATATAGGACAGAGTGTAGTAATGTTATATAGAACAGGACAGTTCTATTTAATTATAATAAATTAAAGTTTATGCCAAATTTGCGTATGATATTGCAGAGGGGTAGCATGTAAATCGAAATAGCAAAGGGCCCAGGACAGAGCCTTGTGGGACCCCGCATTGCACTGGGAGGGTCTCAGATGTTAAATCATTATAGACCACGCAGTGTGTTCCATCAGTTAAATAAGATTTAAACCAAGCAAGTGCGTGACCCCGAATGCCAACATGATTCTCAAGCCGACCTAGAAGAATCGAATGATCGATAGTGTCAAAGGCTGCACTGAGATCAAGCAATAAGAGCACAGAAGTTAGGTTTGAGTCATTTGTGACTTTGGTAACCGCCGTTTCGGTGGAGTGTAAGGCTCTAAAGCCATATTGAAAAGATTCATTAACACTAGCACAGCCGACAAGGGGTCACATGATCCCTAGGCATTTTCAATAATTGTATCCTTGTCACTCGGTCGAGCTCCAGCTCTGTCACTCAATGACTTTTCCTAAAAGTACCCGTTTTATCTGGCACGGTTTCTGAAATTTCAAAATGACTTCAGGAAACTTTGCGAGCGTCTAGCGCAGGGGTGGCCAACCCGTGGCTCGCGAGCCGCATGTGGCTCTTTGCCCGTCAATGTGTGGCTCTTCCATCAAAAAAAATTAAAAAATAATATTTATATTTTTTAATAAAAAATTTAAAAAAAAATGTATGTCACTCAAACCTACATTTCATTGTGGTAAACCTCATATTTTTATATTCAGAGGTAATTATATAGTTTACACTGTTTATTTTTCTCAGATTTCTCATATAAGCTGTCGGGTTATCTGACCCGTTCCTGGCGGGAATTAGTGACATTTTCTCCATGGCTGTGCTAGTGTTAAGATTATTGTTTGATAGATGGTCAGTAAGTTGCGTTGCGACAATCCGTTCTAATATTTTGGATAGGAACGGAAGATTGGAGATGGGTCTGTAATTTTTTAAGATTAGAGGGTCGAGGTTCGGTTTTTTAAGTTGTGGTTTAATGACTGCTGATTTAAAGGCCAGGGGCACCATGCCAGTAGACAAGGCGGTGTTGAAGATATTGAGTAGGGCAGGGCCTAGAGTTGGGAAGAGTTTTTTGATGAGAGTTGCTGGAAGAGGGTCAAACAGACAGGTTGAGGGTTTAGCCGCGCCAACCAATTTAGAGAGGGCACTAAGTGAGATGTTTTCAAGGCAGCATAGCGTATGGCTGGATTCAAAGTCAGGGGGAAAGCCCATCAGAGGTTGGGAGGGACTCTGATTGTTGAGTAAGCCAACAATTTCATCTCTTATGAGATCAATTTTCTTGGTAAAGAATTTAATGAATTCGTTAGCCGAGAACGCATGGTTTAGGGCACTTGGTTGTTTCTGAGTAAGTTTTGCAACTGTGTCAAACAGAAACTTTGAGTTGTTTTTGTTTTCGTTAATGAGCCTGGAAAAATATGAGGTTTTGGCAAGTGAGAGTGCCTTTTTGTAGTTACGTAAACTATCATTCCAGGGAAGGCGGAATACTTCGAGTTTGGTCGAACGGCATTTATGTTCAAGTTTGCGACATGCCTTTTTAAAGGAGCGAGTTTCCTCCGTAAACCAGGGAGTTTGTTTTTGCGGAGCACGTTTAATTTGAGGCTTAAGGGGAGCGACAATGTCGAGCGTGCTACGAAGGGCGGCGTTAAGTTTGTCTGTAAAGAGATCAAGGGGGCCAGAGTAAGAGAGGAAGGGAGAGAGGGTGTCTGGTAGGCAGTTAACTAGAATTGGGACAGTTGAGGCATTAATACGACGGCTCATCTAGGATTCTACACTGTCTGGGCGAGAAACCGTCAAATCAATTAGTAATGTTATATAGGACAGGGATGGGTGTACAGTAGTAATGTTATATAGCATGTTTTGGTACTCATGCAGTACAAGAAGGCTATATAATAGCCTTAACTCAATGGCCGTCAACAACGATTATATACGTGTTTGGCCGACAACCGTTGAACACCAACCATGTATATATACATTATTTGATCGTTATTTCTTTTATTCGATATTTCTATTCATTACAGGCACACGGACTCGGGGTTAACATGGGGAATCATCCTGATAATGCCAAAGTGCAATACCGGCCGCATCCAACTAGACGGCGGTATCGAGCACCCTTTGTAACCTTGTATCTTGGCCTGTGGAACGGCCAAATGTCTCGGGTTTCATTTTTCCTTGTCGGGCGAGGCGAACGATTTTCCCGGTTCCATTGAAGCGTGTCAAATATCCCCGATCCATATGTTGTGGTGGATTATGCCGTGGACCAAATGGACATTGGATGTACCAGATGGTGATCAAACATTTGGAATATTATTTTTGGAACACTCCCAATCACAGGTAAGGACGATTTGACGTTAATTTTTGCTTGATCCCACAATGTTTTTATACCGATCGGGCTGATACGGTATATGCCGTTACTGACAATCAAATAATCCGAAACGACCCCCCCCCCTTTCATGCATTCATGATGGAACATAATACCTATGATATAGATTTTATTTAGGAATAATAGCGTGTACAGGCAAGGAACGGCAATGTCTATATTGGAATTGACGTATGACCTATAACTCAGCATTTCGGGAATCACCCTAGACCGCTCTAAAACCATACTTATATTCACCACAGTATAACACGGGAACGTATGGATGGAAACATTTATTCTTTTTCACATATCGCTGCTGGCGGGACAAAACCTCATAACTCCAAAAACCCAACTTTTCAGCAGATGAAAAAAACGAACACAGATTTGAGGGTGAATAGAGTTAGGAGTCCCCTCCTCTACTCCCTGTACACACATGACTGTGTGGCTCAGCGGAACAACAACACAATCATCAAATTTGCTGACGACACAGTAGTGGTGGGCCTGATCTCTGCAAACGACGAGAGGGCCTACCTGGAAGAGGTCAAGGTCCTGGCGGGATGGTGCCAGGAGAACAGACTCTCCCTGAACATCAGCAAAACAAAGGAGATGATTGTGGACTTTAGGAGGTCGGGGGTCAGGGACTACAGCCCCCTCAGCATCGATGGGGCACCGGTTGAGAGAGTGAACAGTTTTAAGTACCTCGGAGTCCACATTTCCGAGGACTTGACATGGACCACACACATTGACAGTGTTGTGAAGAAGGCACGACAACGCCTCTACTTCCTCAGGCGCCTAAGGAAGTTCCAAGTCAGTCAGAAGATCCTTAAGAACTTCTACTCATGTACAATAGAGAGCATCCTGACTGGCAATATCACCTCCTGGTTTGGGAATAGCACCGCACAAGACCGTAGCAGACTACAGAGAGTGGCACGTTCAGCCGAACGCACAATTGGAGGGGGGCTTCCCACCCTCCAGAACATTTACAACAAGCGGTGCAGGGGTAAGGCTAAGAGAATCATCAAGGACTCCAGCCACCCAAACAACTGCCTCTTTGAACTGCTGCGGTCAGGCAAGCGATACCGGAGTCTCATGGCGAGCACAGAAAGACTCAGAAGAAGCTTCTATCCCCAGGCCATCAGGCTGCTCAACGAACAATAAACACTGTAACTGAGGGGTACAATTCCCTGACTGTATTACTAGATATGATACTTACTACCACTACCTTTGTACTTAATATTCGGCCACCCAGTACACGGCATAAATATATTATCATGAACACTCTCACGTAGATGAAACGGATCCAACACAAATGTACGAATTAGAAACAGGTCTTTATTTCTACACAGCGATGGTGTGTAGAATAAGCACTTAATCACTTAATTACATTTATGAATTGAAATAGTATGCACTTTTATGGCAAGGAGTATTCGTCGGTATATCAATAGAGAATGTCCAATCTCTGAAGGCGCAGGTGGTAAATATACGACCTGGAATAGTTAAGGAATAACAGCAATGATACTTTAATGATTATACTAGATACACTAGAGGGGGTTAATCCGGTCGCTTGTAAGCCGACAGGAGTAGGAGGGGGGGGGGGGGGGTAGAATCCGGCTGCCTCGTCCAGCCAAGGGTATCCCAGGTGAACCCACTGTAGTGCCGTTCAATGCGCCGGCGATCCTTGGACCACAGATGAAAGCAGGTGGACTCTTTGTGGGCCGGCTCTCTCCGGTCCACGGGGGAGAGACGTGAAGCGACCTCGTCTTGCAGAGCGTCTCCTCACCTTGCGTCCTCTCCAGGGGGGGGGGTTCCAACACACGGCAGTGTCGGGGGTCTTTATCCATGGAATAATCAAAGTATCCAAAGCATAATCCGTGCCTGGGAAGGCGGGCTGTCGTCGGTAGAATAATCCGGTATACAGGTCCACTCGCTCGTCGGCTCTGGGGCTCCTCGGGTGCAGCTTCACATAGGGTCAACCACCCTGGGTAAGCAGCCAGTTCTCTGCCCGAAACGATAGGGTACTGACTACGGTAGTATTCTCACCGCACGAAGCACTATATATTAACAGACTATTATTAGCTTAATAGACTACGTCCAACTCGACGATATAGTGCCAAATATGACTATTCAAATATTAATATACACGATGTCTCAATACCGATGGTAGGCGAACTTGGCCTTACTCCCACACGTGGCGTCGCGGGGAGGCTTTACGTCTGTGACTCTATTGGAGGGTAAGAAACTGGACTGAAAAGAAAGTCCTACTTTAGTAGCGCAGTATATATACGCACTATGAACAAATAGTCCCATTAGTGGTGCGGTAGCCAAATTCCTACGCGGAACTAGGACTTGTTCGTACATGTCGAGCGGTACGTTTGAACTGGGTCTGAGGGGTATGGCAGCCTGGCACCAAGGTCTCGACCAATAGTAGAATGGAGACTATTATGGGATGTTCAGTAGGCTAGAATGGATATTCAATGCATATTGTACAAGGAATATACAAGGGATATCAGGGAATATTAGAGAATATACAAATACAATTAAATATATATATATAAATAAATATATATATTCGGTTTAATCTGGCCCTTCACAACAGCCACCCCCTGAATAGGTCCCAGACCTAATCAGTTAAACGGAGACAGATTAATCGCGTTGTCTATTTACACATAAGGGTTTGCTGTAGGGGTCAGTCAACTTCACAAAGTCATAGGGTTGTAGGGTCATGGTCATCATCGATTGTGTCTGGGAGTCGAGGCAGTTCTATGAGCCTTGCCACGGGACGGGTGTAAGTGCGACCCTGGACGAGCACTTCAGCTGCTCGGACCTTGCCGTCGGCACCGGTGATCACTTTGCTTACGCGGCCGGCCGGCCACATAGCTCTGGGCAGTGATTGATCAATAATCATGACGACTGTTCCTTCTGTCAAATTGTCTCTCTCCTTTACCCACTTCTGGCGGGTCTGTAGAGACGGTAGGTAGTGCAGTAGGAAACTGTTCCAAAACTTGTCGGCTAATACTTGGCTGTACCTCCACATTCGTCGGCCGTTCGCTTCTTCAGGCCGGTACATTGTCTGTGGTAATGCAGGATCTAGCCGCCCCATCAGGAGTGTGTTGGGGGTAACTGGGTCGATATCCGCCACATCACTGGAGACATATCCGAGGGGCTTCGAGTTAAGTACTCCCTCAATCTCCGTGAGGACTGTCATTAGGACTTCTTCCGCCACAGTCTGGGCCCCAAGTACTGCGTACAGGGCTGTCTTTATGGAGCGCACTTCTCGTTCCCAAGTGCCACCGAAGTGGGGTGCGTTTGGGGGGTTGAATTGGAAATCAACCTGTGCTGGAGCGAGGTGGGTCTTAAGTTCTGGGCCCATAGCTTGGAAGCTCTCTCTCAGCTCTCTTTCGCCGCCTTTGAAGTTTGTCCCATGATCGGACAATAGGGTAGACGGTCTTCCTTTCCGTGATGTGAATCTACGGAAGGCCATAAGGAACGAGTCTCTCTGGGCTCGCTGCAGTAGAAGCAATTCTGCTTCCTCGTAGTTAGCTGCTGACATATCAGCGGGGGACTTGCACTCCGGGTGGTACCGCAGGAATGTTCTTTGTTGTGCACTCTCTATGGACGTGCAATCGTCTATGTTAGGTCGGTGGAGGCTACGGTGCTCAATCCACAGAACACAGACTTCTTAATTTCCACCTCCTCTGGACTTGCTTCCCTCGGGATAGGCATGGGCCACTGTCCTTCCGGGAGTCTTAGGAATGCGGGGCCGTCACTGTAGACATTGCGACGGGTGAGGTCATCCAGGGGCATCCCCCGGGTGATGACGTCAGCTGGGTTCTGTTTTGTATCAACGTAGCGCCACTCTGTTTCTCCGGTTAACTCTTCGGTTAAGTCTTGAATCTCGGTGACTCTGACTCCCACGAAGACTTTGTACTTGCATGAGTCCGATTTGATCCAGGCGAGTACCGTCGTGGAGTCTGACCACAGGATTGTTCTAGACACCGGTATGGTGAGCTCACGTTGGATGAGCGTGGCTAGGTGCGCTCCGGCTAGGGCTGCGCAGAGCTCTAGACGTGGGATAGATTGTTGCTTGCGTGGGGCTATTCTCGAGCGGGCGAGGACAAATGCTGTGTAGACCTCTCCCCCCTGGTCTTGGGCCCGCAAGTAGGCTACTGATCCGTATGCGACCTCTGAGGCGTCACTGAAGACGTGTAAGTCCATTTTACATGTCTCTGGCCTCACCGTGGGTGGGAAGTAGCTTCGGCGCATATTAACGCCTGGGAGTGAGTGGAGCTCCATCTCCCACTCTCTCCAGGTGGATGCAAGGTGTGCGGGAGTGGGATCGTCCCAGCCCTGGTCCTTGTCCCACAATGCTCGTACAATCATTTTTGCCCTGGTGGTGTACGGTAGAATACATCCTAGCGGGTCATATTGTCGGGCGAGTGTTGTGTACACACTCCGTCTGGTGGTCGGCGCCGCCGCCGGCCTTCCCTGCTCCGTAGTCAGGGGCTTGTGTCTGTAGTGAAGCGAATCTGTTTTGAATCGCCACACCAATCCCAGGGTCATCTCCTGGGCTTCTCCCGGGATTGTAGCCATCCAGGTCTCGCTGCTGGCTGCCTTGTCCTCGGAGGAGAGGCTGCGCAGTACTTGCGGATCGCTGCTGGCCCACTGCCTGAGATCAAAGCCGCCTTTGATCAATGAGGCGCGGAGTTTAATCAGGAGAGCCTCGGCTTCTTCCTGGGTTGAAAGGCTTTGTAGACAGTTGTCTACGTAGAAGCTGTTCTTTACGCTGTGTCGGACCTCTTCGTCCGCTGCTGGGTCCTCTGCTACATGTTTCTGTAGTGCAAATGTCGCACAGCAGGGGCTGCACGTCCTTCCGAAGGGGAGGACTTCCCATTGGTAGATGGCTGGGTGCTCATCTCCTGGCTTCTCTCTCCATAGGAACCGTAACAGGGGCTTGTCCGCCTCTACTAATCTCACCTGCAGGAACATTCCTTTAATGTCCCCGCTGATGGCCACCTTTTCCTGGCGGAAGCGGAGTAGAACGCCGAGTAGGGAGGGGCCGAGTGTGGGACCGGGCAGTAACTCTTTATTCAGATTTTGGGATCCGATCTGGTAGCTGCAGTTAAATACTATGCGGTCTTTACCGTTGTGATGGGCCTTGTGGTGGGGCACGTACCACGATTCAGTGGTCTGGTCAGCCTCTTTAATGTCCATCTTTGTGACGTGTCCCGCTGTGATGAGCTTCTCAATCTCAGCGCGGTATACACTCTCTTGGGCGGGGTTCTTGGCTAAGCGCCGCTCCGTGTTCAGCAGGTACCGTTCTGTGGCGTCTGTCTTGGCGTGGAAAGTAGGCATTCCTTCTCGCCGCAGGAGTGGCGTGGCGTATCTCAACACGCCGTTGACCGGGACTCTCTTGGTCCCTGTCTCGAGGAGGTGAATGGCGTAAATGTCATCTTTAGAGCGAATGTCTTTCTTTCCATTCTTAAAGGGCATTTGTTCCAAGGTCCATAGCCGCTCTACGTGTTGCAGGAGTGCGGTTTCTCCCTCTGTGACTCGGGAGTGGAGACATCTAGTGGCTGTACTTCGGTTGAGAGATTTGGCGAGCGGGCCTTGGAGAGTCCATCCCAAACGGGTCTCGACTGCTGCAGGACAGCCTCGGGGTCCGGTATGAACCCGGTCTATCGGGACAATGAGGTCTGCATGGTCGGAGCCTATCAACAGGGTCGGCATAGCATTGTCTATGAGCGGGATCGGTAACTTGCGCAGATGTGCATATTCCTCCATCAGCTTGGCGACGGGGTATGTGTACCGCGACAGTCCTATTTCTTGGCTGGTGAAAGCGTCTGCAATCTGGTACCGTCGCTCAGGCTGGCCGCTTGCTGCGATAGAGAATGAGACATTCTCACCCTTTATCGTCTTCAAATCTTGTCTTATTGTCCGAATTGTCATTTGGGTTTCGCTTCCCCGCAGCCCTAGCTGGGCCGCAGCGGAGGCGAGCAGCAGGGTCTTCTCTGACCCGTCATCGAGGACGGCGTAAGTGTCCAGGACTTTATTCTGGTAGCTTAGTGTCACACGCACTACTTTTAGGAGTACTCGGGCTCCACTGCTGCTGGCGGGATCGATGTACATGGCGCTCGCTTTGCGGCTGGATGGTGCAGGTGAAGGGCGCCGTCTGTTACTGTCGTGAAGTATGTCCAGATGGGCTCCATCGCACTTGGTGCACCTTTTCTTTAAGCGGCATTCGGCTGCCATGTGTGAGCGCGCACAGCGAAAACAGCGCTTGTTGGACTTTATCCATTGACCTGCTTCCTCTGCGTTCAGCTTGGGGAAGGAGTCACATTGCGCTAGCCAGTGTTCTTTCTCACAGTAGGGGCACACTATCTTCCACTTCTCCGTTCTGGAGGGGGTACTGTGGCTCCTGCTGCTCGGTACTGACTCCGATTGGTGCATCACAGTCACCGATCTTCTTCCATCATTTAGTCGTCTGGTTCCTTCTCTGGAGCCAGGGGTGCTCCGTCCGAATGTATCTAGCCGTAGGCTGCTGACTTCTCTCGCCAGGAAGTCTGCTAGATCGAGGAGGTTCGGTTCGGGGCCATTCGGGTCTCTGTGGTCCCTCTGCCGCCTAAAGCGCTCCTGACGAGCGGGCGGCAGCTTCTCCAGGATCCTTTCCACATTTGAGTTGGCGTAAAGTTCATGCCTCCCCTTCTCTCTTTGCGCTCCCAACATCCCTACCAGGGACTGCACTCTGATGGACAGGTCGTCCAGTGCTCGATTGTCTATTGCTGGGGGTAAGCGGTCGATGTGTCGGATCTCCTGGATCACGTAATCCCATATGCGCCCATACCTCTGGTCCAATGCTACCAGCGCTGCTGTGTATGGGGTGGTGGAAGTCGCGTAGGCGAGCGCTATATTATGTGCGCGGGGTACCTTTAAGTGCTTCAGTAGGATGGCGTATTTGTGGCGTTCATCCAATACATCCACCAACATGGTCTCCAGACACATGCGGAGTTCTGTATACTGGGCCCGGTTCTCTTGGGTGAAGTCGGGTACCATAGGCGTGCCAATGTATGACGCTGACTGTGGATACATCGGCGAGCGTTGGGGGAGAGGCCTCCTAGGCGAGTCTCCTCCCGCTCCTTGGTATGGGCTGGTACCGGCAGTGTACCATGGCCCGCTTGTCCAGGTGCTGTTCCTCGGTGCGGGTCGTGCGTCGTGCTCACCCGGGTATAGAGTCGGGGGTCTGTAGCGCAGCTCCGCGGGAGTATAGCCTGGGCTGTACCGGACCTCCTGGTCCGGTAGAGTACTGTGCTGTCTTCGGGCGTGGTTCTCCTCCTCTTCCTCTTCGTCTTCGGTTAGGTCGTCCAGTGCTTGTAGTCTCTGGTTTAGCCTCTCCACAGGATATGCTGCTCCTTCCCGGTTGCTAGGTCTCGCTTGGACCGGTGGGGGGAGGTGGTCTGTGGGGGGTATAGACCTCGTCTGTTGGTCAAGTTCAGGGTTGTTTACTCGGCTAGGGGATGCCGCCCTGGAGGTGTGTCTAGACGAGTTCCTGGAGCCTCTGGCGGAGGGAGAGGGTGTTGTCCGTCTGATCAGCTGTTCTATTAGTTGCGACTGCTGTCTGTCGCGCGCTGCGTCCCGTTGAGCACCGGCTCGTTCTCGGGCCACATTCTCTTCCATCTGAATGCGTCTTATTTCTAGACGTATCTGCTCGTGTTCGCTTCGCTGCTGGATCTGCAGTCGGTCGCCTTCAGCAGCGGCGTTCAGGCTGATGAGGAAGGCCTGCTGTAGGGTCCTCTCTGCCTCTGGAGAAGGCGGTTGTATAGGGGAGCCTTCCCTCGGGGTACTCCTTGCGGAGCCTTGGAGCTCTATCTCCACGGTGCTCTCCCCGTCTTCTTCCGTGCCGAGTTCTCTCTCGGTAGCGTTGTATTCCTCCCGGGACTCATCGGGGACTACTTCTTCAGTACTGGCGGGGTGTGAAGTCATGTCTGGTTCCCACTGGTCCCCACCGTGAACTTGGTCAGTTACATTAGAGCCCGTAGGGGCCTCTATGGTCGGGGTAGTCTGGGCGTTGGGGTTAGACATACTTTTACTTTCTAGTTTTACCGCGTTTACTGTTAGTAGAAGACTAGGTTGTTGACTGACAGCGTAAGCCTCTAAGTACTGAGGGAGCCGTCGTTCGCGCTGCGGGCGTTGGTTAGGAGGATCGTTTCGTGGAGTGTTCATCATAGGCCATTTCAATATTAATAACACTATATTAATATTACACTAATTACCATCCGGCTCGAAGGACCAATTGTAACTGAGGGGTACAATTCCCTGACTGTATTACTAGATATGATACTTACTACCACTACCTTTGTACTTAATATTCGGCCACCCAGTACACGGCATAAATATATTATCATGAACACTCTCACGTAGATGAAACGGATCCAACACAAATGTACGAATTAGAAACAGGTCTTTATTTCTACACAGCGATGGTGTGTAGAATAAGCACTTAATCACTTAATTACATTTATGAATTGAAATAGTATGCACTTTTATGGCAAGGAGTATTCGTCGGTATATCAATAGAGAATGTCCAATCTCTGAAGGCGCAGGTGGTAAATATACGACCTGGAATAGTTAAGGAATAACAGCAATGATACTTTAATGATTATACTAGATACACTAGAGGGGGTTAATCCGGTCGCTTGTAAGCCGACAGGAGTAGGAGGGGGGGGGGGGGTAGAATCCGGCTGCCTCGTCCGGCCAAGGGTATCCCAGGTGAACCCACTGTAGTGCCGTTCAATGCGCCGGCGATCCTTGGACCACAGATGAAAGCAGGTGGACTCTTTGTGGGCCGGCTCTCTCCGGTCCACGGGGGAGAGACGTGAAGCGACCTCGTCTTGCAGAGCGTCTCCTCACCTTGCGTCCTCTCCAGGGGGGGGGGTTCCAACACACGGCAGTGTCGGGGGTCTTTATCCATGGAATAATCAAAGTATCCAAAGCATAATCCGTGCCTGGGAAGGCGGGCTGTCGTCGGTAGAATAATCCGGTATACAGGTCCACTCGCTCGTCGGCTCTGGGGCTCCTCGGGTGCAGCTTCACATAGGGTCAACCACCCTGGGTAAGCAGCCAGTTCTCTGCCCGAAACGATAGGGTACTGACTACGGTAGTATTCTCACCGCACGAAGCACTATATATTAACAGACTATTATTAGCTTAATAGACTACGTCCAACTCGACGATATAGTGCCAAATATGACTATTCAAATATTAATATACACGATGTCTCAATACCGATGGTAGGCGAACTTGGCCTTACTCCCACACGTGGCGTCGCGGGGAGGCTTTACGTCTGTGACTCTATTGGAGGGTAAGAAACTGGACTGAAAAGAAAGTCCTACTTTAGTAGCGCAGTATATATACGCACTATGAACAAATAGTCCCATTAGTGGTGCGGTAGCCAAATTCCTACGCGGAACTAGGACTTGTTCGTACATGTCGAGCGGTACGTTTGAACTGGGTCTGAGGGGTATGGCAGCCTGGCACCAAGGTCTCGACCAATAGTAGAATGGAGACTATTATGGGATGTTCAGTAGGCTAGAATGGATATTCAATGCATATTGTACAAGGAATATACAAGGGATATCAGGGAATATTAGAGAATATACAAATACAATTAAATATATATATATAAATAAATATATATATTCGGTTTAATCTGGCCCTTCACAACAAACACTATGCAACAACCATCAAATGCACACAGCACACACATCCACACGCGCACACTCACTTTAAACAAACAACACACTGCAGCACCCACTCTCCACACTTTAGATCACCTAAACACACTTTATATTAATTGGTAAAGGATTTGCATTACAACTCGTACACCTTACTGTAAATTGTACCTAAATTGTACCTCATCCCATTTCTGCTTTGCACTATATAGTATTGTATATTAGTACATTGCATAGTATATTGTATTAGAGCTGCCGCGGTATTGATGTTTTCCTTACCGCACACATTTGCAATATATTTCCTACCGCCGCGGTATTACCGCACACACACACACAAAAAAAAAAAGTTTGAATGAATTTTTTTTGTAGTCTACTCTTTATATAGCATATAGCCTGCCTCTAGTCTAAATGTCTATCTTTAGAGGATGACTTTGCAGCATGAATATTGTTTGGGATTCGGCATGCACGCATTCGTTATTAAAAGTGAAACACGGATTCGAAGTCTCCCCTCGGTGTCGCGCCCGCCGTTACCCCCCCGACCCTTTCTTCTTCTTATTATTATAACGTTACTACTTATGATTACAAAGGCATTCGATTTGTGGCATTAACGTTAGTATAGTTACACGTTCGTATTTACCGGACCACATAGCAAGGCAAGCGTTACTCAATTAATATCTAAGTTCCTTTCTTTGCTCAGAGCGTGCCGAGTTGTACCCATTCTGCGGTCTGTTAATAAAGTTTTCAATCAGACAAGTGTATAGAACGAAGGGCTTTTATTATAACATTTCGTTGCAGTAAAATCATTATGCCTCGTTCCCTGAGGAGCGACGGCGTCGGTAATCCACTCGGGTCTCCGGTGGGAGCTAACGTACTATTAGCCGTGTTGTGATGGCTGAGATTCAGGAAGTAAATGCACTGCAAGATGCTCCAAGCATGTGACGCGTATCTCTTCTGACCAATCAGTGGTCTGCAGTGTTTCATGTGACTTTTCTGGTACCCAATAGGGTCGCTTGGAATCTCGACAGAGAAGTAGGGTATATCTGCAGAGCCGCAAGCCCAACGAGAGCGTAATAATAATAATAATATAATAAAAAACAGCGGTGATGCCGGTATTCAGCCCAACGCTGCGGTGGGCATGATGTAACAGCGATACTGCGGTAATACCGATACCGCGGCAGCTCTATATTGTATATTGTATGGTAACTCAGTTACTTCTATTCTGCATCGAACATTGTACATATGTCTATACTGAACACTGTGACTTCTATTTTTACTTCTATTACATGCTATACTATTTTATTTCATACTTATCTTGTCTAGCACAGTCTCTGGAGCGTAACAGTAAGAAGCATTTTGTATAAAAGTATTCTGTACTTCTGTATGACAACTATTAAAGAAACTTGAAACTTGAGGTTTAGACAGATGATCGGTTTAATGCTTTCCCATTGTTTAAACTTTGTAAAACCCACACACACATATGGAGGATGATCTACGGAGTTGATTTATATTAAAAAAAAAAAAAAAAATAGAGTTATGAGGTTTTGTCCCGCCAGCAGCGATATTGAATGATAGATAGGTGATGTCAAATGGGCCATAGTATTGTATCCATAGCTATAATATAGAATATAGTTATAGCTCTACAAACAAGGTGATGCACTCCTATCTTTTAAAGCGTGGCAGTGCTAGAGCGGGGCCCTGTCTAATTCCCGGCGGTCAATGAGTTAATAAGTACCACAATATTCAGAGGGACAGTACATATGACAACGTCCATTTAGGTATCATAATCACATGTTCAAGTAATCAATTTGATGTTCATCGTCTTGGAGCGCATGCAAATGGAAATTGTGATCTGAAATAGACATTTTCAATGTACATCCTCTTAATATTTGGGACATGATGTAAAAAAGATTACCACTAGTCTTTTTGACAATAATAATGAAAGTGCGTTGCGATCATGTGTCACGATTCACGATTGTAAATATTGATATACAGCCCAGCCATACAGTATGTCAGTATTAGGTCAGTCACAGTGTCTGCCTTACCTCACATCAGATGTTCTGCAAAAAGATTATTCCAATTCCTGATCGCCATTCCAAATATCGATTGCGTTTATTGATCCAACGCTGGGTACTCGAAACACATATTCCACGCTGTTCTGAGGGTCGGCAATGAATGCAATCGGCTCGGGTTACATGCCTGATAAGTAAAATGTGGATTCCGGATTTTTTTTCCCCATGCATTTTCATTCAGTCCAATCCAATGCGTGCATTACCATCCGGGACACGATAGGGGGCGGTATTTTCCCTGTTCGAGCTCAGAGCCAGTAGGGTAGATTGATGAAAAATGAATGGAAATCGCTAATAAAAGAAATAACGATAAAAAAACGTGATTTCTCGTCATTGGCACTCAACGCATGGCATGAACTAACGAGGTTTATCGTGGCTGGCACTCAAAGTGTTAAGCAGCGTTGATACTGCCAATAACACACAGTACATACCACTAACCACTCTCCTAATGGGAGAGCACACGCTAAGTGGACAATATGGTCATTCAATTAAAGTACGGTGGCCTGGATGTCAACCCACCTTTCCCTAACTCAAAGGTCCCCCCCCCCCCCCCCCCCCATCAGTGTTTTGAATTCTGAAGAGCCTGCACTATATGTTTTACGTCCAGACGACGAAGGAGACATAGCGCTGTGTGATTAGTATGTGAATAACGCCCTCACTCTGCATATTGAGTTGATTAGATTGGAAGAGAGTTGACCCCTGGTGCCGTTAACAACCCGACCACCACGAGGCCTCGTCTTCATCGAGCCTCGTCTTCATCGTCTCTCAGGCTCGTTTGTCCTTTCGGGTCACTGTTAATGAGCTAACGAGACTGTCTCCGTTAACACCGTCTGTCCCTGCCCGCCTCTCACATAGTCCTTTAGGCTAGAGAGGGTCCAGCCATGGTTGCCTAGCAACACTGACGGTGACACAACACACACACACACACACACACACACACACACACACACACACACACACACACACACACACACACACACACACACACACACACACTCCTGATCCCCTGACAGCGACTAACCAGCTGATTTGTCAGCGACTTGGCCAGGCAAACAGGCTAAACACACACACACACACACACACGCACACACGCACACACACATCTTTTTATTCGTGTTCAAATTTTAGACGAAGCTCCTTGAACACAAATAGATACATAATAGACGCTCAAACAAGTCCTGGAATCTCAAAATTACATATATCTAGTCCAGAGTCCCCTCCAAATGCGGCGACTGCCAATTATCACAGATATAGAGCAGAATTTTGCTATTGCTTCAGCTTTTGGCTCAGACACTCCTGCCATCTGCAGCCCCCTCTCACAACGGATCTGTGGACATTACCTAGGCTTCCGAATAAACTCCAGCAATTTACTTTTGTACCCAAGCTGTGTAATAGGATCCTTGAGCAGTTGGCACTTAACATCTCCCAAAATAAATGCCTCTTCCGGGTATCATGGAGACACACATCGCACCTGCTCCCCCGACTTTTGTTAATTTTGTCACTTTTGTACCCTCACTAATCTCCAAACTTTTGAATAATGATTACCACGTTTTGGGACTTTTGTTGATGATCAAGTCAAGTCAAGTCAAGAGTTTTATTTGTCACGGCATACAAGTATACAATGAAATGCGGGTGGTCTTGCCCGCAACGATGTGCAATACAGTGGTACAACATATAATAGAATCCAATAAAAACAACATTGTGCAATAACAGGTAACAGATATATGGTGGACAAACAACCAACTAGGTTGACACCACGTCGTCTTCAAAATATGAGAAACTACATCTCCAAATGCCGCCCTCGCAGGAAATGACTCTGAGTGCCGCTAGCCTGGCGGCTATCGAAGTGATCCTCGCAAAGGTTTTTCGAAACTCACTTCGGATCCTACCTCAAAGCCGTGTCCACCGAGATGACAGCAACTATGGATAGAGTGGTGGAAATGATCCATACAGGGGCCATGGGCAATACCCGAGGAAGTGATTCGCTCACGGAGAGGGCTAGCTGGCAGGGACAACGACTACAGCACCTCGAGGTGGTCCAACCTTGCTAAAGCTAAAATGAGCTAAAATTGTCCGGATCCATGGATTCCAGCTGGAGGAGATGATCATCCGCGAGACTCGAGCTTAAGAGGGCAAGCTACTGTGTGGAGGCCATCACGTCGCTTTCTGTGGGGACCGGAGGTCTTGGCTCAACGCAAAGAATGCAGGGAGGCCATGTCAGAGCTGGGCTGCGGGCAGACTCTACTCTTCCCGGCTCATCGTGGCTGGGCGAGGGGGAGGCCCGGGTCGGTGGCCGAGGCAGAGGGCTTCCTGGAGGACGTATGGCGGCCCCCAGAAACTACCGGAGACTGTTGCTAACGGCGTGGTTGTCGACCATTTCTTAGGCTAAGGTAAGTTGGCCAGGCTCATGAGACTATTAAGCTAACGAGTTATAACAGACTGAGCTACATTGGCTAACAGGTTAGCGACTATGCTAGGTTAGTCCAAGAAAGCTATTTTCATTCATTGCTTTATTAAGCTAACAAGTTAAGCTAAGCTAAATCAGTTTAAGTATGTTCATTAAGATGACAAGTTATAATATACTATTTTAGCAATATATACTTTTATTTTTATATATTCTCCCTGTCTTGTGATCCCAATTTCATTGTTTTTTTAATGTATTTTACTATAATTTATCTGATTTAATTTAATTCGTTATGTCTTATTTTAATTGTTATCATTATTGTATTGTGTTGTGACTGTTATATGTTAAAAAATAATTATCAAAAAATAAAAATGCCTCTTCCGGACTGTAATCAAAGCTACATCTAAAATGATGACCTCTCTACTCTCCAACAACCACATCTGGTGTATTAGCTGTAATATACTGTAGTGTACACCATAACATACAGCTGAAAATACATCAGATTCCGTACACACACACACACACACACACACACACACACACACACACACACACACACACACACACACACACACACACACACACACACACACACACTCACTCCTGATCCCCTGACATCATCTAACCAGCTGATTTGTCAGTGGCCTGGCCACGCAAACAGGCTAAACGTTCCTGAGTGAGTGCTCCTGTCAAATCTTTCCTGATGGCCACGATTGAGACAGAGGAGGGGAGAGAGCGATGACATCAAAGGCTCGGCTCTCGTCAAAGTCCAGAGTCCGACTGTCAGTCTCTTTCTTTCTTTCTTTCTTTCTTTTTTCTCTCTCACTATCCAGTCCTCATCGGAATTGAATGGTTTATGTGGAGGCCGTATTCATTCTGTCACACACGCATAGGCCCCCAGTCCCTCCTTCAATATCTCCCCCTTTGTTCGTTCACACGCCACCCCCGCCTCCCCCTCTCTCCTCCCCTCACTCACTCACCTCCTTCAGTGTGTGGTCTGCCGGGGAGGACAGTGAGGATTTCTCTACCTCGTCTCTCCGCTGTGGATTAGATTTATCGTCTATAATGAACTATCATTCATTCTCGCATTGAATTTAAAGGCCCCCGTGGATTCAAACTAGATGTTTCAGTTCTTTTATCACATATATCTTGCACTGATTGTCACCTGTACACCAGTAGCTGTCCCAGGAATTACAAAAACTGTTGTTTTGTAGGTATTCTTAACACATTCTGTGCCATGCAGTTTGCCCATCTTATACCACTCTCTGCCAGTGCTGTAAGCCTATGGAGTCGCTCACCTTCTTTACAGGGCTATAACTTTTTAAATATTATAGCTATATCGACATTACTATGGCCCATTCAACATCAGGTATCTATCGTTCCGGATGTGGGATCGTTATATTTTTCCATTCATACATTGTCGTGTTATAGGCCCCGACGCATTTTACACATAATCGATTGGCGTTTCGTTCCTATACACGCTATATTAAAAAATTCAAATGCATATGCTTGGTATACATTATGCTCCATCATGCGTGAAGGAAAGGGGGGTCGTTTATGATTCCTTGATTGTCAGTAACGGCTATCCTTAGTAAGACATCATACGTTGAGCAGATGGATTGCAATGAAATAAATGGACAATCGAGCTGGAATTAACGTTAGATTCATCTTACCTGTGGCCGATGCGTCTGGTGAAAAAAAATTACAATTATTTGATGTCGATCTGCAACTTGCCCGAAATCCACCAGGCGGCGATATTGAGGCGTTGAAATATCAGACAGGGTCCAGCTGGCTCCCGGAGCCTTCCTGGATGAATTATGAATGCCAATAGCGAATAAAGGAAATAACGATCATAAAAACGAGTAAACTCGTTGTTGGAGTTATTCGATTGGCGGGCAATAACGAGTAAACTCGTTTTTGGGCGCAATATGTGTTAATGGAGTTTGACTGGAAGATGATAGAAACATGTTGATGAGTCATCCAGCACACGCAGACGTAACATATGCTAATTTTGCATCAAATTAAATGCCTTTCATTGACATTTACTGCACAATGTAGCTTGCCAGTTAATGTTAGCTAACATTAGCTTGCTAATGTTGCATAACATTGCTAACATTAGCTTGCACGCTAATGGGTGGACCGTAACACACATTCAGCACTATTGGCTACCGTAAATGGCAACTTCAGCAGCCTACTTACCAGCGTCTCCCTGCCCGCTAGTGTCTCCTCTTGCTGGGAAAAGGAACTGCTGGCAGCTGTGAGTTGTGTTGCAACTTTCAGTTTCACTGGTCTCTGCTACAGCTGAAGATGGGCTCTGACCGGTGCGTGAACAGACCAGAGAATTTGATGCAGCACGGATTCAAGTGAAAGTGAATTTGTCTCCGATATGCCATGCTCTCATGAGTGTTATAAACATGCTCTTAGAAATATGTGACCCGACACGGCCTAGGTCGGATTGTGCCGGCAATGAACATTCCTCACAAAAGCCGAAAACATTGCGTCATTCAGAAATAGGTCAAAATAGCTATATTGGCATTTTTGAGTGCTTTGAAATGTTCTCCATCTGTTTCCTTAGTTGCAAAACGTAATACAACTTGTAAATGTCTTAATAATTGTTAGATTGTCCGACGGTATGTATTCCGAGGCACTGTAAAGAACTACCCTCGGAGGGGTGTGGTTAAATACTCTGGTCTCAAGTGTGGAGACGGAGGGAGACTCGCAGCAATTATTAGAGCTAATTTCCATTCCGAGTCAACGGACCCAGTAGCCTACTTTGTTGGCGGTGTGAAACATTATATCTTTGGAATCGTTTGTGTTCAATTGTATCTGAATCTCTCCATAGCCTGGCTGGCAGTGCGCATAGATTCAGTGTCTCTGTAACGTTACACTATAAAAACGACCTGGATAGTTGATTTAACTTAATAAGTCTGCTATAAGCTTATGTGTGTGTGTGCGTGTCCCATCTCTGGTCTTTGGAAAGACCAGATGAGGTCAGAGGAGTTTGATAATATTTACTGAGGATGGCCAGATAATGTTGATATTTAAACTTAAAAAAGAATAATACATTTTGTCATTTAGCTGACACTTTTATCCAAAGCGACTTGGTATGATTAATCTGAGCTATTGTTAATACAGCTCTATTTTGTACTTTATTTTAAATGATAATAAAATCTTGAATCTTGATTACTATCTAGACTATTTTCCTTTATCCTCTTAAAAGATCTCACAAGTTTCAACTTTTCTTTTATTTGTCACGTATAAAGTACAGTTCTCTCAGCAAAAAGGTGAGTGTTTGTTTAAAGTGAGTGTGTGCAATTAATGTAGCTGGATGGGTTGATTACATAGTCATTGAGCATCCTGATGGCTTGGGGATAGATGCAGGGTCACAAGGCATCAGAATAACAAAGGCCTCAGACTGGAAGGTGGGGAGGAGGAGGGGGTTACATTGATTTCTTGGTAGAGTAGTCATTATACATTGTAAGAGAAATGGCTCCATTTTCTCTTGAGGCCTGTATCTCTGAATACGTATTGTGTTATAGCATGTTTCATAAGACATAGATTGAAAAGTATCCGCCCGATTTGTACAGGTGATGGCTTATTTTGAAGGTATGAACATGTACTTTCATATCGTGTAAATCATATCATTCCCTCTAAAGCAGTGTTTCTCAACTGGTGGGTCGCGACCCAAAAGTGGGTCGCGGGGCCATTTTGAGTGGGTCACGGATGTGTAAAAAAAGGTAAGTCTGCTAAGAAGGATATATTATTTATTATTATTTTTATTTAATTTCATTGTGTTTTTAGCCCTAGTTGCACTTTTGTTGCAACCCCAGTTATCCCATTAGTTCCCCCAAACTTACTGTAGGTCTGTTATGTTAAGCTAAGAAGCATATTATTTATTATTATTTTGTTTCAATGGGTTTTAGCCCTAGTTGCAATTTTGTTGCAACCCCAGTTATCCCATTAGTTCCCCCAAACTTAGGTCTGTTATGTTAAGCTAAGAAATCTGCTAAGAAGCATATATTATTTATTATTATTTTATTTCATTGGGTTTTTAGCCCTAGTTGCACTTTTGTTGCACCTTTTTGCGTTTATTTCATGTTTCTAACAGTGCATGAACGATTGTGTATTACTGCAACAAAAAAAAATTGAAATAAATCATAGTGGTTAAAAAATTTGGGTCGCGACTTAGGTCGCTTTCACACAGGGGCTGTTTGGTCCGGACTTTCGGACCAGAATTCGATAGTCCGGTTTTTCGGGTCTGTGTGAATGCGCGTCGAACTCGGTTCGCGGACCAAACAGTCGAACTCTGGTCCGCCTGAAAACGTAGGTCTCGGTTCGGCTTCATCGAACCAAACGCGAACCAAATATAGGAAGTGATTATTATTACCACTGCTCGCAGCACTCACTGCAAAACAAGCACACTGCATCTAATCTCTCTATCTATCTATCTATATATCTGTGCATCTTGGGAAGAAGGAAGAAAAAACGCGGCTTATTATTATTACCGAGGCGCGCGGCTTATTATATTATTAATAAAACAGCTACTTGTGGGCACTCATAAAAACACAGTGGTCTACAAGTTGTTTAGCGAGAGGATGATGGTAATGTGCTTCAATAGAACAATGGATCAATGCCATGTCAAAACTCGGCTCCGCTGATCTGGAGGACTCGCAGTCCACACAGACACACACACGCGCGCGAGCGCGCGCGCACACACGGGATCGCAGCCACACACACATTTCCACTGTCCAATAGACAAGCGCCCTTTTCGACCGCGTGACATTGTTCAGAAGGTCTCGGTCCGCCTGACAGATATCTGTGTGAAAGCAGGCGAACCAAATGAAGAATGCAACAATGTTGCAACTTCACCCCCAGAACCGCACGAGTCCACCAAAACTATATGTGAAAGCGACCTTAATGACTAAGGAAAATGTTGGGTCCCGAGGCTAGACCAGTTGAGAACCACTGCTCTAAAGGACCCATAGTCTGTGTCTGGTTATATTCCGCACAGCACTCTCCATGGTGCTGAAAATGTTGTCTCTGCATTTTGGGAGTAGTAACCACCCAGTAACAACTATGAAGACATCATTTCTATCAGCCTACAATAGAGCTAGCTTTATACATTATGTAAACCTTATTTTTACTTATTGTAATCATATTACTTTACTGGCCTGCTGTCCTGCAGGAAGCAGCAAACCATTGCATCATATTTCAGAAAGCATCCCTTTGAAAGTAAAATATAGCCTGTTGAGAATCGATTTAATCTATTTGTGCTTGAGGGAAAATGCTTCCATTTAGGAAAAATTAAAACAAAGATGAAACGGTGTCTGAAAAATGACTTTTTATGAGATGTTAGACTCTTGTGCTTTGTTTTCACAAGTCGCACAGCCTGCCCTCCTCTTTTACTTAGATCAAATTGCTTCCTCTCTGGTCCCTCTCGTTGGTTCACAGCCTGCCCTCCTCTTTTACTTAGATCAAATTGCTTCCTCTCTGGTCCCTCTCGTTGGTTCACAGCTTGCTCCCGTCAGACAGCAATTGGAGGAACGGTGATGAGGAGAGGAAGAAAGAGAGACAGATGTTTTTCTACTACTTTTTCTCCCATCCCGAATTTAGTCGTGCAGACGACCGCATGCCTCCCCTGATACATGTGGAGTCGCCAGCCGCTTCTTGTTTTGCACAGCTAGGAGTTTCACTGGGAGAGCGTAACGCACACGGAGGTTCACGCTATCTCCCAGATCCATGCCCTGCCAGACAGACCAATAGGAGCCGTTATTGCTCAGGACTCTGCCAGCTTCCCACTTGGCCAATTGGATGCCTGACCAAGCTGTAGGTGCCGGGTGTCTGCGGTGGTAGGCAAGTGGTTAGACCTCTGCACTACCCAGCCACCCCAGAGAGAGAGAGAGAGAGAGAGAGAGAGAGAGAGAGAGAGAGAGAGAGAGAGAGAGAGAGAGAGAGACATAGAGAGACATAGAGAGACATAGAGAGAGGGGGGAGAGAGAAAGAGAGAGAGAGAGAGAGAATTCATAGTTGTCAAGGTGTCTGCTGTGGTAGGTGAGTGCTTAGACCTCTGCACTACCCAGTCACCCGAGAGAGACAGCAAAAGAGAGAGAGAGAGAGGAGAGACACACACACACACACACACACACAGAGACAGACAGAGGAAGACTGAGAGAGAGAGAGAGAGAGAGACGGAGAGGAAGACAGAGACAGAGAGAGAGACAGAGAGAGGTTAAGTGAATCAGGTTCTGATACCCCACATTGCCAGAATACGCTGCTTCTTTCCTTCCTCCTCGTCTCCTTGGCCCTCCGCTAATGGGAGAGCAGGCAAACAGCACTGATGTAACAAGAGAAACATCATTATAAATTAACGCTGTCCAATCACTGTGATTACAATGAGCGTTATGTAAGGGCCCCTCAATATCGACACGGAAATGGCACTTACACAACTACCGTTTGCACTACTCCTAGAGAGAGAGAGAGAGAGAGAGAGAGAGAGGAGAGAGAGGAGAGAGAGGAGAGAGAGAGGAGAGAGAGGAGAGAGAGGAGAGAGAGAGAGAGAGAGAGAGAGAGAGAGAGAGAGAGAGAGAGAGAGAGAGAGAGAGAGAGAGGGGGGAAAGCCGACGCTGCCCTGATTTATTAAACAGGAACTATAAAGTGAATAATTAACGCGTCTTCGTATGTTGCGTTCACGTATTATGCAATATGCATGTTTAGCACTTTTAATTATGACAAGGAGACATCGTGGAGTGTCTCTTTTGTGTGTGTGAGCATTCCTGAGCTGCCTGTGATGTTTTATGCATGGCGGGGGGGGTGGCCCGGGGTTGACGTGTGTCTAAACGGGACATTAGGAGAGAGCAGCTTGTTCGCGGCCCCGGCCAGCTAGCATGCGTCCGTCCTGTCAACTCTTGTTGGACTCAAAGCGTCCCGTGGGTTCAAATCACTGCTTTCTGGTGTTTCCGGGGCCGTTACTGCCTACTCAAGGTGCAAGAGGACATCCTCTGTGTTGTTATTTATTTATTTTCTTTGGCTTGTGTAACTGAGGGGTACAATTCCCTGACTGTATTACTAGATATGATACTTACTACCACTACCTTTGTACTTAATATTCGGCCACCCAGTACTCGGCATAAATATATTATGATGAACACTGTCACGTAGATGAAACGGATCCAACACAAATGTACGAATTAGAAATAGGTCTTTATTTCTACACAGCGATGGTGTGTAGAGCAAGCACTTAATCAAATCAATCACATTTATGAATGGGAATTAGTATGCACTTTTATGGCAAGAGTATTCGTTGGTATATCAATAGAGAATGTCCAATCTCTGAAGGCGCAGGTGGTACATATACGACCTGGAATAGTTAAGAAATAACAGCAATGATACTTTAATGATTATAGACTGGATACACTAGGGGGGGTTAATCCGGACGCTTGTAAGCCGACAGGAGTAGGAAGGGGGGGGGGGGTAGAGTCCGGCTGCCTCATCCGGCCAAGGGTATCCCAGGTGAACCCACTGTAGTGCCGTTCAATGCGCCGGCGATCCTTGGACCACAGATGAAAGCAGATGGACTCTTTGTGGGCCGGCGTCCTCCGGTCCACGGAGGAGAGACGTGAAGCGACCTCGTCTTGCAGAGCGTCTCCTCACCTTGCGTCCTCTCCAGGGGGGGGGGGTTCCAACACACGGCAGTGTCGGGGGTCTTTATCCATGGAATAATCAACGTATACAAAGCATAATCCGTGCCTGGGAAGGCGGGCTGTCGTCGGCAGAATAATCCGGTATACAGGTCCACTCGCTCGTCGGCTCTGGGGCTCCTCGGGTGCAATCTCACATGGGGTCGATCATCCTGGATAAGCAGCCAGTTTTCTGCCCGAAACGATGGGGTGCTGACTACGGTAGTATTCTCACCGCACGAAGCACTATATATTAACAGACTATTATTAGCTTAATAGACTACGTCCAACTCGACGATATAGTGCCAAATATGACTATTCAGATATTAATATACACGATGTCTCAATACCGATGGTAGGCCGAACTTGGCCTTACTCCCACACGTGGCGTCGCGGGGAGGCTTTACGTCTGTCACTCTATTGGAGGGTAAGAAACTGGACTGAAAAGGAAGTCCTACTTTAGTAGCGCAGTATATATACGCACTATGAACAAATAGTCCCATTAGTGGTGCGGTAGCCAGATTCCTACGCGGAACTAGGACTTGTTCGTACATGTTGAGCGGTACGTTTGAACTGGGTCTGGGGGGTATGGCAGCCTGGCACCAAGGTCTCGACCAATAGTAGAATGGAGACTATTATGGGATGTTCAGTAGGCTAGAATGGATATTCAATGCATATTGTACAAGGAATATACAAGGGATATCAGGGAATATTAGAGAATATACAAATACAATTAAATATATATATATAATAAATATATATATTCGGTTTAATCTGGCCCTTCACAACAGCCACCCCCTGATTGGTCCCAGACCTAATCAGTTAAGCAGAGACAGATTAATCGCGTTGTCTATTTACACATAAGGGTTTGCTGTAGGGGTCAGTCAACTTCACAAAGTCATAGGGTTATAGGGTCATGGTCATCATCGATTGTGTCTGGGAGTCGGGGCAGTTCTATGAGCCTCGCCACGGGACGGGTGTAAGTGCGACCCTGGACAAGCACTTCAGCTGCTCGGACCTTGCCGTCGGCACCGGTGATCACTTTGCTTACGCGGCCGGCCGGCCACATAGCTCTGGGCAGTGATTGATCAATAATCATGACGACTGTTCCTTCTGTCAAATTGTCTCTCTCCTTTACCCACTTCTGGCGGGTCTGTAGAGACGGTAGGTAGTGCAGTAGGAAACTGCTCCAAAACTTGTCGGCTAATACTTGGCTGTACCTCCACATTCGTCGGCCGTTCGCTTCTTCAGGCCGGTACATTGTCTGGGGTAACGCGGGATCTAGCCGCCCCATCAGGAGTGTGTTGGGGGTAACTGGGTCGATATCCGCCACATCACTGGAGACATATCCGAGGGGCTTCGAGTTAAGTACTCTCTCAATCTCCGTGAGGACTGTCATTAGGACTTCTTCCGCCACAGTCTGGGCCCCAAGTACTGCGTACAGGGCTGTCTTTATGGAGCGCACTTCTCGTTCCCAAGTGCCACCGAAGTGGGGTGCGTTTGGGGGGTTGAATTGGAAATCAACCTGTGCTGGAGCGAGGTGGGTCTTAAGTTCTGGGCCCATAGCTTGGAAGCTCTCTCTCAGCTCTCTTTCGCCGCCTTTGAAGTTTGTCCCATGATCGGACAATAGGGTAGACGGTCTTCCTTTCCGTGATGTGAATCTACGGAAGGCCATAAGGAATGAGTCTGTGCTCATGGTCGGGAGAAGCTCGATGTGTATCGCTCTGGTGGTCATGCATTTGAATACAATACCCCACCGCTTCTCGGTTCCTCTTCCTTTCTTTATGTGCAGCGGGCCAAAGCAGTCCATACCCGTTGAGTGGAATGGCTTGTGACCGATTCGGAGGCGACATGGAGGAAGGTCAGCCATCCTTGGTATGCTGGGCTGCGCGCGCCACTTGCGGCAGTCTAGACATGTTCGCTGGAAGCGTCGTACCGCCTCTCTTCCTTGTAGGATCCAGTAACGACGTCTGATTTCCGCGAAGACTCTTTCTGCTCCTGCGTGATGTACATCCTCATCGTATTTCTTTATAATCAGCTCTGTGACCTTGTGTCGGCTGTTCAATACGATCGGGTATTTAATGTCATCCGGTAGATTGGGGGCTCTGCGTAGGCGACCACCCACTCTGATGAGGGTATGAGAGTCGCTCTCGGGGGCCAGATGAATTAATCTGCTGTCGGATGGGACGGGCTTTCCTCCCTGTAGACAGGCCAATTCATCGGGGAACGAGTCTCTCTGGGCTCGCTGCAGTAGAAGCAATTCTGCTTCCTCGTAGTTAGCTGCTGACATATCAGCGGGGGACTTGCACTCCGGGTGGTACCGCAGGAATGTTCTTTGTTGTGCACTCTCTATGGACGTGCAATCGTCTATGTTAGGGTCGGTGGAGGCTACGGTGCTCAATCCACAGAACACAGACTTCTTATTTTCCACCTCCTCTGGACTTGCTTCCCTCGGGATAGGCATGGGCCACTGTCCTTCCGGGAGTCTTAGGAATGCGGGGCCGTCACTGTAGACATTGCGACGGGTGAGGTCATCCAGGGGCATCCCCCGGGTGATGACGTCAGCTGGGTTCTGTTTTGTATCAACGTAGCGCCACTCTGTTTCTCCGGTTAACTCTTCGGTTAAGTCTTGAATCTCGGTGACTCTGACTCCCACGAAGACTTTGTACTTGCATGAGTCCGATTTGATCCAGGCGAGTACTGTCGTGGAATCTGACCACAGGATTGTTCTAGACACCGGTATGGTGAGCTCACGTTGGATGAGCGTGGCTAGGTGCGCTCCGGCTAGGGCTGCGCAGAGCTCTAGACGTGGGATAGATTGTTGCTTGCGTGGGGCTATTCTCGAGCGGGCGAGGACAAATGCTGTGTAGATCTCTCCCCCCTTTTCTTGGGCCCGCAAGTAGGCTACTGATCCGTATGCGACCTCTGAGGCGTCACTGAAGACGTGTAAGTCCATTTTACATGTCTCTGGCCTCACCGTGGGTGGGAAGTAGCTTCGGCGCATATTAACGCCTGGGAGTGAGTGGAGCTCCATCTCCCACTCTCTCCAGGTGGATGCAAGGTGTGCGGGAATGGGGTCGTCCCAGCCCTGGTCCTTGTCCCACAATGCTCGTATAATCATTTTTGCCCTGGTGGTGTACGGTAGAATACATCCTAGCGGGTCATATTGTCGGGCGAGTGTTGTGTACACACTCCGTCTGGTGGTCGGCGCCGCCGCCGGCCTTCCCTGCTCCGTAGTCAGGGGCTTGTGTCTGTAGTGAAGCGAATCTGTTTTGAATCGCCACACCAATCCCAGGGTCATCTCCTGGGCTTCTCCCGGGATTGTAGCCATCCAGGTCTCGCTGCTGGCTGCCTTGTCCTCGGAGGAGAGGCTGCGCAGTACTTGCGGATCGCTGCTGGCCCACTGCCTGAGATCAAAGCCGCCTTTGATCAATGAGGCGCGGAGTTTAATCAGGAGAGCCTCGGCTTCTTCCTGGGTTGAAAGGCTTTGTAGACAGTTGTCTACGTAGAAGCTGTTCTTTACGCTGTGTCGGACCTCTTCGTCCGCTGCTGGGTCCTCTGCTACATGTTTCTGTAGTGCAAATGTAGCACAGCAGGGGCTGCACGTCGTTCCGAAGGGGAGGACTTCCCATTGGTAGATGGCTGGGTGCTCATCTCCTGGCTTCTCTCTCCATAGGAACCGTAACAGGGGCTTGTCCTCCTCTACTAATCTCACCTGCAGGAACATTCCTTTAATGTCCCCGCTGATGGCCACCTTTTCTTGGCGGAAGCGGAGTAGAACGCCGAGTAGGGAGGGGCCGAGTGTGGGACCGGGCAGTAACTCTTTATTCAGATTTTTGGATCCGATCTGGTAGCTGCAGTTAAATACTATGCGGTCTTTACCGTTGTGATGGACCTTGTGGTGAGGCACGTACCACGATTCAGTGGTCTGGTCAGCCTCTTTAATGTCCATCTTTGTGACGTGTCCCGCTGTGATGAGCTTCTCAATCTCAGCGCGGTATACACTCTCTTGGGCGGGGTTCTTGGCTAAGCGCCGCTCCGTGTTCAGCAGGTACCGTTCTGTGGCGTCTGTCTTGGCGTGGAAAGTAGGCATTCCTTCTCGCCGCAGGAGTGGCGTGGCGTATCTCAACACGCCGTTGACCGGGACTCTCTTGGTCCCTGTCTCGAGGAGGTGAATGGCGTAAATGTCATCTTTAGAGCGAATGTCTTTCCTTCCGTTCTTAAAGGGCATTTGTTCCAAGGTCCATAGCCGCTCTACGTGTTGCAGGAGTGCGGTTTCTCCCTCCGTGACTCGGGAGTGGAGACATCTAGTGGCTGTACTTCGGTTGAGAGATTTGGCGAGCGGGCCTTGGAGAGTCCATCCCAAACGGGTCTCGACTGCTGCAGGACAGCCTCGGGGTCCGGTCTGAACCCGGTCTATCGGGACAATGAGGTCTGCATGGTCGGAGCCTATCAACAGGGTCGGCATAGCATTGTCTATGAGCGGGATCGGTAACTTGCGCAGATGTGCATATTTCTCCATCAGCTTGGCGACGGGGTATGTGTACCGCGACAGTCCTATTTCTTGGCTGGTGAAAGCGTCTGTAATCTGGTACCGTCGCTCAGGCTGGCCGCTTGCTGCGATAGAAAATGAGACATTCTCGCCCTTTATCGTCTTCAAATCTCGTCTTATTGTCCGAATTGTCATTTGGGTTTCGCTTCCCCGCAGCCCTAGCTGGGCCGCAGCGGAGGCGAGCAGAAGGGTCTTCTCTGACCCGTCATCGAGGACGGCGTAAGTGTCCAGGACTTTATTCTGGTAGCTTAGTGTCACACGCACTACTTTTAGGAGTACTCGGGCTCCACTGCTGCTGGCGGGATCGATGTACATGACGCTCGCTTTGCTGCTGGATGGTGCGGGTGAAGGGCGCCGTCTGTTACTGTCGTGAAGTATGTCCAGATGGGCTCCATCGCACTTGGTGCACCTTTTCTTTAAGCGGCATTCGGCTGCCATGTGTGAGCGCGCACAGCGAAAACAGCGCTTGTTGGACTTTATCCATTGACTTGCTTCCTCCGCGTTCAGCTTGGGGAAGGAGTCACATTGCGCTAGCCAGTGTTCTTTCTCACAGTAGGGGCACACTATCTTCCACTTCTCCGTTCTGGAGGGGGTACTGTGGCTCCTGCTGCTCGGTACTGACTCCGATTGGTGCATCACAGTCACCGATCTTCTTCCATCATTTAGTCGTCTGGTTCCTTCTCTGGAGCCAGGGGTGCTCCGTCCGAATGTATCTAGCCGTAGGCTGCTGACTTCTCTCGCCAGGAAGTCTGCTAGATCGAGGAGGTTCGGTTCGGGGCCATTCGGGTCTCGGTGGTCTCTCTGCCGCCTAAAACGCTCCTGTCGAGCGGGCGGCAGCTTCTCCAAGATCCTTTCCACATTTGAGTTGGCGTAAAGTTCATGCCTCCCCTTCTCTCTCTGCGCTCCCAACATCCCTACCAGGGACTGCACTCTGATGGACAGGTCGTCCAGTGCTCGATTGTCTATTGCTGGGGGTAAGCGGTCGATGTGTCGGATCTCCTGGATCACGTAATCCCATATGCGCCCATACCTCTGGTCCAATGCTACCAGCGCTGCTGTGTATGGGGTGGTGGAAGTCGCGTAGGCGAGCGCTATATTATGTGCGCGGGGTACCTTTAAGTGCTTCAGTAGGATGGCGTATTTATGGCGTTCATCCAATACATCCACCAACATGGTCTCCAGACACATGCGGAGTTCTGTATACTGGGCCCGGTTCTCTTGGGTGAAGTCGGGTACCATAGGCGTGCCAATGTATGACGCTGACTGTGGATACATCGGCGAGCGTTGGGGGAGAGGCCTCCTAGGCGAGTCTCCTCCCGCTCCTTGGTATGGGCTGGTACCGGCAGTGTACCATGGCCCGCTTGTCCAGGTGCTGTTCCTCGGTGCGGGTCGTGCGTCGTGCTCACCCGGGTATAGAGTCGGGGGTCTGTAGCGCAGCTCCGCGGGAGTATAGCCTGGGCTGTACCGGACCTCCTGGTCCGGTAGAGTACTGTGCTGTCGTCGGGCGTGGTTCTCCTCCTCTTCCTCTTCGTCTTCAGTTAGGTCATCCAGTACTTGTAGTCTCTGGTTTAGCCTCTCCACAGGATATGCTGCTCCTTCCCGGTTGCTAGGTCTCGCTTGGACCGGTGGGGGGAGGTGGTCTGTGGGGGGTATAGACCTCGTCTGTTGGTCAAGTTCAGGGTTGTTTACTCGGCTAGGGGATGCCGCCCTGGAGGTGTGTCTAGACGAGTTCCTGGAGCCTCTGGCGGAGGGAGAGGGTGTTGTCCGTCTGATCAGCTGTTCTATTAGTTGCGCTTGCTGTCTGTCGCGCTCTGCGTCCCGTAGAGCACCAGCAGCTGCTCGCTGGCTGTCTGCTCGGTCTCGGGCCACATTCTCTTCCCTCTGAATGCGTCTTATTTCCAGGCGTATGTGCTCTTCTTCGCTCCGCTGCTGGATCTGCAGTCGGTCGCGTTCAGCAGCGGCGTTCAGGCTGATGAGGAAGGCCTGCTGTAGGGTCCTCTCTGCCTCGCTGGGAGAAGGCGGTTGTATAGGGGAGCCTTCCCTCGGGGTACTCCTTGCGGAGCCTTGGAGCTCTATCTCCACGGTGCTCTCCCCGTCTTCTTCCGTGCCGAGTTCTCTCTCGGTAGCGTTGTATTCCTCCCGGGACTCATCGGGGACTACTTCTTCAGTACTGGCGGGGTGTGAAGTCATGTCTGGTTCCCACTGGTCCCCACCGTGAACTTGGTCAGTTACATTAGAACCCGTAGGGGCCTCTATGGTCGGGGTAGTCTGGGCGTTGGGGTTAGACATACTTTTACTTTCTAGTTTTACCGCGTTTACTGTTAGTAGAAGACTAGGTTGTTGACTGACAGCGTAAGCCTCTAAGTACTGAGGGAGCCGTCGTTCGCGCTGCGGGCGTTGGTTAGGAGGATCGTTTCGTGGAGTGTTCATCATAGGCCATTTCAATATTAATAACACTATATTAATATTACACTAATTACCATCCGGCTCGAAGGACCAATTGTAACTGAGGGGTACAATTCCCTGACTGTATTACTAGATATGATACTTACTACCACTACCTTTGTACTTAATATTCGGCCACCCAGTACTCGGCATAAATATATTATGATGAACACTGTCACGTAGATGAAACGGATCCAACACAAATGTACGAATTAGAAATAGGTCTTTATTTCTACACAGCGATGGTGTGTAGAGCAAGCACTTAATCAAATCAATCACATTTATGAATGGGAATTAGTATGCACTTTTATGGCAAGAGTATTCGTTGGTATATCAATAGAGAATGTCCAATCTCTGAAGGCGCAGGTGGTACATATACGACCTGGAATAGTTAAGAAATAACAGCAATGATACTTTAATGATTATAGACTGGATACACTAGGGGGGGTTAATCCGGACGCTTGTAAGCCGACAGGAGTAGGAAGGGGGGGGGGGTAGAGTCCGGCTGCCTCATCCGGCCAAGGGTATCCCAGGTGAACCCACTGTAGTGCCGTTCAATGCGCCGGCGATCCTTGGACCACAGATGAAAGCAGATGGACTCTTTGTGGGCCGGCGTCCTCCGGTCCACGGAGGAGAGACGTGAAGCGACCTCGTCTTGCAGAGCGTCTCCTCACCTTGCGTCCTCTCCAGGGGGGGGGGTTCCAACACACGGCAGTGTCGGGGGTCTTTATCCATGGAATAATCAACGTATACAAAGCATAATCCGTGCCTGGGAAGGCGGGCTGTCGTCGGCAGAATAATCCGGTATACAGGTCCACTCGCTCGTCGGCTCTGGGGCTCCTCGGGTGCAATCTCACATGGGGTCGATCATCCTGGATAAGCAGCCAGTTTTCTGTCCGAAACGATGGGGTGCTGACTACGGTAGTATTCTCACCGCACGAAGCACTATATATTAACAGACTATTATTAGCTTAATAGACTACGTCCAACTCGACGATATAGTGCCAAATATGACTATTCAGATATTAATATACACGATGTCTCAATACCGATGGTAGGCCGAACTTGGCCTTACTCCCACACGTGGCGTCGCGGGGAGGCTTTACGTCTGTCACTCTATTGGAGGGTAAGAAACTGGACTGAAAAGGAAGTCCTACTTTAGTAGCGCAGTATATATACGCACTATGAACAAATAGTCCCATTAGTGGTGCGGTAGCCAGATTCCTACGCGGAACTAGGACTTGTTCGTACATGTTGAGCGGTACGTTTGAACTGGGTCTGGGGGGTATGGCAGCCTGGCACCAAGGTCTCGACCAATAGTAGAATGGAGACTATTATGGGATGTTCAGTAGGCTAGAATGGACATTCAATGCATATTGTACAAGGAATATACAAGGGATATCAGGGAATATTAGAGAATATACAAATACAATTAAATATATATATATAATAAATATATATATTCGGTTTAATCTGGCCCTTCACAACAGCTTGTGTTTATTTGTTTTGCAGTTGGCAAGAAGGAGGAAGCCGGGTGGGGGGTCTGTGAGAGGAGAGCACATCTGTCACATCATCTCTGCAGAAAGTCCACGCCATTATGTCAAATAAATAAGGAAATCACATTTTCAAAGGGAGATTTGAAAGCCACTAGACTAGGGATTAACAAGCTGTTATTTTCTACTGTTATTATGTAGTTATTAAGTAGTATATATCATGCAGCGATGTGATTCTCCGTCGCAGCCAAATACTTTGATTCATGGACGTGAAAACATTCCTTGGAAAAAGTTGTGTGTGCGGCGGAGCCTGTAGGCTGAAAGTATTTTATTTTAGTTGCCAGGCAACATTATATTTTCATTCTCTTACACGTTCCATACCGAGCATTACCCCCCCCCCCCCCCACCCTCCCAACCCCACATGAATATTGCAAATGGCGTATTGCTGGCTATGAAGTCATGGCTCCTGCAGAGAGACCCCAGCATACTTTCTGCATGACTTCTTCCAACCCCGCAAATCTGTTCATACCCATCCCATGATCCTTTGCATGTCTACGTTGAGCCCTCCTTCCAATGACAGGTCCACTCCCCCCCTTATCGCTCCCCTGTCAAGCGCCATAGCGTGTGCGTGTGTGTGTGTGTGTGTGTGTGTGTGTGTGTGTGTGTGTGTGTGTGTGTGTGTGTGTGTGTGCATGCATATATCCTCCTAGCTGTCATTGCATGACCGTTCACTGTGTCCTTGTCACCCTTCACATGTGCTGATGTCCGTGCACAGAGACACACACGTGTGCATAAACACGCACTGTATAATATACATACAGTACCTGCAGACTAGTCACCTTTTTGATGCCAAATTAGGGCACGTAAGTGAATGATTTCTGAGTGGTTTTGTGTGCCATCTTTTTCACTGGTCATGGGTTTTTGCAGCTGTGTATAGTTCAAGTTTTGTTTTATTTGTCACGTATAAAGTACATGTACATTACAGTGAAATGATTGGTTCTGTATGAGCCCCCTGAGAATGTGCTTCATACAGTAAAAAAAAGTTAAAAGAATAAAGAATAAAATCCAAACACTATACAAAATATACAATATACAAACTAAAGTACAACCTAAAGTACAGAATGAAGTACAACATGCAAACAATGAAGTACAAAAATGTAATACAAATTATAAATGCAAAAATGAGGTATGGATGTAGTGCACATCTTTTTGTAATAAATAGATAAAATATGATAAAATATGTATATATGTATATAATGTATGTGTCACTCTTCTCAGTATATATATAATGTATGTGTCACTCTTCTCAGTATATATATAATGTATGTGTCACTCTTCTCAGTATATATATAATGTATGTGTGTCACTCCTCTTTTTGAGCCTAGTCTCCAGCATTCATTGCGAGCGCCTTGCCCACTGCGCCACGTAGCCGCCCAGAAGGCCGACATTTCTATATACAAAAGAAAAACACATTTATTTTTTTTATTTCATGAGCTGTAAAATATAATCCTCGAAATTAAAACAAATAAAGGCTTGAAATAATTCACTTTGTGTGTAATGAATATAATCTGAGAGTTTCGCTTTTTGAATTGAATTACTGAAATAAAATAACTTTTCCACGATATTCTAATTTATCGAGCTGCACCTGTATATACTGTATGTGTCACTCCTCTCAGTGTATATATACTGTATGCGTCACTCCTCAGTGTATACTGTATGTCACTCCTCTCAGTGAGGCTGGATAAGCTGGTCAGGAAGGCCAGTGGCGTGGTTGGGGTGGAGCTGGGCCAGTAAAATAAAAGTCAACAGTGAAAATCGCTGCAATTCAAAGGTGAATGGACTGAAAAATATGCGTTCATCCTCCCTCCAACCAGCACAATGTGCCAAGAAACGGTAGCTCTTGTGAAGAGTGGCAATTTGAAACGCCAATACGAAACAAAACACAGTTATTTTGATGCAACCTTTCAGCACTAAGAACCACAAAAATAAATGGAATGAAATCATCATATCAAGCTGCAAGCAGAATTATTGTTAAAGTTATGTCACAACGATAAAAAGCAACCAAGTGTCACTGCTCACTCAGTGGCATGGGTGTTGGCTAAACACATGAAGCCATTCTCTGATGCATAAATAATAAAATAATGTATGACTGAAGTGATGGAGACCATGTTTGAAGGCAAACAAAAGCAAATCCTCCTCAGATAGCACAGCAACCAGAATAACTGAAATACTGGCTGTGATAGAATAAAAAAAAATCACAGTGCATTTCCATAGCTGTGGATGAGTCCACTGACACCACTGAGAATGCTCAGTTGCTGGTGTTTTTGAGGTTTTATGATGAGGCAAAGGGGTAGTTTGTTGTAGTTTGTATTAATACATTTTTGGAATACTTGAAACCCTTTTTTTGTGGAATATTTGATGCGGCCCAGCCTCACCCAGACTCTACCTCCAGCGGCCCCCAGGTAAATTGAGTTTGAGACCCCTGATGTATACCGATCATATACATTTGAATTTTTTAATATAGCATGTATGGGAAAGAAACGCCAATCGATAATCTATCATATGCGTTTGGGCCTATAACTAGCGTTTTTTGGAATTACAGCAGAAAAGATTAAAAACATACTTATATTCTCGAAGGTATTAACACAACAATAGAATAGAATCGAATAGAATAGAAATACTTTTATTATCCCGTGGGAAATTTGACACTGCAAATCGCTCAACATTTAAACATTTAGACAGGACAGGTCACGAATTAGAATAATAACACAAATCAATCAAGTTGCCTAGTATAAGAGTAGAGTAAAATAGAATAAAAATGAAATAAAATATACAGAAACAAATACAGTAAAAATACATGGGGGGGGGGGGTACATGTAGTAAAAACAACACAGCATGTAAACAATTTGGTCAATATAATTTAACTATCTAACTAAATGAAATATATATTCACAGTATTCACAGTGTCACATAAGATGCAGTATGCTTCAGGTAGTGTATTGTCCTCCTTGGGTTCCTATTAATCCAAGGTCAATGTCTGGCAGCCGTCGCTGCCCCCTGTTTTGGAGCCTGGAGGCCGCTTGTCACAGCCTCCTGCCACTATTGAGCTGCCGCTCTGTGCTCAGTGATGCAGTGAGGCACAGTGATGCATTGTATAGTCTGATGGCTGTTGGAATGAAGGACTTCCTGTGCCGTTCAGTGCTGCATTTGGGTAGTGTGAGCCTAGCACTGAACATGCTCCTCTTGTCAGCCAAGTCTGTGTATAGTGGGTGGGTGGGGTTTTCCCTGATGGCCTGGAGCTTAGCAAGGCTCCTCCTCTCCGCCACCCTCGCTAGAGAGTCCAGCTCCACCCCAACCACGCTGCTGGCCTTCCTGACCAGCTTATCCAGCCTGGTTGTGTCCACTGCTCTCAGTCCGCTGCCCCAGCAGGTCACAGCATACAAGAAGGCGCCAGCCACCACCGACTCATAGAACATCCTCAACATCCTTGTACAGACATTGAAGGATCTCAGCCTTCTGAGGAAGTAGAGTCGGCTCTGGCCCTTCTTGTATAGTGCCTCTGCATGTTTTGACCCGTTCAGTTTGTTGTCGATGTACACACTGAGGTATTTGTACACCTCCACCATGTCCACATCAACTCCCCTGATGGAAACGGTGTATGAATGAAAAAGTATAACGTTCCCACATCCTGAACGATAGATAATCGATGTTGAATGGGCCATAGTAATGTCAATATAGCAATACAATTTAAAAAGTTATAGCCCTGCAAAGAAGGTAAACATCTCCATAGGCTTTTAACGGTGGCAGAGAGGGGTATAAGATGGGCACAACCCCCGGCGGTCAATGTGTTAATGTGAGTGATTTGCAGTGTCAAATTTCCCTCGGGATAATAAAAGTATTTCTATTCTATTCTATTTTATCTCAGTGTACAGTATATATACTGTATGTGTCACTCCTCTCAGTGTACAGTATATATACTGTATGTGTAGTGTACAGTATATATACTGTATGTGTCACTCCTCTCAGTGTACAGTATATATATACTGTATGTGTCTCCTCTCAGTGTATACTGTATGTGTGTCACTCCTCAGTGTACAGTATATATACTGTATGTGTCACTCCTCTCTGCGTACAGTATATATACTGTATGTGTCACTCCTCTCTGTGTACAGTATATATATACTGTATGTGTCACTCCTCTCAGTGTACAGTATATATACTGTATGTGTCACTCCTCTCAGTGTACAGTATATATATACTGTATGTGTCTCCTCTCAGTGTATACTGTATGTGTGTCACTCCTCAGTGTACAGTATGTATACTGTATGTGTCACTCCTCTCTGCGTACAGTATATATACTGTATGTGTCACTCCTCTCTGTGTACAGTATATATATACTGTATGTGTCACTCCTCTCAGTGTACAGTATATATACTGTATGTGTCACTCCTCTCTGCGTACAGTATATATACTGTATGTGTCACTCCTCTCAGTGTACAGTATATATACTGTATGTGTCACTCCTCTCAGTGTACAGTATATATACTGTATGTGTCACTCCTCTCTGTGTACAGTATATAATAATAATAATAATAATAATAATAATAATAATAATAATAATAATAATAATAATAATAATAATAATAATAATTAATTAAATTTATATAGCGCTTATCAATAACCCGAAGTCGCTGACAGTAGTCGGGAGCAGGAGTACAAACAAAGAAACGAAAGCAAAGAAACAAAAACAAAAACAACAAAGAAACAAAAACAAAAGGAACATGAGACCATGGGGGGAACAGGGGAGACAGCCTGATAGCACAAAAAAGACTGGAGACAGACATCAATCAAGTTGGAGGGGAGGGGGGGGTTTAGGGGTGGGGGGGGTTGAAGGCAAGGGAGAACAGGTGGGTTTTGAGGCGAGCTTTGAAGGTGGAGAGTGTAGGGGAGTCTCTGATGGACTGGGGGAGGGAGTTCCAGAGTCGGGGTGCAGTGCGAGAGAAGGCCCGATCTCCGAAGTTTTTAAGCTTGGATGTCGGGACAGTGAGGGAGGCAGTGGAGGAGGACCGGAGGGAACGGGTGGGGCGGTAGGGGAGAAGGAGATCAGTCAGGTAGGGGGGGGCCAGGCTGTGGAGGGCTATATATACTGTATGTGTCACTCCTCTCTGTGTACAGTATATATACTGTATGTGTCACTCCTCTCTGTGTACAGTATATATACTGTATGTGTCACTCCTCTCTGTGTACAGTATATATACTGTATGTGTCACTCCTCTCAGCGTATCATAGTTAATGCATCTGGCAGTCACAGACACAGCATCAGTAAGACCAGGCGGTGTAATACTAGTGGACGGGTTGTAGCGCATCCGTGGACTTCCGTCGCTCTCCACATGGTGTGTGTGTGTGTGTGTGTGTGTGTGTGTGTGTGTGTGTGTGTGTGTGTGTGTGTGTGTGTGTGTGTGTGTGTGTGTGTGTGTGTGTGTGTGTGTGTGTGTGTGTGTGTGTGTGTGTGTGTGTGTGTGTGTGTGTGTGTGTGTGTGTGACACACTGACAGGAGTAGGGCAGATGACTTTGGAATGTTGCATACAGGTTTGTGTGTGTGTGCATCATTGTGTGTGTGCCTGCGGGTGTGTGTGAGTCGTTCAACCTTGTGAATTGAGCACATATAATATCGGACTACATTTTCAAGGTTTATGTTAGTTGCCTGTTTGCAATTATGCATGCTCATAAATAAATAATTGTGTGTGTGTGTGTGTGTGTGTGTGTGTGTGTGTGTGTGTGTGTGTGTGTGTGTGTGTGTGTGTGTGTGTGTGTGTGTGTGTGTGTGTGTGTGTGTGTGTGTGTGTGTGTGTGTGTGTGTGTGTGTGTGTGTGTGTGTGTGTGTGTGTGTGTGTGTGTGTGTGTGTGTGTGTGTGTGTGTGTGTGTGTGTGTGTGTGTGTGTGTGTTTGTTGACACCAGCCACAGGGAAGTGCTGGTCATAGAAGTAGGCTGTACCTTTGATCTGTACATGGACCAGGCCTTCCGGGACAAGTATATCAAATACCAACCACTGCTCAGTGTGATGGCTGACCTTGGGTATAGGTGTAGATATAGTGTACTTGTATTCCGAAGTCTTGGCCATGTATACAAATGCACCATGACCGGTCTGAGAATTGCTGCAATGTCTAAAAGAAAAGCCAAACAAATTGCCAAATATTGCTCTGTCTCAGCTATTATTGGCAGCTTAGCCACGTGGAGAAGGAGGTGCTATGTGTACCCTTAAGTGTTCAGTGCTGCTTGGCCCCGATACATTTGATTCCCTGTTTATGTAATATAATTTGTGGAACCAAATAAAGTATTAAAATGTGTGTGTGTGTGTGTGTGTGTGTGTGTCTGCCCGCATATCCTCTTGCTCCTATTCTATACGCTGTACATGTTTCTCACAGGCTACATTATATATATATATATATTAATAATATTAAATATTATATTATAGCAGACAGGATATAGATAAATAGAAGAACCATAACGGGACCATACTGTATTGCACATCGTTGCGGGCAAGACCACCCGCATTTCATTGTATACTTGTATGCCGTGACAAATAAAACTCTTGACTTGACTTGACTATCAGATATTGTATCAAAAGGGAATCTCATTGGCTGTCTCATAGACACAAAGGATTATCTTTGGCTGTCTCATAGACACAAAGGAATCTCATTGGCTGTCTCATAGACACAAAGGATTATCTTTGGCTGTCTCATAGACACAAAGGATTATCATTGGCTGTCTCATAGACACAAAGGATTATCATTGGCTGTCTCATAGACACAAAGGAATCTCATTGGCTGTCTCATAGACACAAAGGATTATCATTGGCTGTCTCATAGACACAAAGGATTATCATTGGCTGTCTCATAGACAGGCGTGATTGTCATCGGCTGTCCCATAGATAGGGAGGATTGTCATTGGCTGTCTGATAGACCGGGATGATTGTCATTGGCTGTCTCATAGACAGGGTGGATTGTCATTGGCTGTTTCATAGACGGGAAGGATTGTCATTGGCTGTCTCATAGATGAGCAGTGTTGGGCAGTAATTGTATTACTTTCCCAGTTACAAGTAAAGTAAGGCTTTATAATTATATTACAGTTACTATGTGTTTTTTTGTCCTCCTCATAATGTTAGATTGCGTTTATACACGGTCCTCTGTAGATGGCGTGTGCAGCAGGTCAGAGCGAGGTGACGTGGGCAACTGGCCAAGGAGCAGCATGGAGGGCGATGAAGAGAGATAATGTTGTTACGCGTTCAATAGCTGTTCGGTGTAAACTAAGCGGGGGGAGGAAAGAGTTTGCCACCGCAAAACCCCGACGCTGACGGGGAAGCCTGTGCCAGTGCCAGTGAGGGATGTACTCTGGCAACAGAAACAGGATCTAAGATCAGGGCAAACACCACAAGTGGGTGAGAAGGCCTGAGGAATCCCGTCGCTGGGTATATCGTCGAGGAGATGTTACATATTTCCACTGATGACTCGCCCTCATTTCGACACATCATAGAGAAAATACCCACAAAAAAACAATGTCAAGCTGCCAACAGAGAAAGGCGTTTGCTGGCTCCTCCAGAGAGAATATGCAGTGATGGAAGCAAATTTGAAGGCCACACACAGAGGCGTGATTTTTTTCCGTAGCCGCAGTTTGCGAAGACGCTCTCTGATTGGCTAGCCCGCGTACAGCGAAGACCCTCTCTGATTGGTTTAGCTCCGAAGGGCTCTGGGATAGAAATATCCGCCTTGTACATAATTATTCCCTGCTTCAAAGTGGTTATGCTTAGGCCCTCTTTCGAAGTGGGTTATGCTTAGAGTTTTGGAATCAGGGCTGGTGGTCCATCGCCCTGCTCTAAAGATAAACTCTAAGCATAACCCACTTCGAAAGAGGGCCAAAGCATAACCACTTCGAAGCAGAGAATAATTATGTACAAGGCGGAAGAGCCCTCCGGAGCTAAACCAATCAGAGAGGGTCTTCGCTGTACGCGGGCTAGCCAATCGGAGAGCGTCTTCGCGAACGGCGTCTACGAAAAAAAATCACGCCACACAGAGAGGTAGACTTTGTTTCCACCACAGCTGACATCTGGACGGCTTAACAACGGAAGCTAAACAGGTTGTGCATTACTTTCTCAGGTGTGTGGGGAGGTCATCGAAAGTAATGAGTAACGTAACTAATTACCTTGATGCAAAGTAATCAGTAAAGTCATTTTGATGACTTTTTAAAGGGGTAAATCAGTAATAAGTAACTAATTACACTTCCTGAGTAACTTGCCCAACACTGAGGATGAGATCCACCCAAAGCAAACGGGGAACGACGAAAGAAAGAAAGAAAGAAGGAAAGAAGGAAAGAAGGAAAGAAGGAAAGAAGGAAAGAAGGAGAGAAGGAGAGGATGGAAGGAGAGGATGGAAGGAAAGAAAGAAGATATGACGGAATTATGAAAGAAAGAAGACGAGATAGAGAGAGAAAGAAAGAGAAGAAAAGAAGAAGACGTACAGGACGGAAAGAGAGGAGAGGAACCAGGATGGAGCTCAGGGTTACATCAGTATGCCACCGTAGCTCTGCTGCTGTTTGACATGCAGTGAGTGAGTACAAGACAGCAAACAGCTCCCCCAGTGCCCCTCCTCCACCCCTCCCCCGGGCCTGCTCCTGTTTCACATGCAGTGAGTGAGTACAAGACAGCAAACAGCCTCTCTCTCTCCCCGGGCCTGCTCCGGGGGCCTCTGGATGTGTGTATGTGTGTGTGTGTGGGGAGGTGGGCTGAATCTGTCATAATGTCCATTACGGTTATTAGTGGCCCTGATGTCCCATGAAAGCCGTCCCCGTGTCCCTTATTGTGTTGACATAGCATGAAACCAGCTCTGGCGTGTGCGGCCTAATCTGACACATCACATTTACCACCATGCCTACCGCTACGCCGCTATCCAGGCTAGCACACACACACACACGCACACGCACACACACACACATATCAATGCCTAAAACTGCTTATCTGCCCCGTAGGGACTTTAAAACAAGTTTTCATCCCCTCCTACCTTGTATGATATGCTCTTGGCTGGGGGCCCTCCTACCTCGTACGATATGCTCTTGGAAGGCAGTGGAGCCCTCCTACCTTGTACGATATGCTCTTGGCAGGGCCCTCCTACCTCCTACCTTGTACGATATGCTCTTGGCTGGTGGCGGGAGCCCTCCTACCTCATACGATATGCTCTTGGCCGGTGGCGGGAGCCCTCCTACCTCATACGATATGCTCTTGGCCGGTGGCTGGAGCCCTCCTACCTCGTACGATATGTTCTTGGCTGGAGGCGGGAGCCCTCCTACCTCATACGATATGCTCTTGGCCGGTGGCTGGAGCCCTCTTACCTCCTACCTCGTACGATATGTTCTTGGCTGGAGGCGGGCCCTCCTACCTTGTACGATATGCTCTTGGCTGGCAGTGGAGCCCTCCTACCTCCTACCTCGTACAATATGCTCTTGGCTGGCAGTGGAGCCCTCCTACCTCGTACAATATGCTCTTGGCTGGCAGTGGAGCCCTCCTACCTCCTACCTCGTACAATATGCTCTTGGCTGGCAGTGGAGCCCTTCTACCTCCTACCTCGTACGATATGCTCTTGGCTGGCAGTGGAGCCCTTCTACCTCGTACGATATGTTCTTGGCTGGCAGTGGAGCCCTTCTACCTCCTACCTCGTACGATATGCTCTTGGCTGGCAGTGGAGCCCTTCTACCTCGTACGATATGTTCTTGGCTGGCAGTGGAGCCCTTCTACCTCCTACCTCGTACGATATGCTCTTGGCTGGCAGTGGAGCCCTTCTACCTCCTACCTCGTATGATATGCTCTTGGCTGGCAGTGGAGCCCTTCTACCTCCTACCTCGTACGATATGCTCTTGGCTGGTGGCGGGGCCCTCCTACCTCCTACATCAAAACATGCACATCGTCCTTTTTTTTGGCTTGGCCGGGGTCCCGTTACCGGTTCTCTCCCTCTCCTCTCTCCTTCGCTCTATCAATTTGTATTGCTCTCTTCCGTTTAGCCTCAGGGGCTCTTGTACGAAGCGCCTCTCCATTTCTCAGGTCAGGGTGACCCTGTTAGAGGAGCTGCAGGAAAAAAGTGTTTTCTTTTTCCTAGAATGAAAATGAAGCCGGAGGCTTTTTCTTCACTATCGTGTTCACTTCAAAAGCATCGCACCTCACATATGATTGCTATTGATAACGAAAGGTTATTTTATAACCTAGTTATATGAATACTGGCTGAGCGTCTCGCTCTGCCAATGAGATAACCTCTTACAGGCATTAAAGCGTTCGGTCTTGAGATGGAATTCCGTCAATTTGATTTGGAGTTCCGTCGATTTGAGTCTGGCGGATTTCCTGTCAATTGGCTACCTGGTATAATATGATTTGTAGATGCATACAGATTGAAACTAAATTGAGCCAATCAGGCGTCAAATATCATGAAAAGGGCATTTTTTTCCTACCGCGGCTGCGCCAAGCAGAGTCATGGCGAGCAATAATGGCAGGACGCACGCAGCGACTCGAGAGAAATTTATAATAATTGCAAGATACATTCAGACTGTTGGATCTAAATAAATGGATTTATGGACACATTTATGCCCGGACCACAAAGCTTATTGAAAGGTTAGCGGAGGCGCGACGGCTCTACCGGAGTCCGTCAGCCTGTTATATGAAAATGTAATAATACTTAATAGTAGAAACGCATGTCAGAAAACACGAGTCTTACGACAGTCGCCTTTTTTGCAACCCACCGCGGTGTTCTCAGACGAAAAGGATGAGCGGCACCACCCAACAAAAGAAAGTTTCGAGAGGAATGGAAGTTTGAAGATAGCAGTGTTTCAAGAGACTGGCTAGGCTACAGTATGATGCGGGGGCTGTAGACAGTGGTGAGTTGTTAACTTGTTCCGTGTTCCGCAACTATGTCAAAAAGAAAAACAGAAACAACACATTTGTCATTGTCGTGTTACTTCACAGTACAAATACGTGAGTCCTCTGCTGTGGTTGTGACGAGTATCCTTTATTAGCTTAACTCCGTAGCAACATCACACAGGTGTATCTGTAGACAGTCTCCTCCCCACCGTATATTCTCTCCCCACTGTATGTATCTTTTTTCTCCCACCCACCCCCCCTAATGTACAGTCTCCTCCCCATCATAATGTATATAATGTCTGTTAGGATCTATGGGTAACAGTACTGTATATTTGCATATCGTATATGTCACAAATGTAACATTACTATATACCTGTAGTATGTCATGTATGTCCCTATGCCATAAATGTTGTGTGTTAAGTTCACTTCTACTGCGGCCATTACGGTAATCTGGATAAAGGTGAATGGGCGCTGTTGTTGCGTGTCACTGGTTTCGGACTGGAGGAAGGCTGTGGCCACTACGCTATGGAGCGTGAAATAAACATGAATGAAAGATAACGGTTGTCTTATTTGCAGCTTAACATGGTAGCAGAGGATGGCGGCCTCTAACGTTAATAACAGCCGCCTGGACTGGACGAAAAGACGTCTTTTGAGAAGTGGAAGAATGAAGTTGAGATGTGGAGTCGGGTGACGGATTTAGCCAAGAAGAAACAAGCGTTGGCTGTTGCTCTATCGTTGACGGGTAGGGCGAGGGATACTGCGTTGGAAATACCTGTCGATGATCTAAATGAGGATGATGGAATGGCAACTTTGATTCGGGAACTTGACAGGGTGTTTTTGAGAGAAGAGAAGGACCGGGCTTACGAAGCCTATTCGGAGTTCGATCAGATTTCGCGAGGAGACGGCGTCTCTATGGTGGACTATATTGTTGATTTTGAACAGAAGTACAACCGGATCAAGAAATTCGATATGGTTCTACCTGACGCTGTTTTGGCATTCAAACTACTGGATACAGCGGGCCTCGACATCAAAGACAAACAGCTGGCATTGACTGCCTGTGGTAAGCACACCTTTGTTGATATGAAGTCAGGACTGAAACGTATATTTGGAGAAAAAACGGAGAAAAGGGCAGGAGGCATTACTGTGAAGCAAGATGCAGCTTTTTACACAGATCAGAGACGAGAGCAGCAGAGGCGGGAGCAGCCGCGATCTCAAAGTGGACAAGTTAGAGGACCATTCGCAGCCACAAATCCGCTTGATAAATTTGGAAGACGAACGAAGTGTGGGATTTGTCAGAGCACATTCCACTGGGTGAAAGATTGCCCAAACAAGAAAGAATATGTAAAAGTGACGGAAGAAAATGAAGAGCCAGATGAGTGTAATATAACACTTATTTCTAAGGAATTACATGCAGCAAGGAAAGCTTTTACGGAGGCAGAATGCTCAGATAGAATCAGACGAGCTCTTCGAAAACAGCTTCGTCCAACAGATGAGAAGTATGAAACAGGAGACAAAGTGTTCTACAAAAGGACAGACTGTGTTGAATGGAAAGGCCCTGGGGTTGTGATAGGGCAAGATGGGGTGGTGATTTTTGTACGTCATGGTGGGACATATGTCAGGGTTCATCAATCTAGGCTGCGAAAAGTGCACCCTGGGGAAAGTAATACTGTGGGCAATGTCGATGTATCTGTTAGTGATAATAATGTGCCTGTTACTGACAATGATATGAATAGTAACAGTGAGGACATGCCCGTTACTGATGGTGACATGAATAATGACGCAGCAGGTGTAGCAAACCAGGATATAGATAACCCTAATGGGATCAATCAAGACGATTATCACCAGACCGGCATAGAGGTGAAAACCGGTATAAAGGTAAAAGCCGGTCAGACAATCAGCTTTGTGGATAATGTAACAGGTGTTTCTCACACAGCTAAAGTGATGGGACGAGCAGGAAAGGCTACAGGAAAAAACAGCAACTGGTACAACCTACAGTACTTAGAACCTTTTGACATCACCGGTACTATGGGGTCAGTTGATCTTACTAAAGTAGACAATTTTCAGGTTAAGCCACTAGATGGTGTAGAACTAGATGGTGTAAAACTATGCTCTGATATGCAGGAAAATGATGTATTAGTAACAGAGGGTGTACCATTTGATAAGGCTAAGCAAGATGAAATCAGTAACTGGAGGAAAAATGAGGTGTTTGAGGAGGTGAAAAATGTGGGTCAAAGACAGGTGTCAACGAGATGGGTGTGTACGCTTAAAGAAACCCCAGATGGTATCATACCTAAAGCACGGCTAGTGGCTAGGGGTTTTGAAGAATTTAACACTCGAGATCTACAGAAGGACTCGCCTACATGCTCATCAGAGTCCCTTAGATTACTCATATCAGTTCTGTGTCAGAAAAAATGGACATTGAACTCTATGGACATAAAGTCAGCTTTTCTTCAAGGAATGGAGCTGTCTCGGGATATACACATCCGCCCTCCTCCTGAGGCTAAAAGTGAGGGGACACTGTGGAAGCTGAAGAAGTGTGTCTATGGACTTGCTGATGCCTCTCTCTACTGGTACAACAGAGTAAAAGCAACGATGATCAAAACAGGGGCCACTATGTCACAAGTTGATCCTGCTGTATTCTACTGGCTTGATGAAAACTGTATTGTGACTGGTGTTCTTGCCTGTCATGTGGATGATTTCATCTGGGGTGGCTCACACACATTTGCCACGACGGCCATTCCCCACCTCAAAACAGTTTTCCAGGTGGGACGTGAGGAACAAGACAACTTTCGCTATGTGGGGATGGAACTCTCCACAATAGGTGGAGAAGTGCTTGTGCAACAGGAGATCTACATAAAGAACCTTCAGCCCATTCTCATAGACCCATCAAGAGCGTTGCACCGTGATGCTCTTCTCACAGAGTGTGAGACTGACAACCTAAGGTCAAAAATAGGACAACTCTTGTGGGTGGCTAGACAGAGTAGGCCAGATATCATGTTCGATACATGTGTCCTTGCAACCAATCTAAAACATGCTACTGTGCAAACTATGCATGAAGCAAATAAGGTAGTACGAAAACTGCAATCAGAACATGTCACCCTGAAGTTTCACAACTTAGGAAAGGAGGACTCTTTGAAGCTTGTTGTTTTCAGCGACGCATCCATGGGAAACCTCCCAGATGGGGGAACACAAGGAGGGCATCTCATCGTTCTGATGGGTGAGAAAGGACGATTCTCTCCAATCTGCTGGAAATCAAAAAGGATCAGAAGAGCACGCTGGCAGGAGAGACACTAGCCCTGGCTGATGGTATTGATAATGCCATATTTTTGTCCTCTCTCTACTCTGAACTTACTACAGGTATGGTCAAACAGCGCACCCTACCAGTGATGTGTGTTACAGACAACTTCTCCCTTGTGGAGGCTATCAAGTCCACCAAGTCAGTGACTGAGAAACGACTGAGACTGGAAATAAGTGGAATCAAAGAACTTATCCAGGACAAAAGGATCCAATGGATTCTGTGGTCTACTACGAAGGACCAGCTGGCAAACTGTCTGACCAAAAAGGGAGCATCTTCCCTTGTGCTGCTTAAAGCACTGAAGAATGGACAGTGGAAGCTAGATGGCTGAATAACTGGTTATGATGACTGAGTTAATTTTTTTTTGTTTTCTTGAAATATCCTTGCAGTGTATTATTTGTTAAAAAAAATAGTGAGATTTGGGTGTATTTTGTTTTCTTGAAATATCCTTGCAGTGTATTATTTGTTTAAAAAAAAAGAGTGAGATCTTGTATTATTTGTTTAAAAAAAGAGAGTGAGATCTGATCTTGTATTATTTGTTTAAAAAAAGAGAGTGAGATTGTTAAGTTCACTTCTACTGCGGCCATTACGGTAATCTGGATAAAGGTGAATGGGCGCTGTTGTTGCGTGTCACTGGTTTCGGACTGGAGGAAGGCTGTGGCCACTACGCTATGGAGCGTGAAATAAACATGAATGAAAGATAACGGTTGTCTTATTTGCAGCTTAACATTGTGTATGTCATAAATGTCACTATGAATTGAAAATGGGGGACCCTGATGTAAACAAGACAAACGTCTTTCTCTGGTCTGCATCCCCTTAACAATTGTGTGTATTGAGCCGTACTGTATTGTACCCATTCTGCAATCTGTTAAATATTGATTGATTGATTGATTGATTGATTGATTGTTATTAACAGATTGCAGAATGGGTACAATACAGTACAGCTCAATACACACAATTGTTAAGGGGATGCAGACCAGAGAAAGACTTTCCTCTTGTTTACATCAGGGTCCCCCATTTTCAATTCATCATAACATAATGACATAATGACATACAGATAGACAATACTGCTACATCTATACATTTATGACATACCAAATTTACAAATACAGTATTGTCTGTGATACAATAAGAGTCTAAAAAAGCGAGTATATACATTTGATGAAGAAACTGTACATTGGAGGAGGTTGGGTAGGTTGGGTGGAGGGGGGGTGGGAACTGTACATTGGAGGTGGTTGGGTGGGTGGGGGGGGGGGTGTTGGGTTGGCGGGGTGGGGGGGGGGGTAACTGTACATTGGATTATCGACGAAACTGAAACAAGTAGGCTCCCTTAAAACGCTAACGCTATAAAAAAATACAGTGGAGGTTAAAATAAGAATATGACTTGGCCTGAAAAAAAGTTCAGTCAGGAGATATTTTTTTTAATCCCTGCCTCTTATCTCCTTGCACATAATGTGCTCACGAAACAAACAAATGCACTCACATGCATGTGACCAAGCCACGCCCCTGCGTCTCCCTATATGACGCCGGAAATGGTCACACTCCACCTTCCTCAGAACGATTTCCATACACGGAAAAACCATCCAAGGGACCTCAGGGCGCTAAGAGCGAGACGCTCAGCCAGTATTCATATAACTAGGTTATAAAATAACCTTTCGTTATATAGCATTACTGGCAATCGCGTCTCGCTCTGCCAATGAGATATGAAGCAGAGCGGACGCGTGGCCCGACAAGTGTACCCCCTGAGGGCCCGTAAGCCCCAGCCAGGGAGGAGGGGAGTCCCGTCCACCCGCCCGTCCTAACGAAGGGGGGGAGGCAGTCAACTCCACCAAAGTGCGAAAAAGGGGGAACCAGGCACCCCTGAAACGCACAGCACAAGCGGGACCACGTGTGACACAGCACCCCATGGCCCACACCCACACAACCCTGCTAGCCCACCAAATGGTGGGACGCAGGAGAGGTCCCAGACCTCAGAACCGCCTGGGAGACGGAACCCCCAGTCATGTCCACGAGGTAAAACTTAACGAAGGGACCCGGGGAGGACCAGGAGGCCGCAGCACAGATGTCGTCCACCAAGGCCCCCCCTAACAGGGCAGCAGAGGCCGCCACTCCACGAGTGGAGAGCGCCCTGACGCCCCCGGGGGGGACCTGTCCAGCCAACGTGTAGCAAAGGGCAATGCCCTCGCACAACCAATGTGACAGGCGCTGCTTGGACAGCGCCTCACCCGCGCGAGGGCCACCGTAACAAACAACAGTTGATCGGAAGCCCTGAGATCCCGAGTCCGACTGAGGTAAAACCCCCAGTGCACGGTCAGCGTGAGGAGGCGGACGAACGCCTGAACCACAATATCCCTGGAGCGAAAAGAGCTCCGGATATTCTTTGGCACGAAGACTGGTTTAGGCCTCAGAGTCGGACCGCTATCGGCCGAATAGACAGGCACTCAGGCCGCACTGAGAGAGCACACAGCTCACCCACGCGCTTAGCGCAGGTGATGGCCAAAAAGAACGCGGTCTTAAAGACAGCCGATCCAATGGCGCCTGCTCAAGAGGCTCAAACGGGGCCTCCGACAACCGGCCCAGGACCAGTTGGAGGTCCCACTCGGAGACAGAGAACGTTCCACAGGCTTGAGACGCAGAGCGCCAAGCAGGAAACGTTATACGAGAGGGTGGCTGAACAATGTCCTGCCCCCACACTCAACCATACGCCACTTCCCAGCATAAGCCGCGGTAGTGGACGGAGTGTGCGCGTTCCGGATAGCATCAACCACAGAAGAGTCAAGATGCATCCCCACCAGATTCACATTTTCAGCAGCCAAGCCTAGAGACTGCCCCAGAACAGGAGGCAGAACAGAGTTCCGCGTGCCTGAGAGAGGGCCCGCGGTGACTCACCTCATGGCGTCGGCCGGGCGGGACACCGTTCCACCATGTCAGGGCAAAGGACTGATGTCACCTGCTTCACTAAGCATGGAACACCAGTGGTGGCTGCAGACCAAAGTCTACTACTAGTGAAGCACTGCCTCACTAGTAGGCATGCAAGAACCTCCACTGCGGTGTGCACCCATGAAGGGTTAAATGAATGAATGAACGAAAACTCTATTAACATATTGCAGAATGGGCTAGTCCAATACACACAATTGTTAAGGGGATGCAGACCAGAGAAAAACGCCAGTCCTGTCCACACCAGGAACCCTCATTTTCAATTCATAGATTCACAAAAAGCACACCTGCCCTGAGCCTCAGCCCATCCACCCATGTAAATGGTAAACAAGCCCCCGTTAAACCCCCAACATTAGACACCGATTGACCGTCAGCATGAATGGTTAACACATTGGCGACCGCTGGGATGCGTCTAATATAGTGGTTGAGGACCAGCTTTTGTAAACAGACCGGTGTCTTTTTGTACAGCTAAATCTATACTTTATAGTATTGCTATCTGTCCATTCTCATTGTCAATTGAGTTCATAAACCGTCCCTTCAAAATGGCTTAAAGAAAAAATAAATGCATCAATAGGTTGTCATTTTATAGCGCATTTTATAGGCTAGTTATAGGGCTAATAGCTGCTAACGTTATATTCAACGGCATTTCCGTTTTACATATGCTAAAGAAATAACTCAAACTGCATATCATCGGGACTGTCCCAAAGCATGTATGCATCAAAGGGGGGGGGGCGGGGGATGTCGTTTATTATTATTGATTACCAATAACAGTGGTCGTGTAACTAGCCACATACGCTGCTCGGCTGGTTGCGTATCATAGCAAGCTCTGATCCGGCTGTAATTTATGTGAAAAAGATCTTACCATGAGCCGGTGAGATACCCCAAGCATTTCCCCGTTATCGATCGGCATCTGGTAGATCGATATGTCCATTGGCTGATGATAAATCCCCTTATTCCATGGTGAAATCTGCGATTCGAAACGTAATCCACGGTACAAGATGCTGTTTCAGAATCCGGGTACTGAAAATCTCCATTGAAAGGGAAAAAAAATCATCCATTCGCCCACAGGGCATACTGCAGTGGAGCGATGGCGCCCCTAAGAGGATCGATTTCACAGAATAGGGAATATATGCAGTGCCGCTCCGCGACCTTGACCCGGTTATTAAAATGGAATAAAAGCAATAACAACTTGCCACAGCTTTATACGTGATTCTGTCCACAACGCATGGATTTGAAACTCGTATTTATACATGGTCGGGGGGCAAAGTGTTAAGAGGAGGGAAGACCTTTTAGTAAAGACAGCCCTCGGCGGGGAACAAGGGAACGGCGTCCCAGCATTGTAGCATTAGCATTAGCCGCTCGCTCTAGGATAGTTGGAAAAACACCAAAAAAAAGAGTCATGACGACCATGTTTTCCCAAATATCCTGCCCCTCGCGCCAATACATCACTCGGTTGTTTCACGGGACAACGAGCAGTATTACTCATGCTAGTATCAATGCCTGATAGCGCAGGCCCTACCTGTGCACGACTTAGCTCGACTGCTAACCGTCGCGCCACGTCCCTCGGTCCGCTGTCACGAGACGAGGAAAACCCAGGACAGGCCCGTTGCGCTGTTAGGATGTGCCGAGAAGATTCCAGGGGCTGGTGAACTTCTGGCAAATACCCAACATTGTGTAATTTCTCTCTGCGTTTCATAACAACTAGTTCACGGAGTGCACTGCTACTTCCGTGTTGGAAACGAAAAGAGGAAGGTGGAGCGTGACCATTTCCGGCATCATATAGGGATATGCAGGGGCGTGGCTTGGTCACGTGCATGTGAGTGCATTTGTTTGTTTCGTGAGCACATTATGTGCAAGGAGATAAGAGGTTATCTCATTGGCAGAGCGAGACGCGATTGCCAGTAATGCTATATAACAGTAGGTAATATTTTAACCAACGTTAATCATACAAATACTGTAACTTACATATTATGAGTGCTATTGATAACGGTAGGTAACATTAATCATAAAACTACTGTAACTTACATATTATGAGTGCTATTGATAACAGTAGGTAACATTAACCAACGTTAATCATACAAATACTGTAACTTACATATTATGAGTGCTATTGATAATGGTAGGTAACATTAACCAACATTAATCATACAAATACTGTAACTTACATAATATGATTGCTATTGATAATGGTAGGTAACATTAACCAACATTAAACATACAACTACTGCAACTTACAGAGTGCTATTGATAACGGTAGGTAACATTAACACTTTGATCGCCATGGTTAAATTCATAATTTACCATCCCTCGCCGTCTCTATTTGTCTATGGAGAAGTTCCCCTTCTTTGCAGGGCTATAACTTTTTAAATTGTATTGCTAAATTGACATTATTATAATAATAAATCAATAATAAATCAAATTTATATAGCGCCTTTCATAGAACCCAAGGTCGCTTTACAATCAGGACAAAAAATAGGGCAAGGAAAGTAGGGGGGGAGGGGGAAGAGGGGATGAGGGAAAGTAGGGGATAATGGACCTAATTTAATCTAAAACTAACTGATGGGGAAAGCCTTGGTGAAGAGGTGTGTTTTTAGAGCGGATTTGAAGGTGTCCAGGGTTGGGGCGTTGCGGATTTCGGGGGGGAGAGAGTTCCAGAGGGTAGGGGACGCCACGCTGAAGGCTCTGTCCCCAAAAGTCCGTAACCTGGTGCGAGGGATGGAGAGGAGACCTAGATCAGAGGATCGTAGGTTCCGGGATGGAGTGTACTGGTGGAGGAGATCAGACAGGTACCGGGGGGCGAGGGCATGGAGGGATTTGTAGGTGAGGAGCAGGAGTCATATGTCATATATCTATTGTTCAGGGTGTAGCAACGTTATCCTTTTTCATTCACATATTCATACTAAAATATGGTCTAAAGTATAAGTATGTTTTTATCGTTTTCTGCAGCTTTCTTCAGAACTTGATTTATAGCCCCAAATGCATTATATTGATGATCAAATACAGTTTGGTAGCGATCGGTGCCAGATAAAAAATTTCAACTGGAGGTACTTCTAGAAGTTACTACGTATCATCTGATGTTGACCGGATGGGGGGGGGTCGTTTATAATTCCGTGGGCAACGTTATATCATTCACCTAGTGTGGGTCATATGATCATCAGAGCAGTTTATATGGAACACGTTAGAAAATAACGCTGAAACTCACCGTGGCTTCCTCGCGCCGTTGGGGGATGAGCGTGGAACAGAATTTTTTCTATTATGGGATGGAGAAATACCGGATCCATTTCCAGGTTGTATAATAGTATATATACGTCCAAATCATGTTGTTTATTGAGTTAGGGTGAGCGATCGATTATCCAGTGTGTCAAGATGGAGTCCCGGGAGCTATAGCGAGTGGTCGGACCGAATTTGGTTGAGCACCAGTTTCCTGTTTCCGGTTTGCTGTTTGGGCGATCGGCCACCAGATGGCGCTCTTGAACCGTTAGAGAGTTGAGAGGAGATCAGCAGTATATCTCAGGTCCCCGGAGGAGAAATATGATTTCGATCACAGATTTTTGAAATATTGATATCAAAGATGAGTTACGGCGTCTTCGGCAGAATGAGCATGGCGGGGAAAGACGAGTTCCAGCGTTTTCGGCGATTAAAGTGTTAATTAATTAAACGACTGTAACTTACATATTATGATTGCTATTGATAACGGTAGGTAATGTAAACCAATGTTAATCATAAAACGACTGTAAGTTACATATTATGAGTGCTATTGATAACAGTAGGTAACATTAATCATAAAACTACTGTAACTTGGGGGCGGCTGGGTGGTGCAGCGGACATTGCGCTCGTCACCAACGCACTACTAACTCAATTGGCAGAGTTAGCGGGTGGAAGTTGATGGGTGGTAATCTGGACGTTGTGGACAGCGACTCCTACAGGTCGGTTGGGGGACGCCTGCACAGCAGAGACAGGAAATGGCGGGGGTAGTGTGAGCCTCCCACACGTTACACCTCGCCAATGAGAGTCCGCGCTGGCAGGTGAAAAGATGCGACAGGCTGCCTCCTTGTGTATCGGAGGGGACACGTGATGCAAGGCTTCTATCCTCCCTACAACCGGCCAGTGGGGGGCATATGCGAGCAACGCTCAAGACAGGGGAGGGAGAATTGGCACAGCGAAATTGGGATGGGAGAAAAATAGAAAGAGGAGAAAAAAGTGGATCAAAAAGAAAAAACGACTGTAACTTACATATTATGAGTGCTATTGATAACGGTAGGTAATGTAAACCAACGTTAATCATAAAACTACTGTAACTTACATATTATGAGTGCTATTGATAACGGTAGGTAATGTAAACCAACGTTAATCATAAAACTACTGTAACTTACACATTATGAGTGCTATTGATAACAGTAGGTAACGTTAACCAACATTAATCATAAAACGACTGTAACTTACATATTATGAGTGCTATTGATAACAGTAGGTAACGTTAACCAACATTAATCATACAACTACTGTAACTTACACATTATGAAAAAGACCTCAAGCACACGAAGCAAATGTATTTTGGGTTTGAAAACGTGAATGTAAAGAAAAGCTAGTTGTTTACGGGGAAAACTCCACTGGGTATCTTTAACACAGAACAAAACAATTCCCCTCGAGTCTAGTTTGTTACCGTACTTCATATGTATTGTGCTGCACTAAATTAATACCACGCCAGTCACCTCAGAGCACTAATCTCTATTGCACCAAAGAGAAAGAAAAGAAGATCATAATGTGAACAAACTACAGTCAGGTTTCTTTCCGCTGCCGTCACTCGTGTCACTGCACTGTAGGTGACTTTACGCCGAGCCTTTGTTGTTAAAGAGTTCCCATCGTTGATTTGCGTTCCCTGCAGCGTTTTCTTGTCCGACCACGCTGCTTAATTTGCATAAATGTAACACCGGCTTTGACTTTTCCCCTCACTTACTAGCATAGCACAATGAATGGAAGCGGACATGGCCGGTTAGCCTTCGGAAGAGGTGACCGCAGCGATTCATTGTGCTAAGCTAGGCTAACATGCAGCCAGATAGCTTTCTACTGAAGGCACAGAGAGGAAACTGGTATCTATCTTCTTGTCTCTCTCTGGAGAAGATTTCCCAAAATGTTGGCGTGTTCTTTAAAATTATCAGGATGACTTGTTAAATGCAGACCTTTCAGTGTGGTTTCCATATGTCCTGTGTGGGCACTGAATGTTTAAAACGGGAACACATCAGCGATGGCAGGGAGTGCATTAATAAAACATTTGGTAGAGGTGCGGGTCCCTAACCATCTCAAATACAAATTAAAGTGTCCCTGACGGGAGGGGGATCTTTAATTAAATATTGCCTCTTTGCTAATTAATGAAAAACTATGCCTCTTCATTGTATTTAAAGTAACATAAAACTCAAACACTGCTAGGTGTAAAAAAAATAAAAATAAAGAATTATTACTTGATCGATGGACAAGGGATTTTGTTTGCAGATGATTCTGTTGAAAGAAAATGTTACACTGTGTTTAGTAAAATTGTTAAGGGTTTATTGCAATAAGGGGTAGGACCTGAAGTATTATTGCTTCTTCCTATTCATTTTCGTTTTTGTTTTAAGTTTTGTTTATTTTATCTTACTTACTTTTTTGTATACTTTTTTTTTTACATTGTTATGTCTTGTTTATATGTATTGTTCGAAATAAACTATTCATTCATAAAAATTAAAAAATTTATAATAATAAAAAGAATAAAAGAAAAAACAAGGTAAACCCAAGCCAACTAAGCCACAATAGTAGTGGGGTCAGGGTTTAAATGTCGTTGTACCTGTTACAATGACAATAAAGATCATTCATTCATTACAATCCAGAAGAACGATGGTTGCTTCTGACACATACCCTACAAAAACGAAAGCAGCAAGAAGACTGTTAGGGAAGTGAGTTTCTCAGGAAGCCACTGACAGGCTGTATGCACTGCAAACAAACATCTGACTCCAGAATGACAAGAAGAGGTGTCGTCATGGGAACTTTTGATAACGGCTTCCGTCGTTCTCACTGGGAGACGCATCCCATTGTGTGAAGTAGAGTCGTCTCCCAGTGCAAAATAACTTCCGTGAGAAAGTCAGCTCCCTAAACCAAAACAAGGCCACGTTCAGACTGCAGGCAAAAGTGGCCCAAATATTTTCTTCACAACAGTGTGAATAACACAAATCACATGGAATCTGATCTTTTCAATTCAGATTTGGGGCACTTTCATATGTGGTCCTAAATCAGATACAGGTCTGATTTGTTTTAATTAGCTGGCCTCCACTACATTCAACTTATAAATGAAACCATTAACATTTACGTCCATCATTGTTATTGTTCATTTGCGTATGCGGGTCAGTTTAGGAGTGTGACCGGTTCACACTGGAATCTGATATTGGCCACATTTATTTTTTTAAAGAAAAATGTGTACAGTCAAACAAAAAAATCGGATCTGAGCAATAAATCAGAATTGAGCTCTAAGGCCTGCAGTGTGAACGTGGCCTAAAAGCCTTTTTTTAAAAGGAAAGGAAGGGGTGGAGCCAACTCCTTATTGGTCTGTGATGAGACGCAGCTGAAAAGAGTGATTGAAACTGACCTGACCTAATTAAACTGAAAACAACCACAACCAATCTCATCCATATTGGCCCTTTTGACAGCGGGAGCACCCATACACACGCACACGCACACTACATGTTTGTTCCACTGGCTACCTTTTGACATGTCATTGCAGGGTAACGACAGGTATAATTAATAACATGAATTAGGGTTATTTTCCATTTAGGTAAAACGAGAGCCATTCCAGTGTGACAGCATGCACAATACCAGGGTCCCCTAGCCCTGGCACACCTAAATGGAACAGAACCATAATTAAGGTTCTGTCAGGAATCACTCAACATCGTTAGTTTAACCATGTATAATACTGCAGAATAAAGGGCAACAGCAATACAGTTAGTCTTGGCGGTACGGTTCTACTCTTAGAGGTGCTCTCTGCTGTAAGAGAGGCTAAAGCATAACAAGTTACACAGAAGATAAAGCATCACAGCATCACTGAGACTGAGCAGCAGGAAGCACTGCGAACAAATCCCCCCATAGGGCATGTTGCTCGCAGACAGTGTTGTAGTCGAGTCACTAAATCTCCAGTCCGAGTCGAGTCTCAAGTCCCCATTACCCGAGTCCGAGTCCAAGTCATCAAGGTTGAGTCCACTCCACTCTGGCAGTCAAAGAGCTGACATACGAACAAATGATTAGGGCCTATTACAAAAAAAGAAATGTATTTATAAATGAACAAGTCTGAGTCCTCGTCTGCATCTTCAGAATCTGAATGCAGTCTGTGCTCGAGTCCAAGTCCAGTCACGAGTCCTGAAAATCAGCCCTGGACTCGAGTACTACAACACTGCTTGCAGAGTACAACACTTGTTGTTGCCCACAATACAGAGTAGAACCAAGGATGGTGGAGGTGGTGGATGGTGAGGTACAGCAACACTTGGCACAACATCATCAGCGTACAGTGTGTGTGTGTGAATGGGGAGGTCTTTAAAGAGACCACCAGCTGAGTGTAGGTGGAGACTATGGACCGTCAGCTAAGCCAGGCGACAGCGGCTCAGGAGGTCGCCTGGTTATCGGAAGGTTCCCGGTTCGATTCCCGCTGTCCTTGACACCCCTAATTGCTCCCGATGAGCAGGTCGGCACCTTGTATGTCCGCCTCTGCCGTCGGTGTGTGAATGTGTGAGTGAATTGTATAATAGTTTTGGATAAAAGCGCTCTATAAATGCACCATTTAAGCTGTCACGGCTCCACGCATGACTTAGGCTACATTCACACTGCAGGCCTTAGTGCTCAATTCGGATTCATTGCTCGGATCAGATTTCTTTGTTCACAGGATTTTTTTTTTAATGTGGCCAAGATCAGATGTGAACCGTTCACGCTCCTGAACTGACCTGCATGCGCAAATGAATAATAAAGAAGATGGACGTATGAAATTGTGATAAATGTCAATCTAAAGCATGACTATTCAGACTGAGGTTTTTGAGGTTGCAAAAGATCAGACCTGTATCTGATTTTGGACCACATATTAAAGTGGCCCAAATCAGAATTGAATAGATGAAATTCCATGTCATTTGTGCTGCTCACACTGTCATGAAAGAATCAGATCTGAGTCATATACTGTACTGTAGCTACTGTATGAGCAGAAAAGCCACTTTCACCTGCAGTGTGACCGTAGCCTTATAGAGGGTCCTGCCAGAACTCCCTTCTCCCCTTTTATTTATTACGCCTGTCTTTAACCTGCGATGACGAGTCAAAATGGCCGGAAGCTTTGTGGGGTTGAGTCTCAGAGGCAGAGGTAGTGTGTTCCAGTAATATTTCTCTGAGACTAAAGATGTCTCTGAGACTAAGGTCTCGTTCACACCAACCTGTTTGCTCCGTTTTAAGTGAACCATGGTCCCTTTAAATCAATAGTCCATTTAGTTTGGAGAGGTGTGAACACAAACCAAACTATTGTGAGGACCCAACACAACCGAACCATGGTCCTCTTGAAAAGTTGGGACTCTGTCCCTTTCAAAGTGGAGCATGGTGCGGTTTGCTGTTGGTATTAACACAATCGAACTTGATATAGTACCTAATCTAGGAAGCGCAGGATTTTTGGAAGTGAGTTTGAATGAGTGTGTGCGAGCATGTGTGTGCGAGCGAGCGAGTGAGAGAGAGAGTGTGTGTGCGAGCGTGAAAGAGAGAGAGTGTGTGTGTGTGTGCGAGCGTGAGAGTGAGAGCGTGTGTGTGTGTGTGTGCGAGCGAGCATGAGAGAGAGTATGTGTGAGAGAGAGAGCGTGTGTGCGCGAGCATGAGAGAGAGTGCGCGTGTGTGCGAGCGAGCATGAGAGAGCGAGTGTGTGAGAGAGAGAATGTGTGTGCGCGAGCGTGAGAGAGGGAGAGAGCGTGTGTGTGTGTGTGTGCGAGCGAGCATGAGAGAGCGTGTACTGTTCAGGTGGGATTTTTCCGAAAATGATCTGTCCAATAGAATGAATGACCTGGGCGACTGATCTGTCCAATAGATGAACGACTTGGCGACTGCATGTCCTTTGTTTACAAATTAGGTTCGCTCAAAAAAGGGCAGTGTGAACGCAAACCAAAATCAAACAATGTATCATTCTCACATTTGGTCCACCAGAAAGTCCCAGGCTGAACCACGCTGTGTCTAGTCATAGCCTCGCTACATCTAGTCATAGCCACGCTACATCTAGTCATAGCCGCGCTACATCTAGTCATAGCTGCGCTACATCTTGTCATAGCCGCGCTACATCTAGTCATAGCCACGCTACATCTAGTCATAGCCGCGCTACATCTAGTCATAGCTGCGCTACATCTTGTCATAGCCACGCTACATCTAGTCATAGCCACGCTACATCTAGTCATAGCCAAGATACATCTAGTCATATCCACGCTATATCTAGTCATAGCCACGCTACATCTAGTCATAACCAAGATACATCTAGTCATAGCCATGCTACATCTAGTCCTAACCACGCTACATCTAGTCATAACCACGCTACATCTAGTCATAACCAAGATACATCTAGTCATAGCCATGCTACATCTAGTCCTAACCACGCTACATCTAGTCATAACCACGCTACATCTAGTCATAACCAAGATACATCTAGTCATAGCCACGCTACATCTAGTCCTAACCACGCTACATCTAGTCATAACCACGCTACATCTAGTCATAACCACGCTACATCTAGTCATAGCCACGCTACATCTTGTCATAACCAAGATACATCTAGTCATAGCCACGCTACATCTTGTCATAACCACGCTACATCTAGTCATAACCACGCTACATCTTGTCATAACCACGCTACATCTTGTCATAACCACGCTACATCTTGTCATAACCACGCTACATCAAATTGACTACAATGTTTGGGAGTCTGGTTGTTGATGATGAACAGACAAGTTCAAGTTCAAGTTCAAGTTCAAGTTCTTTAATAGTTGTCATACAGAAGTACAGAATACTTTCATACAAAATGCTTCTTACTGTTACGCTCCAGAGACTGTGCTAGACAAGATAGTATCAAATAACATAATAACATAATATAGCATGAATTTAGAAGAAGAATGAGGTCACAGTTGTTCGGTATAGACATATGTACAATGTTCTGAGTTACCATATAATATACAATACACAATACTATGCAGTGTACTAATGTACAGTACTATCTAGTGCAAAGCAGAAGTGGGATGAGGTACAATTTTAGGTACAATTTACAGTAAGGTGTACGAGTTGTAGTGCAATCCTTCATCCATAAATATAAAGTGTGGGGAGTGGGTGCTACAGTGTGTTTGTTTAAAGTGGGTGTGTGCTATAAAGTGTGTGTAGTGGGTGCTACAGTGTGTTTGTTTAAAGTGAGTGTGTGCGTGTGGATGTGTGTGCTATGTGTGTTTGGTGGTTGTTGTTGTGTAGTGTTCATTCATTGTTCGTTTAGCAGCCTGATGGCCTGGGGATAGAAGCTACTTCTGAGTCTTTCTGTGCTCGCCTTGAGACTCCTGTGTCGCTTGCCTGACGGCAGCAGTTCAAAGAGGCAGTTGTTCGGGTGGCTCGAGTCCTTAATAATTCTCTTAGCCTTCCCCTTGCAACGCTTGTTGTAAATGTTCTGGAGAGTGGGGAGCCCCCCTCCAATTGTGCGTTCGGCTGAACGTGTCACTCTTTGTAGTCTGCTTTGGTCTTTTGCAGTGCTATTCCCAAACCAGGAGGTGATGTTGCCGGTCAAGATGCTCTCTATTGTACATGAGTAGAAGTTCTTAAGGATCTTCTGGCTGACTTGGAACTTCCTTAGGCGCCTGAGGAAGTAGAGGCGTTGTCGTGCCTTCTTCACCACACTGTTAATGTGTATGGTCCATTTCAAGTCCTCGGATATGTGGGCTCCGAGGTACTTGAAGCTGTTGACTCTCTCAACCGGTGCCCCGTCGATGCTGAGGGGGCTGTAGTCCTTGACCCCCGACCTCCTGAAGTCCACAATCATCTCTTTTGTTTTGCTGACGTTCAGGGAGAGGCTGTTTTCCTGGCACCATCCCGCCAGGACCTTGACCTCTTCCAGGTAGGCCCTCTCGTCGTTGGCAGAGATCAGGCCCACCACCACTGTGTCGTCAGCAAATTTGACGATTGTATTGCTACTCCGCTGAGCCACACAGTCGTGTGTGTACAGGGAGTAGAGGAGGGGACTCAGAACACAGCCCTGGGGGGCCCCTATGTTGAGGGTGATGGATGAGGAGGTGCAGTTGCCTGCTCTCACCACCTGGGGTCTGCCAGTCAGGAAGTCCAAGACCCACTGGCAGAGGTCATAGCCCAAGCCCAGGTCCCTGAGCTTGGCTATGAGTATGGAGGGGACTATGGTATTGAATGCCGAGCTGTAGTCGATGAATAGCATTCTCACATAGTTCCCCTGCCTCTTGTCCAGGTGTGATGCTGCTGTGTGCAGCACATGGGATATGGCGTCCTCCGTGGACCTGTTGGGGCGGTATGCAAATTGCAGGGGGTCCATGTTGATGGGGAGGGAGGAGCAGATGTAGCCCTTTACTAGCTTCTCAAAGCACTTCATGGCTATGGAGGTGAGAGCTACAGGGCGGTAGTCGTTGAGGCAAGCAGGCTTGGATTTTTTGGGTACAGGGATAATAGTGGACTTCTTCAGGCAGGTGGGGATGACAGCCTGTTCTAAGGACAGGTTAAATATGTCAGTGAATACTGGGGCCAGTTGGTCGGCACAGACTTTTAGGACGCGGCCGGGGATGCCGTCCGGACCTGCTGCCTTCCTGATATTCACTTTTTTAAAGGTCCGCCTCACCTCATGCTCTGTTACCCTGAACACTGCGCCTCCATCAGCAGCCGACCCCCCC
>NC_140174.1:22564072-22606572 GCF_963971535.1 Notolepis coatsorum | reverse complement strand
AAATATTATAGCTATATCGACATGACTATGGCCCATTCAACATCGGGTATCTATCGTTCCGGATGTGGGAACATTATATTTTTCCATTCATACATTGACGTGTTAGTACCGTCGAGAATATAAGTATGTTTTTAGACTGTATAGCAGTAATTCCTAGAACGTGCGTTATAGGCCCCGACGCGTATTACACATAATCGATTGGCGTTTCGTTCCTATACACGCTATATTAAAAAATTCAAATGCATATGATCGCTATACATTATGCTCAATCATGCGTGAAGGAAAGGGGGGCGGTCGTTTATGATTCCTTGATTGTCACTAACGGCTTTCTTTAGTACGACACCATACGTCCATCGGATAGATTGCAATGAAATAAATGGACAATCGAGCTGGAATTAACGTTAGATTCCTCTTACCTGTGGCCGATGTATCTGGAGAATTTTTTTTCCAATTATTTGATGTCGATCTGCTAGATCCATTTTCCGTTTGTATGACGCAATAAACGCCGAAAGCATATTGATTCTTGCGTCTCGAAAGCGATCCCATGCACTCGAGTGTGTATCTTGATCCACGTTACAAGATATCTCTGCCGGAGCTTTTTTCCCGATGCACAGAGCGCCATTTCCGGTTTAGAGTGGAGTGCAACTTGCCTGAAATCCATCAGGGGGCGGTATTGAGGCGTTGCAATATCAGACAGTTCAAGTTCAAGTTCCTTTTCAAGTTCCTTTTATTGCCACACGGCCAGGCCGGTGGAATTCGAGCACGGTGCAGGTGGTAGCTGCGACAATACACCACAGTCCACAAAGACATAAGAAGACACATGGAACATAACATAACATAAACATAACATAACATAACATACATAACATAACAGCAGGGGGTAAAATTAGGAGGAGTTGGAGTTAAGTAATTGTATGGCCTTGGGGAAGAAACTGTTGTTGAACCTAACCGTGCGACTGCCCAGTGACCTGAACCTCCTACCAGAGGGGAGGTGTTGGAAGAGGTGATGAGCTGGGTGCAGGGGGTCACTGATGATTTTGTGTGCGCGTGTGATGGTGTGATGTTTGTGTATGGAGTCCAGGGTGGGGAGTTTGCAGTTAATGAGTTTGGATGCCCTTATGATGATCCTGTCTAGTCTGTGTAGTGTGTGTTTGGGTGTGTTGCCGTACCATACAGTGATGGAGAGTGAAAGGATGTTTTGTATTATGGCTGTGTAGAATTGTATCATTAAAGTCTTCCTAACCTTGTACTTCTTGAGTTGTCTCAAGTGAAATAATCTTTGATTGGCTGTTTTAAGTAGATGAGTGGTGTGATGATCCCAGTTGAGTTTATTGCTGATGTGTGTTCCTAAGTATTTGAATGTGTCTGTGGCTGAAATGGGTTGATTATTGATGAGCATGGGTGTTTTGGTGGGTGTGATTTTCCGAAAGTCAATGATGAGTTCAACGGTCTTGCTTTCGTTGAGTATAAGGTTGTGTTCTCTGCACCATGTTAGTGTCCGCTCCACCTCCAGCCGGTAGTCATCCTAGCCTTCCTGGATGAATTATGAATGCCAATAGCGAATAAAAGAAATAACAATCATAAAAACGAGTTTACTCGTTGTTGGCGCACAACGATTGGCGGGCAATAACGAGTAAACTCGTCTTTGGCGCAAGATGTGTTAATGCTTTAGCCCCTGACCCTAAACTCAACCTTAACCCTCACCACTACATTAATGCTTTAGCCCCTGACCCTAAACTCAACCTTAACCCTCACCACTACATTAATGCTTTAGCCCCTGACCCTAAACTCAACCTTAACCCTTACCACTACATTAATGCTTTAGCCCCTGACCCTAAACTCAACCTTAACCCTCACCACTACATTAATGCTTTAGCCCCTGACCCTAAACTCAACCTTAACCCTCACCACTACATGCCTAGCTTTAACCCTTAACCCAAACCCAAATTATGGTTCTAATTTAAACAACATTCCCTGAAAATCTCCCTCTTTTCCTCACCAATGGGACAGTGTCATCGATGAGAAAATACACAACACAAGAGAGAGAGAATTTACAGTATATAGCTTTTTTATCCAAAGTGCTTTACAATTTTGTTCCTCACATTCATGCAACCATGCAAGGTGCCAACCTGCTCATCAGGGGAAATTAGGGGTTAAATGTCTTGCTCAAGGACACTTCGACACGCTGCCGGGAGATAGGTATCGATTTCCAGTAAGATATGACATATGTTTTATGTCTTGTAATACAATTGTCATGATACGAGCGGACAGGTGGCGTAGCGGAGATTGCGTTCGTCACCAAAACCGGAGACGCTGGATTCGCCTGTTCGAATCACCAGCTTGGCTGGCCGTTCACACTAATACAATTGGCTGTATTAGAGGGTGGGAAAGCTGGCGGGGTGGGTCCGGGTCGTTGTAAACAGCGACTCCTACAGTTCGGTCGGGGCGCCTGCTCAGCGCAGATAGGATCTAAGGGGGGTAGTGTAACTGAGGGGTACAATTCCCTGACTGTATTGAGAGTATGGTATCATTAAACCACTACTTAGTTATGTACTTTAATTACTGGCCATACAGTACACGGTATATATGATGAACACCCACACAATAACACGGCTTAACAAAGAAAGTCCTGTTTAGAATATTTATTAGAAGAGCAGCAATAGTAGATTACAGTATTGAGAATTATGAGTCGCGCTTATATGGCGAAGAACACTTAAATAGGTCAAGAGCGTAAGTCCATGAGCATATTACGATGGGTATAATTAATACCACCTGTAGCATAAGAATTATATAAGGCACACTCGTAGGTCAGCTGGAGATACTAAGGGGGTTCCCTCCGGTTGTAAGCCAGCAGGGGAGAGGAATTGTCGGGAGCAAAAGTCTGGATCAACGAGGAATAAAGAGACTCCAGGTACAGGAGACGGTGCAATAATCCCTTGGTCCTTAGACAAAGCAACAGCTATACTCCGGTATGCATTGCAGCATGGATGAAAGCTAGTCAGCCTCTGGGTCCTAGAGGCGGGCTCGACGGTGCTCCTCACAGGGTGGATCCCACACAGCAGTGGGGTAGACGGTTCTCTGCTCCAGCAGCCATAGTACCAAAGCAATATAATCCAGCCGGAAAAGGCTCTGCATTCGTCGGTGTAGGTTATCCAGTGTACATATCCACACGGTTCTCGTCTAGGACTCCTCGGATGGCGGCACAAGGTTAGGCCGCCCAGCCTGCATAAGCACACTAGCTCGGTACGATGAACCGGTGGTAATGCTGGTCACTGTAGAACGGTAGCCGCACGATACACTATACATAATAGACTATTACTTTATAATAGAATAAGTCGAACTCGACGATACAGCGTTAAACTCTGACACTTTAGCTATCAATTCGCACGCGGTCTCAAGGCTCTATTTAGGGGCAAAAACGGGCCCACTTCACAGCACGTTGTATCGTGGTGAAGGCTTCAGCTTTTAGTTACTAAGTGCTTCTGTATCCACCTGCGCCGTATTTATACGTAAGGTGAATAATCTAGTGCCAACCTCATTTCTGTCTCGTATTACTGCGCAAACCTGGGCATGTTGAGACATGTCTTAGCGGTGGCTTTGAACTAGACATTGGGGGTATGGCCGTTGGCGCCTAGGGGGTCGCTGTCCAATAGGAGAACGAATATTATGGTCTGGCCTGTACCTAGGTAAAGGGATATTCCGTGTATATGTACAAAGAATATACAAGGGATATCAGACGATATACAAATATTATACAATATATCTCAAGTAATAAATATATATTTTCGGTTTAATCTGACCCTTTGTAACAGCCGCCTCCTAATTAGTCCGCACCTAATTAGATAAGCAGTGACAGATTAACCGCCTTGTCCACTACTCAATGTCCGTTGTGAGGAGTAGGGCAATTCACAAAGTCAGTGGGTCATGGTCGTCATTAAGAGAGTCAGGGAGCCTTGGCAACTCTATCAGCCTCGCCACGGGTTGGGTGTATGTCCGTCCCTGGACGAGCACTTCTTCCGCTCTGACCTTTCCGTCGGCACCAGTGATCACTTTGCTTACGCGGCCGGCCGGCCACATAGCTTGGGGTAGTGACTGGTCTATAATCATGACGACTGTGCCCTCCGTCAAATTGTCTCTTTCTTTTACCCATTTCTGGCGGGTCTGTAGAGACGGTAGATAGTGGAGGAGGAAACTGTTCCAAAACTTGTCAGCCAATACTTGACTGTACCTCCACATTCTTCGGCCGTTCGCTTCCTCAGGTCTGTACACTGTCTGTGGGAGCGCGGGGTCCAGCCGCCCCATCAAGAGAGTGTTGGGGGTGACTGGGTCGACATCTGCTACATCACTTGAGACGTAACCGAGGGGCTTTGAGTTCAATACTCCCTCGATCTCCGTGAGGACTGTCGTGAGGACTTCTTCCGCCACGGTCTGGGCCCCAAGCACGGCGTACAGGGCTGTCTTTATTGAACGTACTTCTCGTTCCCAAGTTCCCCCGAAGTGAGGGGCATTCGGGGGGTTAAACTGGAAATCAATCTGAGAGGGAGCGAGATGGGTCTTAAGTTCTGGGCCCATAGCTTGGAAGCTCTCTCTCAGCTCTCTTTCTCCGCCTTTGAAGTTTGTCCCGTGATCAGACAATAATATAGACTGTTTTCCTTTCCGCGCTGTGAATCTCCGGAAGGCCATAAGGAATGAGTCCGTACTCATGGTTGGAAGGAGTTCTATGTGTATCGCTCGGGTGGTCATGCATTTGAATACAATACCCCACCGCTTCTCCGTCCCTCTTCCTTTCTTCACATACAGCAGGCCGAAGCAGTCCATACCGGTGGAGTGAAAGGGCTTGTCGCCGAGTCGAAGGCGACAGGGGGGTAGGTCAGCCATCCTGGGTATACTGGGCTGTGCTCGCCACTTGCGACAGTCTAGACAGGTCCGCTGGAAGCGTCGTACTGCTTCTCTTCCTTGCAGTATCCAATAGCGACGTCTGATCTCAGCGAAGACTCTCTCTGCCCCGGCGTGGTGCACGTCCTTGTCGTATTTCTTTATGATGAGCTCTGTGACCTTGTGTCGGCTGTTGAGAACTATCGGGAACTTGACGTCATCCGTTAATTCTGGGGCCCTTCTCAGACGACCACCCACTCTGATGAGATCATGGGCGTCGCGCTCAGGGGCCAAGTGGAGCAGTCTGCTGTCTGACGGGACTGGCTTTGATCCCTGCAGGCAGTCTAGCTCGTCGGGGAACGAGTCTCTTTGGGCTCGCTGTAGCAGAAGGAGTTCTGCTTCTTTGTAATTAGCTGCATTAATGTCAGTAGTGGAGGGAACCTCAGGGTGGTGCCACAGGAATGTCTTTAACTGCGCACTCTCAAGGGTAGGGCAGTCGTCTATGTTGGGATCTGTGGGGACTGGTGTGTGCGTCAACCCACAGAACATAGATTTCTTCATCTCTGCCTCCTCTTGACTAGCCTCCCGTGGGGTGGGTGTAGGCCACTCTTCTTCCGGGAGCTTGAGGAACTCGGGACCGTCACTATAGAGATTGTGACGTGTGAGGTCATCCAGGGACATTCCCCGTGTGATGACGTCTGCTGGGTTCTGTTTTGTGTCCACGTACCTCCAGCATGCTGATTCTGTTAAATCTTGGATCTCTGTGATTCTGACTCCCACGAAGACCTTGTATCTACACGAATCGGACTGGATCCATGTGAGTACGGTCATGGAGTCTGACCACAGGATTGTTCTTTGCACCGGGATGGTGAGTTCACGTTGGATTAACGTGGCGAGTTGCGCTCCTACTAGGGCTGCGCAGAGCTCTAGACGCGGGATCGATTGTTGCTTGCGGGGGGCTATTCTTGAACGAGCCAGGATGAAGGCGGTATGTATTTCTCCTCCCTCCTCTCGGGCCCGCAAGTAGGCCACCGAACCGTAGGCTACTTCGGAGGCGTCGCTGAAGACGTGCAGGTCCATCTGACACGTCTCCAGCCGCACTGTGGGTGGGAAGTAGCTGCGGCGTATGTTGACACCTGGGAGTGAGCTGAGTTCTGTTTCCCACTCTCTCCATGTGGAAGCAAGGTGGTCGGGTATGGGGTCGTCCCAGCCCTGGTCCTTGTCCCACAGCTCTCGTACAATCATCTTTGCCCTGGTGGTGTAAGGTAGAATACATCCCAACGGGTCATATTGTCTGGCGAGTGTTCTGTATACACTCCGTCTTGTGGTCGGTAGTGAAATCGACCTTCCCTGCTCCTTGGTCAGGGGTGTGTGTCTATAATGGAGCGAGTCTGTTTTGAAGCGCCAGACTAGTCCTAATGTCATTTCTTGGGCTTCACCTGGGATAGTCGTCATCCAGGTCTCGCTGCTTGCTGCCTTGTCCTCTGGGGAGAGGCTGCGCAGTACTTGAGGGTCGCTGCTGGCCCACTGCCGGAGATCAAAGCCGCCTTTGATCAGGGAGGCGCGGAGCTTGAGTAGGAGGGCCTCGGCCTCTTCTGGCGTCGAGACGCTTTGCAGACAGTTGTCCACGTAGAAACTCTTCTCTACACTTTGTCGGACCTCCTCGTCAGCTGCTGGGTCCTCTGCGACATGTTTTTGCAGTGCGAACGTAGCACAGCATGGGCTGCATGTGGTTCCGAAAGGGAGGACTTCCCATTGATAGATGGATGGTTGCTCATCCCCGATCCTCTCTCTCCATAAGAACCGCAGCAGGGGCTTGTCCTCTTCCACTAGTCGCACCTGCAGGAACATCCCTTTGATGTCGCCGTTGATGGCCACCTTGTTCTGGCAGAAACGTAGCAACACGCCTAGTAGAGAGGGGCCGAGTGTTGGGCCGGGCAAGAGCTCTTTATTCAGATTTTGTGATCCGATCTGGTAGCTGCAGTTAAACACAATACGATCCTTGCCGTTGTGGTGGACCTTGTGGTGGGGCACGTACCATGATTCGGTCGTCTGATCGGCCTCTTGAATGTCAATTCTCTTTATGTGTCCCGCTGTGATTAGCTTGTCAATCTCAGCGCGGTACACAGTGGCTTGAGCGGGGTCTCTGGCTAGGCGCCGCTCGGTGTTCAGTAGATATCGCTCCGTCGCTTCTTTTGAGGCGTGGAAGGTAGGCATACCCTCTCGCCTCAGGAGTGGAGTTGCGTATCTCATCACTCCATTGACTTTGACTCTCTTTGTCCCCTGCTCGAGGAGGGCTATGGCATAAATGTCTTCCTTGGAACGAATGTGTTTCTTTTCGTTCTTAAAGGGCATTGTCTCTAGTGTCCATAGCCTCTCGACGTGCTGTAAGAGGGTGGTGTCTTCTTCTGTCACTCTGGAGTGGAGGCAGCGAGTGGCTGCTGATCGGTTGGGAGACCTGGAGAGGGGGCCTTGTAGTGTCCATCCTAGGCGGGTCTCGACTGCTGCTGGACAGCCTCTGGGCCCAATGTGGACCCGGTCCGTCGGGACGATGAGGTGTGCGTGGTCGGATCCTATGAGCAGGGTCGGGGTGGCGCCGTCGATGAGCGGTATAGGTAGTTGACGCAGGTGCACGTATTTATCCATCAGCTTGGCGATGGGGTAGGTGTACCGCGACAGGCCTATGTCTTGGCTGGTGAAAGCGTTAGTGATCCTATACCGCCTCTCTGGCTGCCCGCTTGCTGCGATAGTGAAGGAGACGTGCTCACCCTTTATTGTCTTCAGGTCTCTTCTTATAGTACGAATCGTCATCGTTTCTTCGCTCCCCCGCAGACCCAGCTGGGCTGCAGCGGATGCGAGGAGGAGAGTCTTTTCTGACCCGTCGTCAAGGACGGCGTAAGTGTCCATGACCTTGTCCTCGTAGCTTAATGTCACTCGGACCACCTTCAAGAGCACCCGGGAGCCCCCGCTGCTGGCGGGGTCAATATACATGACGCTTGCTCTGGTGCTGCTTGAGGGTGCGGGTTTCTTCCTGTTGCTGTCATGCAAGACGTCTAAGTGGGCTCCGTCACACCGGCTGCACCTCTTCTTCAAGCGGCACTCGGCTGCCATATGGCTGCGCGCACAGCGGTAACAGCGGCGGTTGGCCTTTATCCATTGACTCACCTCGTCGGCGGTCATCTTCTTGAAAGTATCACATTGTCACAGCCAATGTTCTTTCTCGCAGTACTGGCATACAATCTTCCACTTCTCTTTCGTCGAGGGGGTGCTGTGGTTCTTGTTACGCGGTACTGATTCGGCTTGGTGCATGACAGTCACCAGCCTGCGGTTATCGTTGGATCTCCGAGGTCCCTCTCTGGGGCTTGGTCCACTACGCACGAACGTATCCAGTCGTAGGCTGCTGACTTCTCTCGCGAGAAAGTCGGCCAGGTCTAGGAGGGATGGCTCGGGACCGTTGGGATCACGGTGGTCTCTTTGCCGCCTGAAGCGCTCTTGTCGGGCGGGAGGAAGCTTCTCTAATATCCTTTCCACATTAGAGTTAGCGTACAGTTCGTGTCTACCCTTTTCCTTTTGTGCCCCCAGCATCCCTACCAGGGATTGTACCTTGATAGAGAGGTCATCCAGTGAGCGATTGTCTGTGGCTGGGGGGAGACGGTCAATATTCCTTATCTCTTGTATCACGTAGTCCCATATGCGTCCATAACGTTGGTCGAGGGCTACTAGAGCCGCGGTGTATGGGGTACTTGAGTTGGAATATGCCAGCGCTATATTATGCGCTCTGGGCACCTTCAGGTGCTTGAGGAGGATAGCATATTTGTACGTCTCATCGGGGACATCGGACATCATAGTCTCTAAGCACATCCGTAGTTCCGTGTACTGTGCTCTGTCCTCGTGTGTGAAATCCGGGAACGTCGGTGTGCCAAGGTACGATGCCATGGATGGCTGGCACATCGGTGAGCGTTGGGGGAGAGGCCTCCTGGGCGAGTCTCCCCGTACGTGTCGTCGTGGGCTGGTACTTGGTGGGTACCAAAGCCCGGGTACCCAGGTGCTGTTCCTCGGGGCTGGCGGTGCGTCAAACTCACCCTTGAGTTGAGTCGGGGGTCTGTAACGCAGGGCCTCGGGGGTAAAGTCTGGGCTGTACTGGACCTCCTGGTCCTGTGGAGTACGATGCTGCTGGTGGGCTTGACTTTCCTCCTCTTCCTCTTCTTCTTCCTCTGCTAGGTCTTCTAGATCTTGCAGTCGTCTATTCAGTCTCTCGGCGGCATAGGCCGGTTCTTCCCGGTTGCTGGGTCTCGCATGGACCAGTCGGGGAGGGGGTTGGGAGACGTGTATAGGCTCTTTCTGTTGGCCGGGCTCCGGGTCGCTTGGTCGGGTAGGGGAAGGTGCCCTAGACCCTTGTCTTGACGATGCCCTGGAGCTCCGTGCGGAGAGAGGGGGAGTCGCCCTGGCAATCAGTTGCTCCATTATCTGCGCTTGTAGTCGGTCGCGCTCGGCTTCGCGCTTGATGTGAGCGAGGTCGCGCTCTGCTTCGCGCTGGGCTTGGGCTGCGTCGCGCTGTGCATTGGCGGCGTCGCGCTGTGCATCGGCGGCGGCGCGCTGGGCATCGGCGCAGTCTCTTTCAATATTCTCTTCCGTCTGGAGGCGTCTGGTCTCCAGGCGTATGCGGTCGTCTTCACTCCTTTGCTGCGCCTGGAAGCGCTCTCGCTGGGTCGCAGAGTGTTCGCGTTCACTAAGGGCTTGCGCTTGGAGTTGCGCGTGAAGGCGCTCTCTTTGGTCTGCAGATTGTTCGCGCTCACTCAGTTGTTGAGCCTGCAGGCGTTCTCTTTCCATGGTAGAGTGTTCGCGCTCACTTAGCTGTTGCGCCCGGAGGCGCTCTTGTTCCATGGAAGAATGTTCGCGCTCGCTAAGCGTCTGTGCTTGGAGTCGATCGCGTTCAGTGGAGGCTGCCAGGGTGGCGATGAATGCCTGCGCCAGCATCTTGTCCGCCTCGCTGGGGGAAGACACTGGTGGAGGTGATCGGCTTCTGACAGTGCTCGTTGGAGATCCGTTCTCCTGGCGCGCTCCGAGGAGGTCTATCTCCTGGGTGCGCTTCTCTTCTGGTAGTGGGTCGGGTTCCGTCCCTGGAGCGCTTTCTTTATCCTGGAGCTCTCCGGGGACCGTCCCGTTGACGTTGTCGGGGGGTATAGTCATGTCATGTCCCTCCTGGTCCCCCCCGTGAGCTTGGTCAGTTACGTTAGAACCCACTAGGGTCTCTACTGGCAAGGTCGCCTGGTCGTTAGGGTTTGACATGCTTTTACTATCCGCTTTTCCCACATTTAACGTCTGTATAAAGCTAGGTAGTAGACTGGCAGCGTAGTCCTCTAGGTAAGGAGGTGGCTGCCGTCTGCGCTGCGGGCGCTCTAGCTTAGGAGAGCCGTTTGTGGAGTGTTCACCGCTGGCCATGGTTAATATCAATATTATATTTAGATATTACACTGATATTCCTCCGGCTCGAAGGACCAATTGTAACTGAGGGGTACAATTCCCTGACTGTATTGAGAGTATGGTATCATTAAACCACTACTTAGTTATGTACTTTAATTACTGGCCATACAGTACACGGTATATATGATGAACACCCACACAATAACACGGCTTAACAAAGAAAGTCCTGTTTAGAATATTTATTAGAAGAGCAGCAATAGTAGATTACAGTATTGAGAATTATGAGTCGCGCTTATATGGCGAAGAACACTTAAATAGGTCAAGAGCGTAAGTCCATGAGCATATTACGATGGGTATAATTAATACCACCTGTAGCATACGAATTATATAAGGCACACTCGTAGGTCAGCTGGAGATACTAAGGGGGTTCCCTCCGGTTGTAAGCCAGCAGGGGAGAGGAATTGTTGGGAGCAAAAGTCTGGATCAACGAGGAATAAAGAGACTCCAGGTACAGGAGACGGTGCAATAATCCCTTGGTCCTTAGACAAAGCAACAGCTATACTCCGGTATGCATTGCAGCATGGATGAAAGCTAGCCAGCCTCTGGGTCCTAGAGGCGGGCTCGACGGTGCTCCTCACAGGGTGGATCCCACACAGCAGTGGGGTAGACGGTTCTCTGCTCCAGCAGCCATAGTACCAAAGCAATATAATCCAGCCGGAAAAGGCTCTGCATTCGTCGGTGTAGGTTATCCAGTGTACATATCCACACGGTTCTCGTCTAGGACTCCTCGGATGGCGGCACAAGGTTAGGCCGCCCAGCCTGGATAAGCACACTAGCTCGGTACGATGAACCGGTGGTAATGCTGGTCACTGTAGAACGGTAGCCGCACGATACACTATACATAATAGACTATTACTTTATAATAGAATAAGTCGAACTCGACGATACAGCGTTAAACTCTGACACTTTAGCTATCAATTCGCACGCGGTCTCAAGGCTCTATTTAGGGGCAAAAACGGGCCCACTTCACAGCACGTTGTATCGTGGTGAAGGCTTCAGCTTTTAGTTACTAAGTGCTTCTGTATCCACCTGCGCCGTATTTATACGTAAGGTGAATAATCTAGTGCCAACCTCATTTCTGTCTCGTATTACTGCGCAAACCTGGGCATGTTGAGACATGTCTTAGCGGTGGCTTTGAACTAGACATTGGGGGTATGGCCGTTGGCGCCTAGGGGGTCGCTGTCCAATAGGAGAACGAATATTATGGTCTGGCCTGTACCTAGGTAAAGGGATATTCCGTGTATATGTACAAAGAATATACAAGGGATATCAGACGATATACAAATATTATACAATATATCTCAAGTAATAAATATATTATTCGGTTTAATCTGACCCTTTGTAACAGGTAGTGTGATCCTTCCACACGTTACACCCTCTCAGTGAGAGTCCGCGCTGCCAGGTGAAAAGAAGTGGTTGATTGGCTAGACGTCTGTCGAAGGAAGCACGTGATAGCCTCCACTCTCCCAGACCGATTGTGGGGGGTAAGTGCGCAGCGACCAGGAAGGGGATTGGGAATTGGCATAACGACTATCATTGGGATGGGAGAAAATCAGAGGAAAAAGGAGGGGGGAAAAAGATAAAAAAAAAAAAAAAGTCATGATACTATTAACTTTTTTATATACAGAATGCACATATATATATACAATATGTATATGTCGTGGATGGAGGTTCAGTAAAAACCCATACCTTTGCATGGATCCATGACAGTGTGTGATTCATCCTCTCCGCCTGAATACAACCATCACTTTGACACTCATTTGTACACAAGTCCCCTTTATTCTCAAGCGACGGAAAAAACACTCGCTCTGTAACCGGCGAGCCTCCGTCCGGTTTGAAGTTGTGCCACGTTTTTTTCCCGGCGTTATGATGAAGCGAGCGAAAGCCCAGCCGCGACGGTGGAGGAGGAGAGGAGACTCGTTTGAACCCCAACACTCTCTTCACGGCGTTTCATCCACGGAATTATCGATTTGTTCTCCGACGCCTTGGCAGCCCCGGTCGTCTCGTCGTATACGACACCCTGTAATGTGACATGACCCCCCCCCCCCCCTCCCTTATCCCCCTCCTGCATGGCCTCTTCCTGCCCATTACACGGACACGCTCGCCGGAGTTTGACTGGGGGAGTTTGGCAACACAACAGCTCCACTGATGGATGAAAGGCTGATTAGTGTGGTCATCGACCATCCTGCTGGGAGGAGGAAGGAGGGAGGGGGAGAACGAAGGGGAAGGGAGAGGGGGATGATGTTTGAAGGAGGAGTACAGTAGGATGTCTTCCCAGACGTGCTGTTCCTGCCACTGCGTGTAGGTCCAGCACCTCTGAGGGCTGTGGGTTCTCTCTCCGGGACGTGGAATGGCTGGAATATCAATGGGTGTATTCCTGGACGAAGGAAGGTTCAGGGAGGAATGTCAATGAATTTCACTGGGAAGGTCACGGAATATCATGGAGTTAAAAAAGAAAATGGGTCATATGGCGTGGCCGGGTAGTGCAGCGGACTAAGCGTCTGTCTACCACCACAGAGACAGTGGGATCGAATCCAGCTGTGGTGCTTCCGGGTTGGCCGACCGTCCATACTGACACAATTGGCAGTGTTAGCGGGTGGGAAACCCGGCGAGGGTGGGTCCTGGTCATTGTAAACAGCGACTCCTACAGTTCGGTCGGGGCGCCTGCACAGCAAGGGAAGGATCTGGGAGAGGTAGTGTGACCTTCCACACGTTACACTCTCCCAGTGAGAGTCCACGCTGCCAGGTAAAAAGAAGCGGTGGGCTGGGTACACATGTGTCGGAGGAAGCATGTGATAGTCTCCGCCCTCCCGGACCGACGGTAGGGGGTAGAGTGCGCAACGACCAGGAAGGGGATTGGGAATTGGCATAACGACTAACATTGGGATGGGAGAAAAACGGATAAAGAAGGAGGAAAAAGATAATAATAATAATAAAAAAAATAAATAAAAAATGGGTCATATGACTGGAATCTACCTGAATGTATCTTCACATCATTCACATTCAGTACGTTCGATTTTGTGTGTTTTCTTGTTGTTTTCTTACTCGTTTGTTGTATGACCTACTTTTCCACTGCGAGTCCCAACTGTATTGGAAAGCAGTTCTGTTCTCATTATCTCCACTGGCCTGGAGAGATCATGTAATCGCTTGTGTCTGTCTTTCCATCCGAAGCTATATCCCGCAAACAACAAGGCCAATTGGTCTAATACTTGTTGTGCACATTCATGACCGCTGTAGGATGGACTCTTGGTGACCCCATGACCTTTCCTCTAGCGCCACCATCAGGCCAAATGGTACTCAAATGAGTGTGTATCTCCTGATCCGGTTTCCACCAAACAAATATATTTTCCTCACCATGTAATTGTGTAATAGTGTGTGAAGATTTGCGCTCTACTGAGCACACCTTTCTATTCAGTCAACCTTTATTTAAACCGGAGGGACACTGAGGTTTCCCTTATTTACAGTGAGTATGCAGTTAAAATAGATAAAATAAGATGAAAACACGTAATCACAACACGATAAAAACAAGAAACAAGAAAATCTAGCTAAAAACAATTACAAAATGATGTACAAAGGTTGGAAGAATATTAATCTTCAAAGTGCATTGAAGGACATTCCAAGAGTATGGAGCACTAAAGGAGAAGGCAGTCTTTCCGAGATTAGAACAAGCTCAGGGAACCTCTTAAACCCTAGCCATATTTTCAGAAAATCCGCCAAAAATACATACTGTACCTAAGTAAATGGAAGATTGATCCACTTCTACAAGGTCCATTAGCATGTTCTTGGTATCTAGGGACATCTATGGACCTCAGGGAATGTATTCCCAGTGTCAGAAATATTGTGTCTGTTACTAGGCTTGAGTAAATTGTAATGAACCAAAGGAGAATATTAATATTTTCTTAATTTATTTGATGGTGATTACCACCATGCGAAATTCGAAAGCCCTGGGTCTCTTCTTTCAAACTAGACTACACTCACTTTTGGCTGCGCCACTTCCTCGCGTCAATATGTGCAGGTTTTCGACTCAATGCGCTGAGATTTCTATAAACTCATATTTCACTAGTAAACAAACATAGTGCTGAAAATATACACTTTGACTGCTGTTTTGACAGGGTTTGAAAAAGAAACGGAACAATAATGAATACGTTCTGTATTCAAGATTCAAGAGGTTTATTCATCACATACATACACAAGACATAATAGTGAAATGAAGGTGGCCATGCCCGCTTCGATTGTGCAAAAATACAAATAATAATAGAATAAAATAGAATAGATTACAAAAAAAATAGACATGAAGAGAGTATTGATCGATTTATGGCGTGATATGAATCTTGGCCCTATACCGGGCCCGTCAGGCTTAAGGGGTTAAGCATAAGCAGATCACTTGAGCGAGTTTGATAGAATCCACAATTCCAATCCAACATAGTTGATGACCAACAAGAGATGAAAATAAACAAATACCAATGTTTATCACGCCGACCAACCTTATCATACAGAAAACAACGGTGAGTGTCATAGCTGTCACCAGTGATACATCTGAGAGCAGCATGATAGACTGTGTCTAAAGGTTTAACAGCCATTCTGAGCACCGGATGATACAGACAAGAACTTGGAGTGCTTTACACGGTACATTTATATAGCGTTTTTATCCAAAGTGCTTTACAACTTTGTTCCTCACATTCACCCATTCACTCACACACCGATGGCAGAGGCAACCGTGCAAGGTGCCAACCTGCTCATCGTGGGAGCAATTAGGGGGTTAAGTGTCTTTGCTCGAGGACACTTCGACACGCTGTGCCCGTGAGGACCGGGGAACCTCCAGATTACCAGACGGCGGCTTTACCTCCTGAGCCACTGTCGGCTGTGGGGAGAGAGAGAGGGGATGCAGAGAAACCCGAGGCCCTGCTGAGTCCTCTCCTCTCTGTGTCCTCAAACACCCGATGGCTCCTCTTGCTCCTTAATGATGGTGCAGTGACCCGCTTTCCTCCTCTCACTGGCTGTCACACACTCCCGTGTTGTTTGTGTGTGTGTGTGTGTGTGTGTGTGCGCATCTGCATAATGTGTGTGTGTGTGTGTTTGCGCGACTGTATGCCCATGCGTGCGTGTGTGCCTCTGTGAAGCGATGCTCTAATCTTCTTGGCACTTTCCCCACTCGACCACAGCACTAGTAGTGCAGTCTCACCTCCCTGCTCCGAGTGTCAGCACTTGGTATGCGGCTCAACCTTAACACGTTCTCTGTTTGCTCAGAACACACTGTGTGTGTGTGTGTGTGTGTGTGTGTGTGTGTGTGTGTGTGTGTGTGTGTGTGTACGTGCACATACACACAGTCTGAGTTCAGGCCTCTTCAGTCCTTGGAGAAGAAATAAACGCTGCAGACCTTCGTTCGTAAACCAGTTTGTGACGCTTCAGACTTTGAATTCAGAATCTGCTGAAGGATCCACTGCAGCCTTTTGTTGTGGCGTTCTGACAAGGCGGTGTCATGATGTCTCGTGATGGCGGTTGCTTTAGGCCGGGGTCTGGTGTTTGATAAGCCGGGATAAGATAAGATATTCCTTTATTGATTCCCTTGGGGAAATTCGGGTGTCAGGAGGGGAGAGGGGAGGTACAGGTATGGGCAGGGTAATAGTAGAAAGACATAACTATAGGCAATGAAATGAATTCATAATTGACGCTGAATATAAAAATATCCTAAATTTAAACAGTGTAATCAAAGGTGCAGATGAGGCTCTGTATGCCATATCGGTTATATTATACGTTACAATAAATATAGGCAATAAGGAAATGGTATACTATGCGTGCGTGTGTGCGTGCGTGTTGTTATGGAAAATGTTAAAGGACAATAGTTGAGCCGTTGTATAAATCATTCTGAGTCGTTATTAAAATTAGAAAACATAGTTTATTTCATCTGTGGCCACAAATGAAAGATCAGTTTACAATCAGAGACACATGTGTTCACACACAAGAGTCTGACCAGCAAAGTGACCAAGAGCTCTGGTCAGACGTACATTAAATACACAGTTTCAAGACGTAACATTAGAACAGATATGACTGAAAGTATAAAATGGCCCAGTTAGGAGAATCAGCCTTGGCTAGGCGGTGATGTTCACCATGTTCCTAACTGGAATTTTAAACAACCTTAAAAGATTAGGTCAAAAGTCATCCTTTCTCTGGAGCCCGGAGTCCTTAAAGGAACAGTCGAATATGTATGATATTTCAACACGGATCTATAATGACAAGATGATATTTTCTATGACACTCCCCTCTTTGATCATAAATCATTATTACTTCATAATGACAACTAAAAATATTATCATTCAAAAACATAACTTTTTTGATCAGAGGAAGAAAAACAAAAAAAACAATCTTTATTACATCAACCAACCCCCAGAGGGAGACATTAGTCCACACATAAATGTGTTCGGGAACACAGTGTCCAGGCTGCGTCTATTCTTATCCTAACGGATTAACAGTTCCGCGTTCTGCGCTCTGATTGGCCACTGACGTTTCTGGTCGCGCCAATCGTGTGACGGCAAGTTCTGCGCCCGGTTAAGCTTAGGCACTCTTTCGAAGTTGGTTAAGGTTAGAGTTTGTCTTAGAGCAGGGCGATAGAACGCCAGCCCTGAATCCAAACTCTAACCTTAACCAACTTCTAAAGAGTCGCCTAAGCTTAACCAGTGATAAACTAGGCGTTAGATAGTTTGCTGCTGTTCGAGGCGGAAATGGCCGCGTCACGCGATTGGGCGCACATGTCACATGACCAGAAACGTCAGTGGCCAATCAAATCGCACCAGAAACGTCAGTGGCCAATCAGATCGTAGAACGCGAATGCGGAACTGTTAATCCGTTAGGATAAGAATAGACGCGTCCAGGCTCTGGGCGGTCAAGGGTGCAGAATACAGATTTCTCCAATCACCAGGCTGGAAAGAATCACAACAAAAACCCAGGAGAGTATCTTGCAGAACAATAACAAAAGGCTCAAGGCTGCTACACTACCTCAGAGCAGAGAGAAACCAAAACAAACTTGAAAACACTTGACTACACAGTTTCTCTGCTATGAGACAGTGTTTGGAATCTTGGAACGGAGCGTCGCCCCAAAGAGTGAGGCCGGACAGTGACTCAGGAGGTAGAGCGGTCGTCTTGTAATCAGACGGTTCCCGGGTTCGATTCCCGCTCCTCCCGGGCAGCGTGTCGAAGTGTCCTTGAGCAAGACACTTAACCCCTAACTGCTCCCGATGAGCAGGTCGGCACCTTGCATGGCTGCCTTCGCCGTCTGTGTGTGAATGGGTGAGTGAATGGGTTAATGTGAGGCATAAATTGTAAAGCGCTTTGGATAAAAGCACTATATAAATGTGGTCCATTTACCATAGAGGTCAACGAGTGTCACGCCGCCCACCACTCATGATATGCATGGCGCGTTCTCCCATGCATACCTCAGAATATAAATGCCAGAGACTATATGGGCTATATAATGTGTAGGAAATATTGCCAGGTAAATAATTGTCCAAGTTGACTAGATTCATTATGACAACAGACTGCCTGGAGGCTAAATGCTATTAGGATGGACATTTATTGGGCCCCTATTTATGTATTTAAGCCATGTATGAACTGCAACCACAGAAGCCACATTCGTCTTACCAGTAGCCCGATACACTATTATGAAAATGTCATCCCTGCCTCTAGTCAAATGATTGGTATTCCAGCAGGGTTTGTGAAGTTATTATCCTCTCCAAAAGTCAATATGATACCCAATCAGGGACAATCACAATGTGCTGAGGGGCAGGGGGGGGGGGGGGGGGGGGAAATCTATATGCCTAATTAATTGAGCACATCTAGCTACTTTGGCCCCTGTTTAACTTGAATAATAAATAATAGTGTGTTTGTGTTTTGCCTCACTGCATGCCGTCCCCAATTTGCTACAGTTTCTGCTGATTTGCAGACGTCGGTCAAATTGAATTATACTTGATTGAACATGACTACATGGAGTGCAGTCCTGTGTGCGTGTGCGTGTGTGTGTGTGTGTGTGTGTGTGTGTGTGTGTGTGTGTGTGTGTGTGTGTGTGTGTGTGTGTGTGTGTGTGTGTGTGTGTGTGTGTGTGTGTGTGTGTGTGTGTGTGTGTGTGTGTGTGTGTGTGTGTGTGTGACTCAAGTTAGAAGATTATATATCAATGTAGACGAAGCTAAATTTGTCTCTTCGCCTATGACTCCTTGTTACATACATCCTTCTTTTGCTGCATTTAAAAGTATGATCTCCGACCACTGTGTGTCGACTTGTAACTGTCTTAGCTCATCTTTTATTGTTTATTATTATGTAATGTGCCTACAGATCCAGCTCTAACCTCTACTGCAAGGGTGCAGTATCGTTAACGCCTCGTTAACATCACTGCCAGGTTAATGGTGCCTGATCACCGCAGTAACAGAGCAGAGCTCAGAGTCCTAAGAGCTGCATCTGTATGAAATTGCTGATAACCTATATCTTGTTTTGTAAGCTTGTGTCTCACGAGTTTAAATAAAGCTTTGAAATGAAATAAATACACAGTCCCCCACACATACAGTATGCATTCTATCAGGGATGTCAGAGCGCAGGGTCGTCTGCAGTGCAGCGCCCCCTGGAGCATTTTTTTGGCTTCAGTGTCTTGCTCAAGGGCACATAGGCAGGACGATGGGCACCATAGATGTAATACCGGCCACCCTCCGGTCTGGGCCGGGGATCAAACCACCAGCTTTGGGTTACTGGCCGGCCTCTTTACCTCTAGGCCATCCTGCCTCCCCAAGTTGAAGCTACACCCCACTGTCTGTTCGCCTCAAGCTCCACTAATAATGTTCTCTCTATAGTACAGTGGTTCCCAAAACCTTTTTGACCTGAGGAACCGCTGAAAATATTGTTTTACCCCACAGGAAAAAAACCGAGGCACCCAAAACTCTCTCTCTCTCTTTGCTACATGTCAGAGCTGAAGCTCTTAACAACGCAGCATCATTTTGTTTGTAGCATATATTTAAAACTGATTAATAAGTCACATCATTTTCTGAACTCAATTCCATTTAACTAATTGATACAACTCCTGGTCCTTACGAGCAAATAGGAAAAACGAGCCCATAAAAACACAATTTCAAGGAAAATAATTAATAGATAAAATACTACAAAATTACTTAGCAGAGATCAAGTTATATAGGCATGAGCTATGATAATAATCATTTAACACTAGCACAGCTGACAAGGGGTCAAATGACCCCTAGGCATTTTCAATAAATGTATCCTCGTCACTCGGTCGAGCTCCAGCTCTGTCACTCAATGACTTTTCCTAAAAGTACCCGTTTTATCTGGCACGGTTTCTGAAATTTCAAAATGACTTCAGGAAAATGTAATTAGAGCGTTATTTCACATATATATGGAATATAGATGTGGAAAGTCACAGCACTTTGCGAGCGTCTAGCGCAGGGGTGGCCAACCCGTGGCTCTTTGCCCGTCAATGTGTGGCTCTTCCATCCAAAAAATAATTATAATAATTATAATATGTGGCTGGCTAGTGTTACATAATTATGATTACAAAAAAAGAATGCCTATTGCTTGCTTCTGAGAGCAGAGAGAGATTGTGCTTTCCATCTCTCTCTCACTCTCTCTCTCTCTCTCTCTCTCTCTCTCTTGACATACGCTGGATGACAGAGCTCTTTGAGCGGGAGGGACGACGTTTGTCTCCCGAAGGCAAAAGCTATCCAGACTCTGTTCACCATGTGTGCTGTGGTGGAAAGTAGCCGAAGCTGAATAACTTACTCAGTCAGAGTAAGACCAGACCTGGTTAATACAGTTTATTAACTCAAAGTATCAATATACAAAAATAAAGTCAGAGTATGGCTGGATGCCTCTCAACGAAGTGGCTAGCTAGGACACCCAGAATGAGAGAACCCCCACCGGGTTTTCAACATCGTTATACCTATAAAACTGAAAGGGGTCAGGGCCACAGGTATAAGGGTGTCATGCCATTTTGGGGAAGGCAAAAGCTATCCAGACTCTGTTCACCATGTGTGCGCACACAGCACAGCAGTGTGACGATGACAACAGGTCTGGCAATTCAAACCTTTATTTAAACTCAAAAGGCAACTGAGGTTTCCCTCATTTACAGTCACGTCGAGTGTACATACAGAAATTAGATATAACATACAGTATAGAGAAAAAGCATATAAAATCATAACAAAGAGACAATAAGACGAGGCAAGGATAACAAATCAATTAAAACAGGTACAACTTGATTGACAAAGGTTGGAGATCAAGTTTTTAAACTCTGCAACAGAGGAGTGCATCTCAAGCTTTAAAGGTGTCATGCAGTGCTATTCCTAGCACTATTTGGGCAACTTTACACACTTCCTGTGAGTCTATGTAACACATGTGTAATTTTTATTCCAAAAATAATCATTGTTTTATATTTCTAATCTTGTACTCAAAACCAGCATTTTTCAGCCTCATGAAATCAGGCTATTATTTGGCTTGGCTCCACCCACACTTTGAGTGACAGCCACCCACCAAATAGCTCCGCCCATCTCCCCGTCATTCCATCCAGGTAGAGGTCTGAGGTCTTAGGTTTCAGGTTTTTATTTCGACACGCAAAAACATATACCGATTTTACTAACTAATACAACATGGCTGTACATTATGTTTGGGATCCAGAGAGCGACCCACAGTTTGATCCCGAAGAAGAAGAAGAAGGCGATTTGCTACAGCGAGGCTTACATTACATCGTTTCCGATTGGTAAGTTGATTAATTGCACTATTAGTTACTTACTGTTATATAATAGTTGTGTACTTCTGTCGCACGCGGCCCGTCGAAAACACACACTCACTAACGTTAGATTGTACTGACACTAACCCCCAAACAACAGCGATCGAGGCTTACGTTACATCGTTTCCGATTGGTAAGTTGATTAATTGCACTATTAGTTACTTACTGTTATATAATAGTTGTGTACTTCTGTCGCGCGCGGCCCGTCGAAAACACACACTCACTAACGTTAGATTGTACTGACACTAACCCCCAAACAACAGCGATCGAGGCTTACGTTACATCGTTTCCGATTGGTAAGTTGATTAATTGCACTATTAGTTACTTACTGTTATATAATAGTTGTGTACTTCTGTCGCGCGCGGCCCGTCGAAAACACACACTCTGTCCCGATGAGAGTCTCTGCTCGGAGACTGTTGCTTCTGTGAACAGTGTGACTGAAAGATAAAGATGATTGACTGTTGCTTCTGTGAACAGTGTGACTGAAAGATAAAGATGACTGACTGTTGCTTCTGTGAACAGTGTGACTGAAAGATAAAGATGATTGACTGTTGCTTCTGTGAACAGTGTGACTGAAAGATAAAGATGACTGACTGTTGCTTCTGTGAACAGTGTGACTGAAAGATAAAGATGATTGACTGTTGCTTCTGTGAACAGTGTGACTGAAAGATAAAGATGATTGACTGTTGCTTCTGTGAACAGTGTGACTGAAAGATAAAGATGACTGACTGTTGCTTCTGTGAACAGTGTGACTGAAAGATAAAGATGATTGACTGTTGCTTCTGTGAACAGTGTGACTGATTGTACTGACTGACACTAACTGTACTTGACGATTGAAATTGGGGGACCCTGATGTAAACAAGACGAAAGTCTTTCTCTGGCCTCCATTGATTGATAATTTCATTCACCCTCAAATCTACTAGGTGCACGTGCGGAAATTGTGAACGGATGCCAACAGAGACTGAGAATGTATGCTGCATGGAAGTTCCACAGGTAAAGTAGTAACACAAACTTGCATCTTGGTAGCACTGAAAACCATGCATATGGCTAACGATTTAATTTTCTATATATATAGGTCAGACGTCGAATTAACCAGGAACCAACTGGACTACTGTGCATGGTTGATCATCCGGGATTGGATCCAGTGTGCTTCAACCCCTATACCATCCAAATGGCAACTAATATCTACAAGGCAGATTTTGGCCGGATACCAGAAAGCGGAATCAATAAGTAAATAATATTTATTACAGATTTATATATTTTTTTACAGGTGTTTCTCCATCTTGCATCTCTCAGACTATACTAATCTTTCTTGCAAACACAATCTAATCCTTATTGCACATCACATATAATCAATGCTTGCTACTGTCCAATGACATGACATGACAAATGGTTATTTCCCAGCTTTTTTTTTTATTTTATTTGTGCATAAATATAATACTTGATTTTCTTCAGCCGTTTCAGATATATCGCGTACAGATGCTTTGTCGCGTGGTGCTTCGGCTACTTAGGCCGCAGAGTGAGGGTAGTAATCCCATCCTGTGTCGTGGTTCGAATCCGCACAGAATTTCCGGATGTTGATGGTGTCTATACTGGCTTCAGACCGGTACAGGATTGAATCGTGACACATAGCCGGCTACCGCTTCTTCCATGGAAGGCCTGTCGAACTGTGCGCACAAAGGTTCTGGGATGGCAATCGCCTCTACCACCTGGATATATTGTTGGGGGTCACGAACGACGGAGTCAAACAGGAGCGCCATCAGCTGGTTGACATAGTCTGTAAATGAGAAATTGTTATTTGTTTTGTCATGTTAAAAAGGTTATTATTTATTCAATTTATTGTATTCCACTGTAAGTGGAAATATTTTTCTATTTATATAGGTCATGTGTGTGCAATAATAAATGTTGATATTTTTACTTACTGAATGTCGCTGGGATTTTCCTTGGTTTTATTGTGTGTCCACCTTTTTTGGCCTTTGGAAAACTCATCTTGTACGCCGGCTCTCCAGAAGCGTTTATGGCTTGCTGGCGATTTGAGTTTTCATTGAAATGCATGGCAGCTAGGTATAGTCTGAAAGGAAAATTTCAATAAGCACAAGCAATATATTTGTAGTTGATCTGAGGTTATCTAATGCAACATAATGAGTTATTTGACAAATCAGGAGTCCATAATTAGTCATTTGTACACAATATAAAATACCTGCAAAGCATTCCTATGTACGAAAAAACCACGTTTTTTGGGGCAAAACGTAAAATCACACTGTGATAGGACTCCAATGAAGACGTTTGATGGTGTGGACTCAATTTGGCGACATCTTTGATGATCCTTGTGTTTAGCAAAACCTTCTCGAGCTGGTGGGCCGGTTTTGAGTCTAAAGTAAAAAAGAAATTGCATTCAGATATTTCATTAGAGTATATTACAGTAGATTAGAATTATTCAAGCAAGTATACATTTGAAAATCACACCAATCTAGAATGAGGACATAAATAAATATTTTGAGTATATATTCATGATGAAAGACAGACAGACATACCAGGTTTAACCCACTTGCTACTATCTCTTGATACACGGTCAGCATGAAGACAACGCGGATAGAGTGGTTCTTCGTCGTGTTCATGTACATTCATCATGTGATTGAGACATGACTTCCACCTAGCAACCCTCTCATCGGCAGACTTCGACGTGGCAGCTGTCCAGTAGAGGTGGTTTGAAATGTGCAGGCGCCACTTTTTTATGACCTTGCAGTCTTTCGCCTGTGCAATTTTGTCAAGCTTCTTAGACAGACCTTGAATTACATAACATAACATAACATTACATAACAGTCGTATGACATACATGACATACAGATAGACAGTACTGCTACATCTACATTTTTTGACATACCAGATTTGCAATTACAGTACTGGTTGGGTGGGTGGGGGGGGGGGGGGGGTTGGTAGGAGGGGTGGAATTGAATGTGGGATGCGTTTCGACATACCTTTGGCCACGTGCCACACATCGTAGAAGTGTTTGATGTCGTGATCTCTCAGGTACTTTTGGATCTGCGGGTGACGGTCTGTGACAATACAGTCCAAGGTCACGGATTTGGCGTCCAGAAGAGCGAGGCTTCTCCTCAAGCCCTCCAGTTCCATATGGTAGCTGCCTCCCACCTCATTGCTCTGGAACAAGGAAGGGAATAGCCTTTTCAAAATTCCACAATTAACATTTCCTAACCCCCGCTCACACACACAGCCAGCCAGACCACTTCACACCCCGCTCACACACACAGCCAGCCAGACCACTTCACACCTACAGCGATTCAAGATTCAAGACCGAGAGCTTTGTGTTCGTTTGAGCACAATGAAGGGTGCAGTGTCTCTTCAGACTTGTTAATTACCTGAATTAGTTGGACGTCTATGACATGATTGGTGGCGAGTTCCATCACAGAGTAACTTCCGTACTTAGCACTGTGGCCTGTTGAAAATAATAATAACAATTTCAATCAATGTAGTGCAATATTAAAAATGTATTCATAAAGTAGGAATTTGTCATTGGGGAGCTTTTTCTAACCTGGACTATCGGCTCGCATGTCACCGCCGATTATCACGCTTTCTTTCTCGCTTAATCTGGCGAGGGTAACGTCTTGGTCCTTGGTCCACAAACTTAGAACAGCAGGTTCCAAGAACTTCTTGGCGTGTACCCGAAACGCTCTGTACTTTATTGTGGAGACGTGTAACGCATTTAGGACCTAAAAGAATAAATGAATAACGCTTTGTTAATATGCACGTGTGAATCACAAACAAAAACATAATGTATATCTGACTTGTCAATCAAATCAATCAAATCAAATACCTTCTCCATTTGGGTGAAAGATGAGCCAGTAAAAAAAACTGCTGCAGAAAGCTGAATATTTCCAGCTGGTGTGCTGCCGATGAGAGGCTGACTCGCCCATTTACGGCTATATTTACAACCGGGGCAAACTTGGGAGACAGCCAAGAAGGTCCCTCGCGTAGTTTTGGTGATATGACATTGAGCATCGCACACCGGACACTGTTGAAATAATTCCAGTAGACTGTCTTCGTAAACGATGTATTTCTGGACCTCATAGATTGGTTTTGACGGTTCCCTGCTTGAGAAAAACACAAATAAATAACACGGCACAACTATATAGCTTTTGTATTTTTACGGGCCATGGAGATGTTTGTAACAACTAACTTACGCTAGAATCGAGGGCTCGCTAATCAAAGAGTCAATGTTGAAAGTGGAATCCTGCGGCTCTGGAACATCGATCGAGCTGTCGGTCACTCCATCGTCATCAGACTCCAGTCGTGGTCTTTTACTGGGTCTAAACCCCTTCACAGGTGTTGACGTGGATGGTCCCTGTTGATTAGACCAGTATCCAGTATTTTGTGTCCCCACCGAGAGCGACACGACTTTCGCCTGAACACCTATTTACAAAACATAGTTTAGTCAAACAAGGGATTTATTGATAACTTTGCTCACTCACTCACTCACTCACTCACTCACACACTCACACATTGTGACCTGCTCTGGCGTAACAGCAACATGGTCACCACACTAGAGCTAGCATTGTGACCTGTGTAACACCAACATGGTCACCACACTAGAGCTAGCATTGTGACCTGGTGTAACACCAACATGGTCACCACAATAGAGCTAGCATTGTGACCTGTGTAACAGCAACATGGTCACCACACTAGAGCTAGCATTGTGACCTGGTGTAACAGCAACATGGTCACCACAATAGAGCTAGCATTGTGACCTGGTGTAACACCAACATGGTCACCACACTAGAGCTAGCATTGTGACCTGTGTAACACCAACATGGTCACCACACTAGAGCTAGCATTGTGACCTGGTGTAACAGCAACATGGTCACCACAATAGAGCTAGCATTGTGACCTGTGTAACACCAACATGGTCACCACACTAGAGCTAGCATTGTGACCTGGTGTAACACCAACATGGTCACCACACTAGAGCTAGCATTGTGACCTGGTGTAACACCAACATGGTCACCACACTAGAGCTAGCATTGTGACCTGGTGTAACAGCAACATGGTCACCACAATAGAGCTAGCATTGTGACCTGTGTAACACCAACATGGTCACCACACTAGAGCTAGCATTGTGACCTGGTGTAACACCAACATGGTCACCACACTAGAGCTAGCATTGTGACCTGGTGTAACAGCAACATGGTCACCACACTAGAGCTAGCATTGTGACCTGTGTAACACCAACATGGTCACCACACTAGAGCTAGCATTGTGACCTGGTGTAACACCAACATGGTCACCACACTAGAGCTAGCATTGTGACCTGGTGTAACACCAACATGGTCACCACAATAGAGCTAGCATTGTGACCTGTGTAACAGCAACATGGTCACCACACTAGAGCTAGCATTGTGACCTGGTGTAACAGCAACATGGTCACCACAATAGAGCTAGCATTGTGACCTGGTGTAACACCAACATGGTCACCACACTAGAGCTAGCATTGTGACCTGTGTAACACCAACATGGTCACCACACTAGAGCTAGCATTGTGACCTGGTGTAACAGCAACATGGTCACCACAATAGAGCTAGCATTGTGACCTGTGTAACACCAACATGGTCACCACACTAGAGCTAGCATTGTGACCTGGTGTAACACCAACATGGTCACCACACTAGAGCTAGCATTGTGACCTGGTGTAACACCAACATGGTCACCACACTAGAGCTAGCATTGTGACCTGGTGTAACAGCAACATGGTCACCACAATAGAGCTAGCATTGTGACCTGTGTAACACCAACATGGTCACCACACTAGAGCTAGCATTGTGACCTGGTGTAACACCAACATGGTCACCACACTAGAGCTAGCATTGTGACCTGGTGTAACAGCAACATGGTCACCACACTAGAGCTAGCATTGTGACCTGTGTAACACCAACATGGTCACCACACTAGAGCTAGCATTGTGACCTGGTGTAACACCAACATGGTCACCACACTAGAGCTAGCATTGTGACCTGGTGTAACAGCAACATGGTCACCACACTAGAGCTAGCATTGTGACCTGTGTAACACCAACATGGTCACCACACTAGAGCTAGCATTGTGACCTGGTGTAACACCAACATGGTCACCACACTAGAGCTAGCATTGTGACCTGGTGTAACAGCAACATGGTCACCACAATAGAGCTAGCATTGTGACCTGTGTAACACCAACATGGTCACCACACTAGAGCTAGCATTGTGACCTGGTGTAACACCAACATGGTCACCACACTAGAGCTAGCATTGTGACCTGGTGTAACAGCAACATGGTCACCACACTAGAGCTAGCATTGTGACCTGTGTAACACCAACATGGTCACCACACTAGAGCTAGCATTGTGACCTGGTGTAACACCAACATGGTCACCACACTAGAGCTAGCATTGTGACCTGGTGTAACAGCAACATGGTCACCACACTAGAGCTAGCATTGTGACCTGTGTAACACCAACATGGTCACCACACTAGAGCTAGCATTGTGACCTGGTGTAACACCAACATGGTCACCACACTAGAGCTAGCATTGTGACCTGGTGTAACAGCAACATGGTCACCACACTAGAGCTAGCATTGTGACCTGTGTAACACCAACATGGTCACCACACTAGAGCTAGCATTGTGACCTGGTGTAACACCAACATGGTCACCACACTAGAGCTAGCATTGTGACCTGGTGTAACAGCAACATGGTCACCACACTAGAGCTAGCATTGTGACCTGTGTAACACCAACATGGTCACCACACTAGAGCTAGCATTGTGACCTGGTGTAACACCAACATGGTCACCACACTAGAGCTAGCATTGTGACCTGGTGTAACAGCAACATGGTCACCACACTAGAGCTAGCATTGTGACCTGTGTAACACCAACATGGTCACCACTAGAGCTAGCATTGTGACCTGTGTAACGCCAACATGGGTCACCACACTAGAGCTAAATTTGATTTGCAAATACAGTACTGTTTGTGATACTGAAGGAGTCAAGAAAAGGGAGTATATACATTTGACTGTATATACTGTATATATACTGTATATTGACAACCATACTGGGTAATTTACATTGGAGGTGGGGGGGGGGGGGGACACTATACAAACAATCCACATTCCTTTACAGCTTTGGGTGAAAGCGGTGGGTGAAGGGGGCCAATCTAAACAATTCTGGGTCACATTATTACACATTATTACATTACATCACACTGAGTTACAAACCTACCTTGACTCTTGACATGCGAACGAAGTGTTTTCATAGAAAGCTGTGTACCAACAGAACGAATCTTTGGGTTGTCTGTCTGGCAACTGAAGTCCCTTGAAGCAGGAGAAAGGCGTACATTGCCGCTGGAACTTGTGGTGGCCTAAGAGTTACCAAATCGTAAATCAATTACAATATAATACAAGCCACTAAATATAACGTTACCTTGTTTACCTCTCACTAGTTGTGTTCTTTTATTTAGAAGTTATGACTAGCTTGCTTCAATAGTTTTCTATAACGTTACTTTATAAAGAGCAGCAGTTACTATAACGTTAGATGGTATTTATGATAACATATCTCACACGACATATCTACTTACTATTTCTTGTGTCGGGTCGCGTATTGAAGGCACAGCTCTTTTGGTTAGCACCAACATGGAGACCACTCCAGCATCAAAAATACCTTGATTGGTGACGTCGTCGGCGGAGAAATGTGCAGTACAAACCCGAGTATTAGACGTTGCAACGGAACTTGGAGGGTCACCAAAAAGGAACTTGTTCCATTGTTGGCGAAGTTCGGCATCAACGGGGAAACTGTGCAAAGACTTCTCGGTAGCTCTGCAACCAGGAACATTACATCTGCGGGGTTTGCTGCTCATCGTGAAATTGAGGCGAGTGACGGCAATTTCTGTTTCCAGGTTGTATCGGCTCCAGGTACCAAGAATGGAGGCGGGCATTAGGTAAAACCACACAGCCAATCACATCACCTTGCGCTATAAACAGCGCCCCGTGACGTTGCCCAGCTCGTCAAATCAACATGACCTGATTTACTAGAGGCAAATAGGGGATGGGCTGTAGCTGAGGAATTCGTCAATATAGTATTTAGGCCCAAAAACACATTGATACGAACTCCTATTACTATAATACAATGCTAGAGACTGAAAAATGACATTTATAACGCATAGCCCCTTTAAGGACTGTTGGAGTTCATTCCATGAGCTAAAGGGGCATCATAGCAAAATGCAGAATTACCCTGTTCAGAGCAAACTCTGGCCAGCCAGTGACTAGAACGGGGTTCCATAAGTTCCAAAATTCCATTCCAATAATGATGTAGTATAAAGAAGTAGCTTACAAATAATGATGTAGTATAAGGAGGTAGCTTACCAATAATTATGTAGTATAAGAGCTATGAGAATGTGAAATGAAATGTTCTTGAATTATTGTGATGTTTCTTCTTGACTTGTTTAAAGAAGACGTGTACGGCCCATGGGGACATTAACGTGTGTTGTCGGGCCTTAGAAATAAATTTGATTTGATTTGATGTGAAATAAGCAGATTGTGCACGGCACCCCTCGACAGTTATCACGGCACACCACTTTGGGAACTACTGAACTAGTATGTCAATTTGCAGTGATGGTAATATATCACAAAGTGCTGTACTGTATATGAACTGTATACATACTGTACTGTACTGCGTATTATCAATATGTCATGGTTGGATCTACTGTACTATGTATCATCAACATGTCATGGTTGGATCTACTGTACTGCGTATTATCAACATGTCATGGTTGGATCTACTGTACTGTGTATTATCAATATGTCATACTGTAGTTAGATCTACTGTACTGCGTATTATCAATATGTCATGGTTGGATCTACTGTACTGCGTATTATCAACATGTCATGGTTAGATCTACTGTACTGCGTATTATCAACATGTCATGGTTAGATCTACTGTACTGTGTATTATCAATATGTCATGGTTGGATCTACTGTACTGCGTATTATCAACATGTCATGGTTGGATCTACTGTACTGTGTATTATCAATATGTCATACTGTAGTTAGATCTACTGTACTGCGTATTATCAATATGTCATGGTTGGATCTACTGTACTGCGTATTATCAACATGTCATGGTTAGATCTACTGTACTGCGTATTATCAACATGTCATGGTTAGATCTACTGTACTGTGTATTATCAATATGTCATGGTTGGATCTACTGTACTGCGTATTATCAACATGTCATGGTTAGATCTACTGTACTGTGTATTATCAACATGTCATGGTTGGGTCTACTGTACTGCGAATTATCAACATGTCATGGTTGTGTTTGGTTGGTCTTCTGGCTCTACTGTAACACCACCACTCTGTAGCCTCAAGCACCGGCACGGCGTGGGTTTGAAGCCCATTCTGTGTCTCTCATTCTCTGCCTTAGGCCACTTTGTCACAGCAGGTAATACAGTGTAACCATCCCAACTGGCCCCAATAACATCTATTCAGGAAGCGCAGTTCTGGCAACGGTACTGTCTTGTTAATGAGACCAGCATGCCGCTGTTCTTTTCTGTTTGGATTGGTTTTGTACATCAGGCAAGAACCCCCCCCACCACCTGACTCCCTGTTGCGCTATCCAATACAAATCAAGACTCTTAGAGGAGAGGGTGCCATTCCAATCGACCGCTTTATCTCCCAGCAGCGGCACAGAACCCCACCTGATCTGCCCAGCCATGAAGAGAGCATCGCAACAGGGAGAAGAGCGTCACACTGTTGGGACTCTCGGCCACCTTTCGTTTCCTTCCTCTGACGAGTTCGCTCATTCGTTCCTCCAGTGTGTTTATCAAGGCAGCATGGAGGGGTCAGAGGGTCACCCGTTGTTAAGGACATGAGTCACGGTAACGGCTGTTCCTCCTCGCCGAGATGAAATCAGGGGGTTTTATACAACGAGGGTTTGGTCACCGATGTGGAAGCAATGTGTTGACCGGGGCGGAGATACAGTCCTGGTCCCAGTGCTGTCCTGTGAGCGCTGCATCACCCACAGTATCGTCAAGGAAACATAAGTCAACCTTGGAGGAAATAAGAGAAGATGGAGGGGGGGGGGGGGGATAAAAAAACACTTACATCATAAAGGACTGTAATTACATTCACTTCAGACACAAATGATTGTTACATATTGTGACGGTATGAGTTATTATGAAACTCTTAGAACCTTGGACAAATGTCAGGCACTGAAGGAGCAAAGCGTACTCACGGTGGAAGAGAAGGGACTGCTTTGAATGTAATGTTCGACGGCTTTATCCAAAAGCTGTGGTATTAAAGAGGAACTTTGAACTGAATTGAAATGAAATATGTTATCTCCAAGGCCTGGGAACGTTCAATCGATGTTTGTGAACACGAGTTACTCTCTCCCAAAGCCAGGATTTCTGGTGCTGCTCCATTGACTGTGAATGGGAGACTGATTTTGTAGAGAATCTGTGCAGAATGTTTGTTTGCGTTTTTATACCCAGAGCTACATTCTATCGTGTTCTTCTCAGTTCTGAAGCAGAAGATATACAGGCGCTCTTTGTCATCGTTGCAGTCTTTCCCAATTCATTGTCTAGGGAGCAGCTCCAGACTTTATACATGATGACATCACAAGTTTGACACTCTAGGTTTTGGACTGTCTTAGACCAGAGGAATAACACGCATGCATTCTGAAATTGGGTGATGTTCCCCTTTTAAAGCCCCTATCCGGGATATTTCTGACCATATAAACATGGGGTGTCTTCACATAATGTTCTTGGAAGAGTTTGATTTGGACATTTACGGCGGCCAGTTTTGAATTGCAGCCTCCCGTAGGTGCTCTTTGAGGGCAGTTTTAAAGGTGGGTAGGGATTCACATTCCCAACCCTAGAACATTGTTTTACTCAAGTGTTTACGAGCATTACCAGCATTAAGAAACCATTACAGCCACAGCAATACAATGAAACACTCATATTTACCTGCTGTCCAGTAATTAGTCCATGTATGAAGATCTCAGTCAATCAATTAGACTGGAGAATGAGAGAATATCTCCTTTCCTTCCTTCCAAAAAGGTTTTTAAATAAAAAATTATGTTGGGGCGACCCATTTATATACATTTGGATCACAGATCGGGCCTTCAAGATAACTGGTTTCTGGAAGCCTTGTGTTTTGGCTTGATTGTGCTTCATGGAGACAAGTATGAATTACTCATCTAACATGAGTGGATGATGGTGAATTGTTTTTAACTTATAGGTGAGGCCAGGCTAGTACCTTATATCACGTTTTAGTTAGTGCAGTACTTCAATGGGAATGTTGAATAGTAAGCCGAATGACGTTGTGATCAGTGTTGGGACTAACGCGTTACAGTAACGCCGTTACTTTTGGCAGTAACTAGTACTCTAATGCAGGGGTTCCCAAACGTTTCAGGCTGCGACCCCCAAATAACGGTGTCAGAGAGCTGCGACCCCCACTATTATAGGAGGTTAAAAAAAAATACAAAATAAATAAATTTAATAATTTTTATTTTTTTTTATAATTGGAAATGTATGGTTGAAACATGCACACGTTCAAACGCACACACACTAATAAGCATTGGAGGCTTTTAACCAGGGCCGGACTGGGGATTCAGGCTAGGAAATATAGTGCAAAATATAGCCCCAGTCAGGCCACTTTTTAACCCATTCCCTGCCACCACTTTGATCATCTTATACCATTCTCTGCCAGTACTGTAAGTCTATGGAGATGTTCACCTTCTTTGCAGGGCTATAACTTTTTAAATTGTATTGCTAAATTGACATTACTATGGCCCATTCAACATCGATTATCTATCGTTCAGGATGTAGGAACGTTTTACTTTTTCATTCACACATTCATACGAAAATACCGTCTAGATTATAAATATGTTTTTATCGTTTTCTGCAGTATTTCCTAGAGCGTGAGATATAGACATAAATGCATATATTAGATTATCAAATGCCGTTTGATACGATCAACGCTATATTAAAAATGTCAACTGTACATGGTCCTAAACGTTATGACTGATCATGCACGGGTGAATGGAGGGAGGGGGGGGGTCGTTTATAATTCCGTGACCGACGTTAAATGATTTATGTAGTATGGGTGATATATAGATCAGAGCAGTTTGTATCGAAAATGATAAACAAAAACTCACGGCAGCTTCCTCGTAGCGTTGGGCGATGAGAGTGGAGCAAACAGATCCCAGTTATGTGATGTGGATCGAGGCGATCCAGTTCCAGTTTGTATAATACTAATATACGCCCAAATCATGTGGTTTATTGAGTTATGGCAACGATCTATATCCACGGTGTGTGTCTTGAGTCCCGGGACGATAAACGAGTGGCCGGACGGAATTAGGGGACGGACCGAGCTGCAACGGGCATTTCCGGTTTGGCAACTCGCCGATCAGCCACCAGGTGGCAGTATTGAAGCGTTGCAGAGTTGTGCTGAGTCCTACAGCATCAGCCAAGACTCCGTCGGTGAAATATGAATACCATGGCGAAAATATGAAATATGAACTTGAAACACGTCGTACGCTGTTATTGGCAGAATTCGCATGAACTTGAAACCCGTCGTATGACGTTATTGGCGGAAAAGGGGTTAAGCAGGGGGTCTGGGGGCGTGAATATTTTCCCTAACGGAGTTGCACTTCCGCGTTTGGTTTGCGTGATCTGATTGGCCACTGACATTTCTGGTCATGTGACATCTGCGCCAATCGTGTGATGCCTGTTTCTGAGCCTATTTCTTATATTATTACAGGCTAGCATGTGTCAATGATTAGCAACAACAGTTTTTTGTAAGGGTCCCGCCTCCACCAATCACATGCGGCTCCCTTTGTGTGTGTGTGAGAGCAAGAGAGAGAGAGAGATAGTTCTCCAACTTGTGTGAGTTGCAGTGATCTCCTGGTTGTTCCCCACCCAGGCACGTTGGAACTTTAAATCGGTAGGGGGTGCGGCCTTTGAGATTTAAAATTTTTTTTTGCGCAGTGGAGAAAAACAGAGTCGGGACACATTTCCTTTAGTCTAGCCTGTACCCCCCAGACATGTTGCTGGCCCCGTCAAAACAGTATCCTATCAGCCTCTCCATGGGCAGGTCGAGGCGTAAAAGAATGTCTTTTATACACAAAAACAGCGTCTCGGCTGTTGTGTCTGGGGCATTGTAAAAACCCCAAAAGAAGTTCTGAGCTTCCAAGTTGTCATCGGCGAACTGTATATTACACGAGAATTATTTCTTTCCAGTGACATCAGTGGTTCCGTCAGCGCTCAAGCCAAATAATGGGCTTTTGGATGCTTTGCCTCTAATTTGTCGCTGAATATCATGGGCAAACAGCTGTAAGATTTCGTTTTGGATGTTGTTGGACATCCAGTTGTCTCTCTTTTGGGGCCAATTCTTCAACTCGGGATCAGACTCGGTGCGCACTCTTTCCATCATCAGCTGCCATAACACTCCATCCCTATTTGCATCACCCCTCAGTGGAAGCCCCTGGCGCCCGAGGAATCGTATGCAGCTGAACTGCAGCTCTAGCATTTTCCTTGCTGTCATTTGTTTTTTTGCAATCGTTTCGGAAAGCAGTGCATTAATTGGCTTACTTTTCAGCGCTGCACATTTTTGACTCGCATCTGAATGAATGCGAGATTTCTCATGGTCCCGTAATTTCTCCATTGCTTTCCTCCAATTGGAAAAGCCTGTCTCCTTTACAAAGGCGCTCTCGCTCTTCGACACCAACTTTTTCACAATCGCTGACCTACACACTCTGCACACAATGCTGTCACGTTCAGCAATGTACTCTAGCCACTGCCACTCTTTGAACCAGGCCGCCCGCCTTACAGGAGCGAGTGAAGCTCTCCCCAGGGTATTTTCGGGCAGGAAATACATAATTATCAAGTGGTCTGAATGACGCATCATGATCTGCATTGATTTTTAGTAGCACATAGCCTGATTGTGTACGTACAGTAGTGTAATGAATGAATGAAAACTTTATTTAACAGATTGGAGAATGGCTACAATACGGTACGGCTCAATACACACAATATTAAAATGGTGAAGTGCTTTGAGCAGGATAAACTTATAATATACAGTGTTACAGTTATACAGTTACAGTATATAATATACAAATATATAAATACCGTCATAAAAAATATATATATTAAAAAAAATATATATATTCTTTGCAATAACTAATAAAAAATCGCGATTTACCCGGTGGCTTGTAAATGGCTGCTTTTTTATATAGCGCTTTTATCCAAAGCGCTTTACAATTTGTTACTCACATTTTTACCCATTCACTCACACATTCACTCACACATTCACACACCGATGGCGGAGGCAACCATGCAAGGTGCCAACCTGCTCATCGGGAGCAATTAGGGGTTAAGTGTCTTGCTCAAGGACACATCGACACGCTGCCCGGGAGGAGCGGGAATCGAACCGGGAACCTGCGGATTGCCAGACGACTGCTCTACCTCCTGGGCCACTGTCGCCCCGTGTAGTCACTGTGTGTTGTTGTAGCCACCGGGTAAATCGCGATTTTTTATTAGTTTGTCATGACAAACCAATTACATAATCCAACATATGTGTAAAGACACAACATATTCCAGTTAACGGTATATTTTTTTAATGATTCGTTACGGCGCAATCAATACTTCCATGCATTCGGGACCTCCATGTTTTGGGGGTATTCATCAGAAAAATCGGTTCCGGGATTCGGCTCCCGTTCAGTCGGGCAAGAACTGCAGGTTTTCAGCCTCTCTCCTCTCTCCTGGAGCTTAAGGGGGAGCCGCGCTCGGCCAATCAGAGAAACGCGGAAGGCGCTCGGCCAATCAGAGAAACGCGGAAGCGCATGTTGGTTGCCGTAAGTGTTCACACGTGAGGGAGGGAGGGAGGGAGGGAGGGAGGGAGGAAGGAAGGAAGGAAGGAAGGAAGGAAGGAAGGAAGGAAGGAAGGAAGGAAGGAAGGAAGGAAGGAAGGAAGGAAGGAAGGAAGGAAGGAAGGAAGGAAGGAAGGAAGGAAGGAAGGAAGGAAGGAAGAAAGGAAGAAAGGGGGAGAATGAGAGACAGAGAGCAAGAGACATACTAGGAGAGAGAGAGAGAGAGAGAGAGAGATTAGTGGAAACTGTCAAAATGATCAACAGATGTTGACTAAGAATCTGTAAGGGCATTAATCGGAGCAATATATATTTTTTTAAGTAACTAAATAGTTACTTTTCACAGTAACGCATTACTTTTGGGTGTAAGTAACTAGTAAAGTAACTGAGTTACTTTTGAAATGAAGTAATTAGTAAAGTAACTGAGTTACTATTTTTCAGTAACTAGCACAACACTGGTTGTGATACATGGCCTAGTCTCTAGTGGATATAGCACGCCTAGTGGATATAGCACTCCTAGTGGATATAGCACTCCTAGTGGATATAGCATGCCTAGTGGATATACTACGCCTAGTGGATATACTACGCCTAGTGGATATAGCACACCTAGTGGATATACAGTAGCCTAGTGGATATACAGTAGTAGCCTAGGAAAACCGGTCTCATTTGACATGCCCTGAGTGGGAGTCGAACACCGGTCTCCCGCACCACGGGCGACATCGCAGACCACTATACCAAGAGGTGAATTCACTTCTAAGTAATGGGTCTGGATGCCTTTTAAGGGGAGTGAGTTGACTTGCAGTACCGCTACGTGCCACAGTCACTTCACAACACATGAAGTCCATCGTGACTGTGGATATACTCACGGAGTGGATATACAGTAGTAGCCTAGTGGATATACAGTAGCCTGATGGATATACAGTAGCCTAGTGGATATACAGTAGTAGCCTAGTGGATATACAGTAGCCTAGTGGATATACAGTAGCCTAGTGGATATACAGTAGCCTAGTGGATATACAGTAGCCTAGTGGATATACAGTAGCATGCCTGGGGGATACGGCACACCTGGTGGATAATATACAGTATCACAGCTGGTGGATACGGCACACCTGGTGGATAATATACAGTATCACAGCTGGTGGATACGGCACGCCTGGTGGATACGGCACACGTTGGGTTAGCCTCGATCGTGACCACTGTTGCAGCTGATGTGGCGTATTGTGCTCATGTTCAGTTCGGTGAGGGGTCAGGCGGTAAGATAATTCACATCATTCGGCTTTCATTAAAAACACACGGTATGTTGTCTGATTTCATGTCTAGATATTAGCTGGAGGGGGTATGTCACTGTCATCCCAAGTAAAATGATCCTCAACAAATGTACTTCTTCCACCGTTTAGAGGCACTGAACTTACAGTAGCATGTCAAGAGGAAAAAGTGGTTCAGCATGCTAGTAACGGCGTGTAAAAAGCTTGTTTTTTTGTAACAATTTAAATAACAATGATATCCCACCGGCCAGTGTCTAGATATACCTTGTATATCCAATCTGTTTTTCAAGAAATAAGGTATTTTAATTAGCTTGGCATTTGATTATCCCCACCTAGAAGATTTCCAGCTCGGCTGTGTCTGATTCACGTAAACCATGAAGACCTAACCCACTAACTTTGATTTCCCCCACCTGTCGTCCCCAGAGACACGCCCCAGGCCAACGACGGAGGGGCCAAGACGGCGCGGTCCAAAGCCTCGTCGCGGTTCCCCAGACTGGGCCGCAGCCGCAACCAGGAGGCCCGACCAGAACCCCAGAGCGGCGACCTCTAACCTCTTCATCTCTCAAACCCTTTTTTTACCGCCTTTGGACGCCGGCTCCGATTGGCTTAGAATGTGGACGTTCCCGCACCGTGTACATCCTGGACTAGGGACTCGGAGCAGAGGTCGGGATTGGCTGGCCGGGCTTCCGGTGGACTCTCAAAAGCCTTTGAGTTGGAGGAGGAGAGAGAGAGAGAGAGAGGAGGAGAGAGAGAGAGAGAGAGAGAGAGAGAGAGAGAGAGAGAGAGAGAGAGAGAGAGAGAGAGAGAGAGAGAGAGAGAGAGAGAGGAGAGAGAGAGGAGAGAGAGGAGGAGAGAGAGAGGAGAGAGAGAGGAGAGAGAGAGAGAGAGAGAGAGCGAGAGAGAGAGAGAGAGAGAGAGGAGAGAGAGATGAGGTCACATCACAGGACTAGAAGAAGAGATGAAACATATCCATGTGATTTTTACCTGGGTAATTAAATGACGAATGATTCCCCCTAGGTTTTCTACTGGAGGACGCTGTAGTCAGTACCTCTTACCTCACTGGGAGTCAGCGAGACTCTCTGCTGGACTTACAAACTGCACAGCAACTAGCTGGGTCTAAGACAGAGGACGTCTCTGCAGAGATGACACCTAGGCCCCCCCCCCCCATTCGCCTCGGTTTTGTAGTGCAAGTTTAACCTGGTCATAGTGCCTATAGTGTTTTGTAGCTGATTTCTTGTGATGGGAGGGGGAGGAAGGGTTTGAGGAGAGATGGAGAGATGGAGGAAAAAGAGGGAGAGAACAGAAACACATGTTCTTCTTAAGAAATGTACTTTTAATTTTTGGCGAATGTCAACATTACGGTGCCATTAGGATCTTGACGCCATGCACCCCGCCCCAGTTCTTCTCTCCTATTATGGACCAAAGCAATGGGCATCCATCTCTTGTACTCCTGTTGGCATTATATTATGATGATGATGATGATGATGATGATGATGATGATGATGATGATGATGATGATGAATCTGCACAAAACACAACGTATTCCACTAAATCCTAACCTAAATCCTATCACAGATTATGCAGCTGGACTGAGATCATATTTGCAGCGATTTGTAACGATTGTCATAGCGAACACGTCTTAGCGGTTATTATTGCGGTGTTTCTGTTGCAGATGAATGTCTTAACGATGACTAAACACTTGAAACAAAAGCTGCTTGTTAGGATGCACGGGTAGGGACTGCTGAGTGGCGGTCTGTCTCCAAACAGAAGCTCATCCATATGGATGTTATCATCGCCCAACAGTAGTCGGGACGACGTTCAAACGAAAACGTGTTGTGATGGAAGTGTTTTTTTTTTGTTCTTTTGTTTTATTTGAAGGTCTGCTCACAAAAGTCTACACAAGATTTACCATCTGAAAAGAGCTGAAATTAGCCGGTCACACAACAGTACAATAGTGTTTTCTCTCATACAAACGGATGACGTGTACATGATTCACATTGATGGTTAACATCGCACAGTATTTACAATGAAATTCCCACGAGGAGACCTTCAAATAAACCTGCGCTGTCGGATGAAAACCTCACTTATCTCTCAAAAAGTTAACTTTTCAGGAAAAACGGTGTGTTTTTAAAGTCATACGTTGGGTTTTCAACGTGTTTCATAGGTCCTTGTTCATAGGTCATGTAACTCACATGATGGAGAACCGTGTAAACATTCATTCCCCGTAAAAGAATTATAAATAAAATGACTTAAGTGGTTTTCATCAGATGGCGACAAAATGTCGTTATCACGTTTTCTACATAATAGAGTGATTCTATTGGGCGCTAGCACACTGTGGGTTGGCCAATGAACTGTGACGATGGGACACACGGCGAAGAAGGATTGACCAATCGGAACGATGGAATTGATACTCGACCACGTTCTTTTTAAACTAAATGATCGCACAGATTGTTATGTCTTTTTTTTTTTTTTTTTAAACAAACGGCACTGCTGTTGTATCTAAATGTAACTTTACAAAAACACATTGGTTATTATTATAGACTTTCCTCTGCTATGAAACAGTAAATATGGGGGTATTTTAGGTGTAGCGGCCCTTTATATGCATCCTCTTTCATTCTATTGAATTGCATTCACCTCACATCATCCATAACATGCAGTACATTAAGTAGTGTCTCCACAGAGCTGTGAAAAAGGCTTGTCACTTTCTCTCCAGGAGCTCTGGGCGTTGTTAGTCTTCTGTGTACAAACATCTGTATTAAATGTAATATGAGGATGATGATGTCATCGCGCACTGGATGACATGGGCTTAAAACCCAATGGCTGAAAAAGTGTTCAAGACACCCTGAAACTGGGAGGAGAGAGGGTGTTGTCGTGGCAACCTGGAACATAGATAGTTCCATAGTACGAGTTCAGGCTCTTACGACGGCCTTGCCTTTCCATCGTTTATCCGACCGAACCTTGAGACTTCCCAGTTTCACGTCGCCTTGGACACAGCGTTGGCTTCACTTCCTGGTCTCCTGTAAGGGAACTATAAAAGAAGGAAGGGTCATCATCACGTCAGAACACTAGTGGTCCTATGCTCTGCCAGTTCTATTGAAGCCTATGGGAGATGCATGGAGAAGCAAAATATACCAGCTATGTGAGGAAATATACATCAACCAATTTATCAAACATTAGCCAGTTAACAACGCAGCCAATTGCAGATGATTCTGACATCCGAGGTTGTAACTTCTAATAATAAACGAGGAGACGGCTGATCACATTCAACTCAATGTCGGCCGAATTGAACGTTTCCACACTTGGCACCGATCACGTGCTACACAGTGACGTGATGACCCTTCCTTCTTTTATAGGTTCCTTGGACCAATATTCTCTTAAGTGTCCCCTTCACGTCTCTCCTGTCCTCCGCCACTGGACAAGCTGCGTCCGACGCCCCGGGGGGCAAGAGTGCAGAGAGACGAGAGAGACGAGGACGGGGAAGTTGACATTTTAGCACATTGGGGGACACCGCTGTGTCCACTCTTCACAGTGCTCCATATTTCTGTCTGTGTACTCTCTGTACCTTGCCTTAGCTCAGCAGTCAGGGCCTTATATTTATCGATGTCACAGTGACAAGGGGGGCTCAACGATATTATCGATGTTACTGTGACGGTGGGAGACTCAATGATATTATCGATGTGACAGTGACAAGGGGGGCTCAACGATATTATCGATGTTACTGTGACGGTGGGAGACTCAATGATATTATCGATGTTACTGTGACGGTGGGAGACTCAATGATATTATCGATGTTACGGTGACGGTGGGAGACTCAACGATATTATCGATGTGACAGTGACACGGGGGCTCAACAACATTACCACTGTCACAGTGACGAGGGGGGCTCAACGATATTATCGATGTGACAGTGACACGGGGGGCTCAACAACATTACCACTGTCACAGTGACGAGGGGGGCTCAACGATATTATCGATGTGACAGTGACACGGGGGGCTCAACAACATTACCACTGTCACAGTGACACAGGGGGCTCAACGATATTATCGATGTCACAGTGACACAGGGGGCTCAACGACATTATCGATGTCACAGTGACGGGGGGGGGGGGCTCAGCGATATTATCGGTGTCACAGTGACAAGGGAGGGCTTAATGATATTATTGAGGTCACAGTGACGGCGGGGGGGGGGGGGGGGGCTCAACAACAATAAAACAAAGTGTAATGTGTACGGAACACCCTGTACCAGTGTCTCTGTGTCAGTGCGCTCCTGTGTTTGTCTCCTAACAGGCCATTAGGTTGTGTGTGTGTATGTGTGTGTATATAATATATATATATATACATGTGCCCTGGTGCATTTGTCCATCCATGCATGCATAGGTACGTACATACACACCGCCAATTTGCACCTAAGTGTTTGAATGTGTTGATGTGCCACATGCAGCAAAGCGTGCACCATACGCCTGTATGCAGAGGGACGCAGGGGCCGCGAGCGGATGGATGGATGGATGTACAGTATGGATGGATAGATATAATTAATCATATATTCCGTTTCCTTTCATTCCTGTTTGTCGAGCGTCTGTGTAACTCCACCCGTGCGTCCTATTTTGTGCCGTCGTTGTTTAACGTCCTAGCCGCTTTGCGGGGAGCAAGGTCTCCAAGCTCACGTTCGCGAGCGGTCTCCCGTGTTCGCCAGAGGTGCCCTGCACCGTGTCGGTGGGGGGGGGGGGCAGGAGTTTACTAAATTGCTCATTGCCTGTCGACCAGAAAATTGTGTACAAGTGCAGTTAGGATCTGGATGGCTGCTCTAGGCAATGTTGGGCCGTACACACGCACACACACACGCACACACACACGACAGACAGACAGACAGACAGACAGACAGACAGACACACACACACAGACACACAGACAGACAGACACACACACACACACACACAGACAGACAGACAGACAGACAGACAGACACACAGACAGACACACACACTCATACACAATGAATGAATACAGGGCAAAGACACCAAGCACTTACACTTCTGGCAATGTGGCCGCCATTCCGGGCGCATCGTGTAATAGAATGAAATAGAATATGATCGAATTTTGATTTCCCCGGCACTTGGACCTGTCTCACAGGTCTCACGGGCTTTGGGCGCCGCTGGCTGTAAGCCTTTGGATCAAACGCGCAGTGGACCGAGGAGAC
>NC_140174.1:22505544-22563872 GCF_963971535.1 Notolepis coatsorum | reverse complement strand
ATGGAGCTTCCTGCTCCTAAAACCGACTTAGGTAAGAGATACGGGATGAAGATTAGTCAAAGCATCTCTGTGTTGTTTAATGTACTACAGTATGGAGATAGGAGAGAGGCGTTAATATAATACAAATAATCAAGATGACATAATGTAAAAAAAAAATATATATATATATATATGATCATTTGCTGTGAAAAAACAATAATAAAGTAAAAGTATAAAATAATAACAAAACACTCTCTGATCTGAAAGGCAATAGGAAGAAGCAATAATAGTGTTATAATAATTATGCTTATCAGGTCCTACCCCTTATTGCAATAAACACTTAACAATTTTTTCAAACAGTTACATTTTCTTCCAACTAAATAATCAGCAAACAGTCAATCATTTTTAAATCACAATATTTGCATAATTAGCTTGAATATATCAGATTTGTATAACGTGTGTTGATTTCGGTCAGCCTGTACCTCCCCAAACCCCCCACACTCAAAAAACAACGCTGTGGACGATACTTATTTTCTCGGTTGTCACCAGTTTCCCCTGCAGAAGCAGTCAACTCTCCCACTCAGCACACACAATGTAATGTCAACCACATCCTCTTTGTCTCTTTCTTTTCTCTCTCTCTGCCCCCCCCCCTTCTTCTCTCTCTCTGTCTCCCTCTGTCTCTGTCTCCCCTCTCTCTTGCTTGCTTTCTTGCTCTCTGTCTCCCCTTGTTTCTCTCTCTCTCTGGTCTCCCTCTCTGTCTCTGTCTCTCCCTTCCTCTATTATGCCCTACCTCGCTCTCTTTCTCTGGCTCCCCTCCCTCCTCTATCTGGCTCCCTCCCCATCTCTCTCTTTCTCCATCTTTCCCTCCCTACCTTTCTCTGCTCTCTCTCCGTGCATCTCTCCTCTATTCTCTCTACCCCTTCCTCTCCCCCCATATTTTTGCCCCTTCCTCCCTACCTCTTACTCTTCTCTCTACCCCTGCTGTTGGTCTTCTCTCTCTCTCTCTCTCTCTCTCTATCTCTCTCTCTCTCTCTCTCTCCTCTCTCTCTCTCTCTCTCTCTCTCTCTCTCTCTCTCTCTCTCTCTCTCTCTCTCTCTCTCTCTCTCTCTCTCTGTCTCTGTCTCTCTCTCTCCCCTCTCTCCCTCCTCTCTCTCTCTCTCTCTCTCTCTCTCTCTCTCTCTCTCTCTCTCTCTCTCTCTCTCTCTCTCTCTCTCTCTCTCTCTCTCTCTCTCTCTCTCTCTCTCTCCCTCTCTGCCTTTGAGACCTGGGCTATATTTGCAGAGGCAACAGACCCAGTGTTTACAGGCCTGTCACAGGCTGTCTCCTGCTCATCACCTATTCAACACCGTGGCAGGAGAGAGTGAAAGAGACACCCCTACCGAGGATACTTCTCCTCCCTCCCTCCCTCCCTCCCTCCCTCCCTCCCTCCCCCTCTCTCTCTGTCCCTACTGCCTGTCCAAAAGCGCTACTCATGAAATTGAATGTGTCGTGTTCTCCCTATTGAGCGTGTGCATCGCCTCCTGGTACTTATCTGAGGTAAGTTAACACAACCTGTAGTTCCATGGAGACCGGGCGGGTGTGAGGAGGAGGAGGGGGCGGGAGTCGGGAGTGGGGGGGGGGGGGGGTAGCATTGAGGAATCACGGAGAGTAGTACCAAAAGGTCTCTCGACGAGATCAACTTTGTTATGTCTTATCTGAGTTAAGCCTCACGTTAAGCTGTAATGGATTATGTTAATTAATACTCTGGTACTGGAACGGGGGAAATCTGCCGTGTGCTTACACCCCTAAGCTATTTATTAACTTTTAACATTCAAGAGTAGCACGCCATTAGCGCCACCGTGCCGTTTTGGATTACCGACGTGCCGATTTGTTTGACCCTGTTGTGGTGCAGATAAGAGCTGCCGTGTACACAGTAGTAGTTGGACCATGTCGGGTTGCATGCTAATGGTTTGTTAAAGGAATACAGCTGGACAGAAGAAGATTCACTTTATTTTAGATTTACGTAATTGATAAGTGTCTTCCTACGCACAGACGCTGTACATTTCTTCAGAGATGTCTCAGCGCATGGGCGCCTGCAGTTTTGGGGTTGAGTGCCTTGCTTGAGAGCACCTTGGCAGAGATGGTGTGCACCGTAGATGTAATCCCGGTCAGTTATGGGGATCGAACCGGCGACTTCTCCGTTACTAGTTGACCTCTCCACCTGTAGGCCTCCCTGCCACTCCTGACAGGGCTATAGCTGTCCCTGTGATGTTGCCTTTGCCTATCCATCTAGGGTAGTGGTTCTCAACCGTTTTGGTTCGGGAACCCCTAAAAACAGAGGGACGCCTACAGAGTAATAGGCAGACAGAATGGGGAACTTTGACACAAAATAATGATTTTTATTCCCTCTTTTTTGGGATATTTAACTTGATTAAAGTCAGGGTGAAGTGAAAATGAATGGGTTCTAAATGTGTCACAAGCTCAAATGGCATTTTATTGTTCTATTCAATCACTAAATAACTTTGCTATAAACTAACAAATCTATCAAATGGACCTACTTGCTTGACTAAATGACTAACTAGCAAATTAGGCTAGACCACCCAAAGCTGTGTTTTTGTTTAACTATAGGCCTACCTCCCGGAGTATGGCGCTAATGATTTTAGCATTTTCTTTGCTATGCTACACTTTTAACCTACTGTATTATCAACTAATGCTAATGAGAACCATGCTAATGCACTTTAGTTTTTATATAGTGTTAGGGGAGGGGTTATGCTAATGAACACATTTTATATATATTGTTAGGGGAGTCGTTATGTTAATTAACTAGTTGTATATTGTTAGGGGAAGGGCTATGCTAATGAACACGGTTTTTATATAGTGTCAGGGGAGGGGTTATGCTAATTAATTCTATTTTCTATAGTGTTAGGGGAGGGAACCTAAACATCCTGAACGCAAAAAAACTGGTGAAAAACACTTTAACACTCTAACTCCACAACTCAGTACTACATCGTTCACAGTCCTGTTTTCAGCAACTATTTTAAAACATGTATAATGTGTTTAGAAACAATTATCAGACATTGCTTTACCCAGACTTTAATGATTGGAGAGGGGCTTTAGACTTCAAATATTCATTATTTCAGAGGAAAAATACCAAACATGATAAAGTATGTGTATATCTTTTTCCACGAAAATCATCTTGTGACCCCCCCAGGGTGAGAACCATCGATGCAGGGCAGTGGTAGCCTTTTAAAGGAGCCAACTTGTGGGCGGGAGGTCACCAATTTGAAGCCTTGGAGCATCTGGGGAAATCTAGGCAGGGATGTGAATGAGAAATGCACTCCTTCAACAGTTACCATCCAGGTGCCCTTCAGCAAGAAAGTTAATGTCCAACTGCTCCAGTGGAGCTTCTCATTGGCCGACAGCACAAGACTGGTGGTTGTACTGGGCCCCGCCCAACACACAAACACACCATGACCACCACCACCCACCAACTACTCCCCCTAGTTCATTCCTGTAAGTAAGAGTTATTGTCAACATAGTCTACAAAATATTTCTCCTACTTACAAGTATGGTCCGTGATGAGCTACAACACCAGATTGTAGCTCATCAACCTTTATCAAGTCAAGTCAAGTGTTCCTTTATTAATCCCCTTGGGGAAATTCAAGTGTCATAGCAGCATGGGGGGGGGGGGGGGGGGGTACAGGTAGGATAGGTAGTAATAATAATAGAACAAAGTGAGAGTAGTAATGATAATAGTGATAACAGTAGTATTAGTGAACAGTAGTGGGTGGCAGGATTCAGTAGTAATAGTGATGATGGTGATATACGTGGTCCAAACTGTAGTAACACACACTGTCCGTGCAGTTTGTTATTAAGAGTCAGATAGTCCTAAAAGTTCTCAAGTTCACCAGCCAGCAATTGGAAGCAGTCCATGCCCACGGTTGTGGAGCCTGATGGCTACTGGCACAAAGGACTGGTGGAGGCGGTTTGTGGTGTGTTGGGGGGGGATAAGTCTGGCTTATTTACGTCTTGGAAAAAACCTATTGAGGGTTGTCCCTCATTTTCACTGTTGCAGAGACTACAGAGTAGGCAATGATAAGACATAATAGAATATGCTAAAAACAATAAAATACAAGCAAAACACAGATATATACAACAAATAATAATAATCTGTTCAAATCAGTTACATGATGCACCAGGGAGGTTTAAGATAATCACCTAAACTGTCTGTAGGTCAGCAGAGAACCAACTGTGTGTGCTTAAGATCACAAGAAGTAGGTGCATTAAACCAGAAGACTGCTGCTCAGGGGACCTTAACACATTGTGTGCCAACAACGACAAATCTCGTTGTTGGCCGCCATGCGTTGTGTGCCAACAACGAGAAATCTCGTTATTTAATCGTTATTTCTTTTATTAGCGATATCCATTCATTTTTCATCCATCCAGTCTCACGTTATCATTGGGACTGTCTCTGAGCTCGAAAAGGGCAAATACCGCCCCCTATCGTCTCCCGGATGGTATTGCACCCATTGGAATGGACTCAATGGAAATGCATGAGAAAAAAAACCTCCGGATTCCACATTTTACTTCTCAGGCATGTAACCTGAGACTATTGCATTCATTGATGCAACCGAAAGCAGCGTGGATTATCTGTTTCGAGGTCTAACGTTGGATCAATAAACGCGATCGATATTTGGAATGGCGATCAGGAATTGGAATAATCGTATTGCAGAACATCTGATCTGAGGTAAGGAATCTATTTTACCAGTTTTGGGGTAATCAGATGTTTTGCTCACATATTTCACAACGTGTGTGTGTGTGGCTGTGTGTGCGTGTATGACGTTAGCGCTGACCCGGTCATGGATAATCGATTTTTCAGCTCGCTTCTCTAGCGTGCATAAGTACACATATACTATCGATAATCTAGCATTTATTTGAAAACTATTCATAAATAGGCCGAAAAATGACAACGTGTTTTATGTATTCCAGTAAATGGCTATTTTCGCAGATTTTTCTGGAATCACTAGAAATCTTCTAAACTATACTCGTATTCAAAATGGTATAAAACGGAAATGTACTGATGAAAAAACAATCCGTTTCGTACATGTTGACTGCAAGCAAGTCATTGATAAGCGACGGGCGTATTAGACACATAGCCATAATTTAAGGTTTAGTTTATGCGTTCACAAATGTGCTCGCCCTCTCATTGACTAGAGTGGTAGCAACCAATGTGTTAAGCATGAGCCAGTTTTATAGCATTTCTATAAATGACGTCTCCATAATAACACTGACAGGAAAACCGCTTCAACAATCCTCTTTCTGCTAAACATAGGGACGTTGGTTCTGTGCCGCAGCGTACTAACAACATCATCTATATGGTATTTAAACATCAATTTCTCATCAAGCCTGATACCAAGATATTTATATTTAGTAACTCTCTCAAATGTTAGATCCATTTCCAGTGAATATATTCATACTGGAACTATCATAATCAATATGTCTGGCTCTAGTAAACAACATTAATTGTGTTTTATCTGCATTAAGCACCAGTGTAAGATTAATAAGCGCATCTTCTAAAGCCAGATTGGTGCAGACTTAAAACGAGTGTCTAGAAAGAAATGCCTTCAGAATCAGTTGATTATTTACCGGAGATTCCAGGGCTTTAACTAGGCACGGTAACTTGGAAATTGGTCTGTAATTATTTAGCATTTCTATCACAAGCTTTATGTAATGGAAATTATGTGTGCCGGTTTCCAAATACTCTGGAATACACTTGTTGAGATAGAGAGATTGAATATGTGCGTTAATTGCTTGGTGATAAATGGAGCAGCCAGTTTTAGAAAAAAAAAGGATCCAATTTATCCTCCAGTTGAGCTGGTGGAATCAGTGGCTTGCAAAGCTTCAAATACATCACTAGTAGAAAAGGACTGAAAGAAAAACCGAGAGATATGGCTCCATGTGGAAACACAATCATCATTAACAAGGGGGGTTCTGTGTATTCCTTATCGAATAAATACCCAGCATCTGCAAAATGTTTGTTGAAAGCTAAGCAAACCTCTTTATGATCAGAAATCAAACCGTCCCCACATTTAATGTGTGTAGAGGGGGGGACAGTAGTTTTGTTTTTATTATAGTTGACTGCTTTCCAAGGAATAATTAAGTCTTTCCCTGAATAAAGCTGCTACTTCAGATGAAAACCAGGCTCTGTTCCTGAATAAAGCTGCTAGTTCAGATGAAAACCAGGCTCTGTTCCTGAATAATGCTGCTAGTTCAGGTGAAATCCAGGCTCTTTTAATGAATAAAGCTGCTAGTTCAGGTGAAAACCAGGCTCTGTTTCTGAATAAAGCTGCTACAGTAGTTCAGGTGAAATCCAGGCTCTTTTACTGAATAAAGCTGCTAGTTCAGGTGAAATCCAGGCTCTTTTACTGAATAAAGCTGCTAGTTCAGGTGAAATCCAGGCTCTTTTACTGAATAAAGCTGCTAGTTCAGGTGAAAACCCAGGAGTTACTACTACTGTTATTCTGAGCTTTGGCAATATGTAAGTAATAACTAATAGTAATAACTGCATAATAATACATTACCATATTTAAAACATGTTTGTGAGCTGTGTTTAATGGTTTTAGTATACAATAGGAATGTATGTCTGAGGGGCGGCTAGGTGGTGTAGTGGGCAAGGCACTCGCCACCAGTGTGGAGACGCTAGGATTCGCGTGTTCGAATCCAGCTCTCCACATTGTTTTCAGTTTAGCTGGTCGTCCGCAGTAATACACATTGGCCGTATTACGGGGAGGGAAAACTGAAGGGTGGGGATCGAACGTTGTGAACAAGCGACTCCTACAAGTCGGTTGGTGCGCCTGCGCAGTAGAATCAGGAAGTGTCGGGGGCAGCGTGAGCCTCCCACGCGTTACTCCTCGCCACTGAGAGATCGAGCTGCGCAGGTGAAAAGATGCGACTGCTGTTACCTCAAGTACCGGAGGGGACTTGTGCTATGTATGACTTAGTCCACATTGCAGCCGGCTTGTGGGAGGCAAGAAACAGCGTTCGTGACAGGGGAGGGTTGAATTGGATGATACGAAATTGGGATGGGAGAAAATATAGAAAAATGGGAGAAAAAGTGGATCAAAAAAGGAATGTATGTCTGAGGGTAGCAGAGAGTAGGAAGAGTGTAGGTTGTGGTATTTTTCATTGGTCTTCTCAATAATAAAAAGAACAATGACTCTGGCCTTATACTTTAAGTCTGTGGACGTATCCCAAAGCTTTCTTTGGATCTCCTGAAGTTCTCTCCTGGACTCGTCCCCCTCGCTCGACCGGCTCCGTGATTCCCTCCTAGCCTAGCGAGCGGTGTGATTTGGATCATAGAGTGTGTTCCTCCCCGTCTCTCAAAGCCATATTGCAGCCTGTCACAATAGCCTCAGGTGCTCTTTAGATCAAACCGGGCCGCACCTTGATCTGAACACCTTGAAGAACCTTTAAACCAGCAGGGGGGTGATGTACGGGGAGGGGGAAGGTTGAGGTGTTAGTCTTATCGAGTGGCAGGGGATGAGTTGTCAGGAAGAAAACCTCTACGTCTTTGGTTGTTCGCCCCTGAGCAGAATTACTACATGGTGGAAGTGTGATTTCAAGGTGCTTTTGAAGAAACGCAGCGACGCAATGCAGAACTGACCAGCTGGGAGTCTACTACTACTACTGCTACTACTACTACTACTACTACTACTACTACTACTACTACTACTACTACTGCTACTACTACTGCTACTGCTACTGCTGCTACTACTACTACTACTACTACTACTACTACTGCTACTGCTACTGCTGCTACTTGTTAGCAGAATTGGCTATGGGGCGACAATAATATGTACAAGAGGCATGGTTTCTATCTTTGGCCTTGCTCTGCTGGCAGCGGTTTATTCATTCACATTGACTCATAACAGCAGCTCATGTGATCTCTCCGGGAGAGGCAGACGTGGGAAGAAGAAAGAGAAGGAGGGAACCAAGGCTTATATACTCCCAACCTGGCGTAGACAGTAGAAGCTCCGCCTATAGCGCCCTCCAGTGGACACAGATATATATGCAGTCATGGGAGCAGTAGAGGACAGTTACAGTTAGTTACAACCATACATACAACCTCTAGATTCAACACTCCCACTTATGGTTGCTTAGCACACTGTATGAACTCTTCAAAACAATTTACAAAGAAAATAACACAGCCATAGAACATCAAAAAGAGTATGGCAGTCAATATTTACACACCAAACATGACCTCTGCAAATCTCCTCAGTTTCAATTTTGAAGCAGGCTTTGTCATAGCGTCTGCTACCATGTCATCTGTTGGACAATAAACCAGTGTCATCCTTTCTTCTCTGATGACAGATCTGATGAAATGGTACTTTATATCCATATGCTTACACCTCTGTCGGCACACAGGGTTTCTCGCAATGGCAATAGTACCCTGGTTGTCCTCATAAACAACAGTCTTCTTATATACATAGTTATCCATCCCTCCGAGCAGTTGTTCTAGATAAATACACTCCTGTATCGTCATGGCCAGAGCCATGTATTCGGCTTCACAAGTTGACAGTGCCACTGTGGGCTGCTTCTTTGTTTTCCATGAAACCAGTGAGCTGTTTGTGTTTAAACTAACACAGTATCCTGTAGTACTCCTTCTATCTGTGATGTCAGCAGCCCAGTCTGCATCACTAGGCTTTAAGCCCTAAGCCTTCGCTGCTCTTTCTGAAACAAAGTAGTTTATCTACTGTACCTTTGAGATAACGAAAAACATGTTTTACCGTAATCCAGTGTTCCTCTGTGGGATCAGCAAAATGCTGTGACAACTTACTCACTACAAAACATAGGTCAGGGCGGGTACATGTTGTTAAGTAGATGAGGCTACCCACGGCTTCTCTGTACATTTTTACATCTGTCAGTTTCTGAGCATCCTCCTGGTAATCAAGTTTCTGATCACATGGTGTTTCCCTTGTTCTACATTCCTGCATGTCAAAACGTTTCAGGATCATTTCCACATATTTCTTCTGGGATACTGTTACACAATTGGCCGACTGCTCAAAGTCCATGCCTAGGAAATGCTTTAACCTGCCAAGGTCTTTCATTTTGAATCTGGTGGAGAGCATACCTTTCACCTGATCTAGGTTCCTAGTGTTGTCTGCTGCGATGATCAAATCATCCACCCAAATGACAATTATCACTTTTCCTGACTCTTTTGACTCCCTTGAGTAAACACAGGGGTCTACTGGATTCTGTAGGAAGTGATCCTCGATGAGGCATGTGTGAAGCATCTCGTTCCAATTTCGCCCAAACTGTTTCAGGCCGTAAATGGATTTTTCTAGCTTGCACACTAGCTTTCCCCCTTTCTTTTCGTAACCTTCAGGTTGTTCCATATATATCTCTCTATCTATGGGTGCGTGCAGATAGGTGCGTGTAAAATCAGATTGTCCTCAGCTGCTTTCTGAACCACTACCCTTACACTGGTCAGGTTGGCCATAGTCTATTCCCTCCCTCTGACTGAAACCCTTAGCTACAAATCTCGCTTTGTACTTTTCGTGGCCTTCGATCCCTTCCTTGATTGAGTACACCCATTTTCCTCCCACTGTCTGTCTGCCCTCTGTCAATTTTGTGAGGGTAAAGGTGTGGTTGTCCTCTAAGGACCTCATCTCCTCGTCCATCGCTCTCTCCCACTTACTCGACTCTGGGGACACTATGGCTTCCTTAAAAGACTGAGGCACGCCACACACCACTCTGTAGCAGTAATCAATATTTGCAAGTGTACTGTCATCCTTGTCACTTCCTCTCCGGGCATAATCTATCAGATATTTTGGGGGTTTGTGTTCCCTTGAGGGATACCTCCCACTGCTTGGGGCACTTGACGTCACCCTCGGGTGCTCCTCGTCATCGCCCTCTGGGGGTGGCTGGCTGTCTGCTTGCACGCCTGTGCTCAGTACGCTAGGCTGTGGTGTCTCTGTCCCTCCATACCTTACCCCGTAGTCCAGCCATGGCTCCTCTGTCTGTGTCTCGATTTCGCACGTTGTCTTGGTGACAAATTTCACTAGTCTGTGCTTTTGCACCTTCCCTTTACCGGGATAGTAGACTAGGAGTGCTGGACTCCCTCTGTCGTGTCCTACAAAGAGCCCTTTTTCACATCTGGACTCAAGCTTGCCTCTGTCCTGCTGGTAAGCATAGCACACTGATCCGAATTTGTGCATTCTGGCTAGATTACATCTTTTCCCAGTCATTGCTGTATATGGGGTGGTGCCCGTGTGTTTATTAAAACACCTGTTTCTGGTGTAAGCAGCTTCTTGTACCGCATAATGCCAGAGGCTCTTCGGTATGTTACTATCGTCTAGCCTACACCTGGCCATTTCAAAAAGGGTGCGCCATTCCCTCTCTGCTACCCCATTATGATGTGGGGAGTAGGGACATGACGTCTCGTGTCTGATCCTGTTCTTTCTCAGCAGTGATTGGAACTCTCTGTTTGTAAACTCGGTCCCGCTGTCTGACCTCAAACATTTTACGTCCCCATAGGGGGCTACATCGGCAAGGAACTTTTCCGTGGCTTGGAGTGCATCACTCTTTGCTTTAAGGAAATAGACGAACACTACGCCTGTACCCACATCTGTAAAGGACTGTACATAGTTAAAGCCACCTATGGACTCGTTCCTTACTGGACCGGCTAGGTCGGTGTTAACTAGCTCCAGTGGTCTCTTTACCTTCTCCGTGGGGTCCACAAAACTCCTAGACGTTTGCACCTAATGGGTCTCAGACAAGACCCTCGATGCTCCTTGTGTTTAAACGGTACTCTGGGTACATTTATGCATATGTATTGGGAATGCCCTACTGTTAAGATATTCTGGGAAAAAGTAACCACTCAATTATCAGAATTTTTATCTCTGACCATACCTATACTGCCTATTATTGTTGAATGATGTTTCTCAGTTATCAACCTCTGTACATGTAAAGAGACTAATTTTGTCCGGTCTTACAGCTGCCAAAAAGTTGATAGCGTCACGCTGGATTCAACCGGATAAAATGTGCCGGAATGTATGGGTTCTTACCTATCTCGATGTGATTTATCTAGAGATATCTACTGCACGAATTTTAGGTGTTAATGAAGCCAGCATAGCAATCTGGTTAGCTGTGGTGGAGAAGATAAAGGGAAGCATATGAATTTCTGATGTTAAATGGAATAGTGGATGTATAGTCCAAGAGGGGGCCCTGAGGGGGGGGTGGAGGGGGAGGGAAGGAAAGAGCGAGCAAGAGCACATTGTATTGTATTGTAGTGTATTTATTATGTTTATGTCTTTTAATCTACATTTATTTTGATTTAATTACTGGACTGTCATTATTGATATTATTATTTCTGTCATTGTCCTGTGATTTATCATAGATTTTACTGTTACTGTATTGTTTGTCTAGTTTTATGTTAAAAAAGGGAAAATAAAAAATATTTGTTAAAAAAAAGAGAGGGAGACAGACTGGGAAATTTGTATTGAGTCGTCGAGTCCGTGAGATGAAGCTGCGACGCACAGTAAAAAAAAAAACGTTAACCTTTATCGGTTAAACCAATAACGTCTGACCTTCCTAAGACTGGCAGGAGAAATATCACAAGGTGTACTTAAGACAAGATATTCCTTTATTGATCCCCTTGGGGAAATTGGGGACACTTGGGAGCCGGGAGCTCGAGTAACTAAACCCACATTTTGGAGGCTCAGATCCCTTAGAAATATTCTATAACATTCTGGCCAAAACTGGCCAAAAGTCTGCTTCTGTTGTGTTGAAGAAGGGCAGAATGGGAGCCTAATTGGGCACTCAATCAGAGGAGGTGTTTTATGACTGGAGCTGATGACCCTCACATGGGGAGGAGGAGGGGAGCGCGGTGGGGCTTCATGGGGTCGACCCTGATGTAGTGGTACTGAAACTCCTCTGTCTCTCTGTCTCTCTCTCTCTTTCTCTGTCTCATACACAAATACACACAAACATACTTACAGTCACACACCATCTCTCTCGCACTCTTTAACACACACACACACCTTCTCAACCCCATCCTTCATCTCGCTCTCTCTGTCTCTAACGCACACACCTTCTCAACCCCATCTCACACACACAAACATACACCTCGCAACCCTTTCATCTATTTTTCTGTCTTGTCTGTGTCCCTCTCTTTACCCCACCCCCTCTCTCTCTCTCTCTCTCTCTCTCTCTCTCTCTCTCTCTCTCTCTCTCTCTCTCTCTCTCTCTCTCTCTCTCTCTCTCTCTCCTGTTTCCATTTCCCAGCTACAAGATGACAGTATTACTAGTTCAGCTCTCAGGCTCACAACACTGACCCTCAACAATGACCCCCGTCGCCCTCAGTCAGACACTCTGTCACTTCAGAACAGAGAGAGAGAGAGAGGGGTGTGAGGAGTGGAGGAGAGGGCTGGAATGCAAAAAGAAAAGGGAAGAGAGGGAAGGAGGAATTAACCCTCCTCTCACCAGCACCACGGGACCACGTGTGTCAACTAGGGCTGGGCGATATAACGATAACGATAAATATCGCGATATATTTTAATAATCGATATCGAATATCGAAATTAAAGTTTTAAAACCAGAGACAGTGGACAGACTTGTCTTTCTTGCCTGCAACTTAAAGTAATGGCTTTGCTTGTCCAAATGACAATACTGACCAAATTCAGATTTCTTTTTCTCTTGTCCATTTATTTTGTTTGCTTTCTAATTTAAAATACATTTTGAAACCGTCTGTACACAGTAGGCTATGTGTGCTAGCAGAACTAGACTCCAGTCACGAGTCACAGTGCACATGTGCGGTGGTTTGTCCACCAAAAAAGCGCCAAAAGATCGAAAATAAACTAGCAGAGCCAGAACTGTTCAACTCCTCTGGAGCCACAGCCAGCAGAGAAGCCGGTTTACTTTAGCTTTTAAACCAGCTGCAGCCTGAGAACTGGAGTGTGAGGGGATGTAACACTAAAGATGGCGGCAATGACAAAGAATTGCTGCAAAATAAACATACATCTGTTGTTTAAAAAAAAAAAAAAAAAAAAAAAAACATTTTTTTTTTTTATACTTATAACAATTCGATAATTATCGATATCGAGAAATACAATAAAATTATCATATCGTTATCGCGATATGATTTTTTTCCATATCGCCCAGCCCTAGTGTCAACTACCACCGTCTTATCCATTCCGCCACTTGAAAAGGATCCAATTTGGGTGGCGAGGCGGGGGTTTGACTTAGGAGAGAGTTTACTCCAAGGGGGCCGTGGCGGGGTTTCAGCGTCGTTAGCCTCACATGGACAGACCCGGTCTTACACAGAGCACCGTTCCTGTGAGCCGCCACTAGGGGCAGACCGGCTGACGGCGAGTGAGCAAGATTGTGGGTCGTTGAGGTGCTTGACTTATTGTGATGTTTCTTCTTGACTTGTTTAAAGAAGACGTGTCCGGCCCATGGGGACATTAACGTGTGTTGTCGGGCCTCACAAATACATTTGATTTGATTTGATTTTACTTCGCGTCTAAAACAAAATGAAGTCAGACGATGACGTGTTGGAATGGTCAAATAAAGCAGATATGTATTTGTATTTATTGTTTTAAAATACAGAGACAGTGCATATTAAGGAACATTTTACTGTAAATAATATGCCAGTTTAGCCAGGTTGGCTAATTTTCAACTGTAGTCTCTGGGGAAGGTGACATGAGCACTACAATAATTAAGACGGTACAATAATTAAAACACAGTAGGAATCAGTAGGTTACTTACAATACACTAAAATACATACAAATAAATACATTAAAATACATTACAATACATCACAACCCCTCAGTTAAAATGGTCGCACACTTGACCATCTCTCAACCATGATTTTAAGTTAGATTGAAATGAAATGTAACTTTGATACTCCCTGAGCCGTATTGGCAGACTGTTCCAGGTGTGGGCTGCTCTCACGGAAAAGGCTGCCTGACTAAAAGCAGACCTCCTGTTTGGGACGCGTGTATGCCTTCTACGACGGAACTGCGTTTCCGCGTTCGAGTTTTGCGCTCTGATTGGCCAGGTCATGTGACATGTGCGCCAATCGTGGGACAGCAAGTTCTGCGCCTATTTCCGGGTCTAACAGCCTGCAAACTACCTGGCGTTCTATCGCCATGCTCTAAGACAAACTCTAACCGTAACCAACTTTGAAAGAGTGCCTAAGCTTAACCGTCGGAATCAGGGCAGGCGTTCTATCGCCATGCTCTAAGACAAACTCTAACCTTAACCAACTTTGAACGAGCGCCTAAGCTTAACCAGTGTAGAAACTTGCGGTCCCACGATTGGGCGTACATGTCACATGACCAGAAATGACCTGGCCAATCAGAGACGCGGAAACGCAGTTCTGTTGTAGAAGGCATTCAGGCGTTTGGGACTACACAGTCCCCTCTAACTACAGACCTGGTATATCTGTCAGCAGATGCTAGAAAGTACAGAGGGGGGGAGGAGCCAAGCCATGTAGGATTTTATAGGTAAGGCAGGCATCTTTGAATTTAACATGTGGGTGTGTGTTGTGGGGTTACATCTTAACGTCTACACCAATTGTGACCCCGGATGATCAGACACGACAATTAGTCAGACTGTTGCCTTGGATCCGGTTGAAATGGAATCGCTAACGTGCGTGCGAACGTACCCTGTAGCGACGGGCGACGATGGCGTGCGAAGGAACCGGAGAGAGGAGAGGAACCTTGTGGAAAACGAGCGGAGACGCCGGGTAGGATGGGTACAGGGCATAGGCGTAGTTTAAGGGGGGGTTGCGGGGGACATGTCCCCCTCAATATTGAGAAGAGGTAAGTTTGTCCCCCTCAAAGAAACTAGCTTATATGAAAGACAACCCCCTCCCCCAAAGAGGTAAAAAAAAAAGAAGAGGATCAAAACATTTATAATATCCTTTTTACCTGCAACTATATGTTACAACGATTTCAGACACCCCTACAGGACCGTACCATCTCAACCTTGCACACGTGCCAGTAGACACCCCTACAGGACCGTACCATCTCAACCTCACACACGTGCCAGTAGACACCCCTACAGGACCGTACCATCTCAACCTCGCACACACGTGCCAGTAGACACCCCTACAGGACCGTACCATCTCAACCTCACACACGTGCCAGTAGACACCCCTACAGGACCGTACCATCTCAACCTCGCACACACGTGCCAGTAGACACCCCTACAGGACCGTACCATCTCAACCTCGCACACGTGCCAGTAGACACCCCTACAGGACCGTACCATCTCAACCTCGCACACACGTGCCAGTAGACACCCCTACAGGACCGTACCATCTCAACCTCGCACACACGTGCCAGTAGACACCCCTACAGGACCGTACCATCTCAACCTCGCACACGTGCCAGTAGACACCCCTACAGGACCGTACCATCTCAACCTCGCACTGTCGTTCAGTCAGGGGCTTCTGGCACAAATTGGTGCATAAAAGTACACCACACTGTTTGACCCCCCACCACCCCCTGCTTACAGTGTCCCTCCCCTGGGGGAAGAACCCACCCCCCCACCCCCTGCTTACAGTGTCCCTCCCCCATTCTGTTGAAACCAAACCTACGCCCTTGGGGGGGGGAAACCCAAGAGATTAAGCATCTGTAAAACTAAATGCATAAGAGGTAGATTGAGGCTGCGGTTAGACTGACTGATGTTTTCGTTTCGTTTTGAAGATGAGTTTCGCTTTTCCAGGTCGCAACGTAGTGGCAGCCGAGTTAGACACTCCACATCCTGTTCAAAATCTCAAAAGCCACCATCTTTAAATGCCTCCGCGAGCCATTTTAGCCAATGAAGCATTATTTTTCAGCAAGAAATAAAGTGCAATAAACAAAAACGGATACATTCACTGTGTGTTCTGCCTCATTTGTTGATGATTTGTTGATGAAACAAAACTAACATCAACACAAGTGACCACCAAGAGTGGATAGTTTAGTCTCAAAAAAGATCGACGATGTTGTTAGCTACATGCTAACGTGAATGGAATATGCCATTATAACAGTATAGCATTGTGGCTAGCAGCTAACGTTAGCTCACGTCAGTTAGCCAGCCAGCACCAAACTGATATCAGGAGCTATCAGTAGCTAGATAACATTAGAGACAACGCCTCGTGTATTAAACAAAGGTGAATAGATGACTGGGCCATTTTGTTTAATGCTTGTTAAGATTGAAAGAGGAGCTCTGAGCTAACAGGGTCTGATAGCTAACGTTAGCCAGCTGCTCATGCAATCGTTAATGCTAGCAGAATGAATGGATGTAAACTTTATTTAACATATTGCAGAATGGGTACTATACAATACGGCTCAATACAAACAATTGTTAAGGGAATGCAGACTGTTGTAGCTTGGACTGGGGTCCTTATAACAATAACTTGACAACACATGGTAGCTGCAGCTATAGCTCTGTTGTCACCGGACGTTGGTGAGGGCACGCAGATGTGGGTATCTACTGCGCATGGGCGTTGAGCAACAACGGCTCCGTGCAGATTACACGACACGTTGTCGGCGAGTTTTGGCGAGTATCCAAAACGGAAACACAATTTCAGTGTTTTCAGTAGGGCCAAAACGTTTCCTGCCAAAACGGCATTTCTATCTAACAGGGACAGCAAACGTATTCAAAACGTATTCAAAACGAAAACAAAAACAGTCTGTGTAACCATCTCTCTCTCTCTCTCTCTCTCTCTCTCTCTCTCTCTCTCTCTCTCTCTCTCTCTCTCTCTCTCTCTCTGCCTCTCTCTCTCTTATCTCTCTCTCTTATCTCTCTCTCTCTCTCTCTGCCTCTCTCTCTCTCTTATCTCTCTCTCTCTCTCTCTCTCTCTCTCTCCTCCGCCCCCTCCTCGGAGACTGAAACAGAACGTAGACAAGGCAGATTTCAAAGCAGATGCCACGGCGGCTCTGTGTTTTGAGTGTGGTGAGCGGCGCCGGAGGGCAACCTCATTTGTTCTCGGCTGACGCGACCGGTCCTTCATAAAAACAGGGGGAACAGAGAGGGAATACAAACAAACAAACAAACAAACAAACTAAATAAGAAACAATGAAAGATGAGACGCGGCAACACATGAAGGTTGATTCTTGCTTGTGCGTTTCCTGTCACACGCTCACACACACACACACACACACACACACACAGACACACACACACACACACAGACACACACCTACTCACAGGTCGACGGAGGGTGAATTTATTTGACTGTCAAAACAGGTGCCTCATGAATGTGGAACAGACTGAATATCAAAGCAGCGAGACGGGTTACAGCGCAGCTTCATCTTCCGTGTTGAATAATGACACCGTTATGGCAAGTACAGCAGAAAGTCCTTGAATTACGTCTCCAGGTCGGGAAGAGTGATCTGTGTGTCCAAAATAAAAGTTTCAAGGTGATGGAATATCTTGCCGTGTTTGCCGTCTGTTAAATCGTTTCCTTATTTTTTCTTTTTTTACTCTGCTTTACACATGTCAGCGTTTGGCACTGAATATTAAAGGTGCTATAGATAAAGATTTTATGTAGAGTAATTTATTTTTAAGAGTATATCCACAGAGCTTTCAGAAAGGTGCGGAATCAAAGTATTGCCCCCCCCCAACAAATATTTATAATGAATGAATGAAATATCTTTTTTTTTATTGGCAGGTCCAAAATGAATGTTGTTGCTTACATGTTGCGTGATGGAAGAAGTTGGATAAGGCTCTCTCCTGTCTGGCTGATGGAAAACAATACCAGTGTATGTGTTAGATATATATGACACATCTTCAATTAACATCAAATTTGCTGATGACACAGTAGTGGTGGGCCTGATCTCTGCCAACGACGAAAGGGCCTACCTGGAAGAGGTAGAGAACCTGTCACAGTGGTGTCAGGAGAACTGCCTCTCCCTGAACGTCAGCAAAACAAAAGAGATGATTGTGGACTTCAGGAGGTCGGGGGTCAAGGACTACAGCCCCCTCAGCATCGACGGGGCACCGGTTGAGAGAGTGAACAGTTTCAAGTACCTCGGAGCCCACATATCCGAGGACTTGACATGGACCACACACATTGACAGTGTTGTGAAGAAGGCACGACAACGCCTCTACTTCCTCAGGCGCCTAAGGAAGTTCCAAGTCAGTCAGAAGATCCTTAGGAACTTCTACTCATGTACAATAGAGAGCATCCTGACCGGCAACATCACCTCCTGGTTTGGGAATAGCACTGCACAAGACCGTAGCAGACTACAAAGAGTGACACGTTCAGCCGAACGCACAATTGGAGGGGGGCTTCCCACCCTCCAGAACATTTACAACAAGCGGTGCAAGGGGAAGGCTAAGAGAATTATTAAGGACTCGAGCCACCCGAACAACTGCCTCTTTGAACTGCTGCGGTCAGGCAAGCGATACCGGAGTCTTAAGGCGAGCACAGAAAGACTCAGAAGAAGCTTCTATCCCCAGGCCATCAGGCTGCTAAACGAACAATAATCACTATGCAACAACCATCAAATGCACACAGCACACACACCCACACGCACACACTCACTCAAACAAACAACACACTGCAGCACCCACTCTCCACACTTTAGATCACACAAACACACTTACACTTTATATTTATTGATAAAGGATTTGCACTACAACTCGTACACCTACTGTGAATTGTACCTAAATTGCACCTCGTCCCATTTCTCCATTTCTGCCTTGCACTATATAGTATTGTATATTAGTACACTGCACAGTATTGTATATTGTATGGTAACTACGTCTACTCTGCATCGAACATTGTACATATGTCTAAACTGAACACTGTGACCTCATTTTTTTTACTTCTAATTTTACTATGTTATTTTATTTCATACTTATCTTGTCTTGCACAGTCTCTGGAGCGCAACAGTAAGAAGCATTTTGTATAAAAGTATTCTGTACTTCTGTATGACAACTATTAAAGAAACTTGAAACTTGAAACTTAAATGATCAAATCTAAATTAAAATAATGACCTGAGATACAGTTTTTCAACTTTACATACACTTATTACATGGCGTTTTAACATTCGCCGAAATGCTTGATTGTGATTGGTCAATAGCGCTCGTCAGAGGTCCATTATTACTCGATAACGGACCTCTGCCGAGCAATAATGACCGCTGTGCGCAGCTGGACCAATCAAGCCCACTGACACACAGATCGCAGTCATGAAAGCTGCTCAGCACAGCTGCACTCAGTTATCAGTGCAATCAGACCACAGACCTGCCGGCTGCCGGTCGATGACAGCGCGGAGCGACAGAACAGAACTGCGTCTGCATTTGATCTCGTCTTGTCGATGGTGTAAAATGAATTAGGTATATTGTTAGTAAGTTAGCCATGTAATAAGCGGGATAATGTATAGCCTATACTCGGTCATTGTCGCAAAACTAATTGACCTTCACTACGTTTAAAACACCTCGGCGAGGCGCCTCGATGTTCTAAACTCTGTCGGTCAATTATTTTGCGACAATGACCTCGTAGCACTAGCTATACATTATCCCTTACATAATCATTGTGCAGGCCCCCATCCAGCATGTCCCAGCAATCACATAGACAACAACAACATCATCACCAACGGGCGTCTCAGTCCTGAGACAAACAAAGCCCCTTTCCCATTCTTCATCGCTGTACCTCTCAGTTCTAGACCACTCCACAAATTCACCCCACAAACTGAAATACACATACTCTTTAGAGTAGTACGAACACAATGTTCACACAACTCTCTCCCCCTCCATCCCTCCATCTTGGTCTATCTTTCTCTCTTTGTCCGTCTATGTCTCACTCCTTTTTCCATATCGTTTTCACACAAACACACACAAATAATAAAAACAATAGGGCTAAAGTTAAAGTTATAGTTAAAGGGATAAAAAGGACAACCAATACAACAAACAAACAATGAAGGTCAGCACTGAAGTTATGCCACCCAGGTCATGAGAGAGAGAGAGTCATATAACCCCCCTCTCTGTCTGTATGTTACCAGGAACTAAATAACTACTTGCTTTATTACATTATTTGTGCAGTCTTAAATTCTATCAAACCAACAAGCTTTAATGTCTTTAAAAACAGCATGTGGACTTCCGGTTATGTCGGCGTAGGAGAAAGACGTGGTCGAGAAGGCTCTCTTGCCTCACGCTAATAATTTACATTTCTAACATCTAAAAAACGTTTCAACCACAGAAAATCGAAACTCCTACTTAACAAACACCCTACCGAGGTAAAAATGAACGACAGGACCAGACATCTTAAACAAGCGACATTACAACCGACACGGACAACTCCAATCAATAGGGCTAACGCTACTAGCAAGACAATGGCCGCACGAGACGTCGCAGTCAATACGGAGCACATGGAAGACGGCCAAGACGCCCTATCCATGAATATTCTACTCGAAGTTCTGGCAAAACAAAGATCCAGCCTCAGAGAAGACTTTTCAACTTTGTTACAGAGCTCTCTCTCGCCCCTACAAACATCGGTGGATGCACTTCACGAAACGGTTAATTCCTTTCAAGCACCCTTTCAAGCACGCCTCGCCAGAGTTGAAACCACCGCGGGAGATAACTTTGAGGGTCTCGTCAGAGCGGAGAAAACCATACGCAAATTGGAAACAGACAACAGCACCCTCCTAGACCGGGTCGACGAGCTGGAAAATCGTTCAAGGCGAGTCAACCTCCGTATTGTAAACGTACCCGAAGACAGCGAAAAGGGACAAGACCCTATTAAATTTGTCGCAAATCTACTGATGGAAGTCATGGGTCCCGACGTATTCAACAAGCCACCGGAGCTGGAGAGAGCACACCGATCTCTACTCTCCAAACCCAAAACAGGTACCCCGCCACGATCCATCATAGTATGCTTCCACCGGTTCCAGGAGAAGGAACGAGCATTACGCTGGGCCAGAGAAAACGAACCCCGCTATCAGAATAAGACTCTGAGATTCTACCCGGATTACAGCGCAGCCCTTTCTAAAAAACGCGCAGCGTTTAATGAGGTCAAAACTATCCTGTACCGTAAAGGCATACGCTTCAGGCTCCTTCACCCCGCCCGCCTCCGGGTGACACTGGCGGAGGGAGAAGTCTACACTTTCACCACACCGGAGGAAGCCAAGACATTTTGCAAGGAAAGATTTGGCCAAGCTGAAAACCCCGTTAAATGAATGACTGGGACCCCAGGCTATAAGACATTCCGCATCGACCGTGAAAGAAAACAAGCAGTCGACCGGTCATAGTTGGTATGGGTACGTCACGTGATCGCTTCCCCAGGTTTATAATTTAAGGTGGAACTTTTCATTTCACAGTCACTTTTTGAATGATAATGGTTTTATATAATTACTGACATACTGCAAAGTAGATGTGCCATAGTTTGTCTGATTAACCAGTTCAATGACCGGGTCACCAGACTACAATAGACGTTCCACATCGACCGTGAAAGAATTTACGGGTATATGTATACACTTTTTCTGGTTATAGAGATTAAGGTGGAATTTCCCATTTCACTGTCACTTCTTGAATGAAAATGGCTTTATATAAATATGGACATCTTACAAAGTCGACCTACCATAGTTTGCAATCTTAATTTTTTTTTTCTGTTTGCTCTTTGTTTCTCAGAATCTAAGGTGGACTTTTTATTTAATTTCTATTTTTCTGCCATAGTTAATTTGGATATGGGATCGCTTTTTCTGTTTCCTAGAACTTAAGGTGGAACTTTTCATATTACTGTCACTTTGCGAATGACAACAGTTTTATATAAATAAGGACATGTTGACCAACTATATTTATATCTTTTGAATATCCATCTATTATTTTTTCTCCCTTCAAATGGATGTCGCTTTCGAACATGAAACAAAGGTTGGGTCTTCTTAGAATCAAAGGTGGAACTTTTATTTTGATTTCTTTCTCATACCACTACCACTTCTTGAAGGACAAGTTTTACATAATAATTGACATATTGCAAAATCGACCTGCCAGAGTTAATTTGGATATGGGATCGCTTTTTCTGTTTCCTAGAACGTAAGGTGGAACTTTTCATATCACTGTCACTTCACGAATGACAATGGTTTTTATATAAGTAAGGACAGTTTGACCTACTATATACATACATATATCTTTTAAATATCCATCTATTATTTTTTCTCCCTTTAAATTGATGTCACTTTTGAACATGAAACAAGGGTTGGGTACAATTCTACACATACCTATCTCCAGTTCTCCAAGTTATTGGTTGTTCATGTAAATAACAATGTTCATTTGCTCCTCAGCAATAGTTTCGGTTAAAGCACAAATAAGATGTGCAGTATAACATAATGAGAGGCAGGAGCCTCTCTACATAGGCTAGGAGTGAAGCTGCACAATTGGAAGACACTCTGTCAACAGGGGATTTATCAGCCTGTCTCAATTGGGGAGACAGGCATAGGGGTAAATGTGTTTATGTTCTATTTGTATTCTATGTATGTTTCCGTCTGTACTACATGTATACTTTTTCATATAGAGAGATATCGGTACCCTTATACTCTAATAGAGAATAATCCAGACATGGAGTGGTGGGGAGATGGAGACTACTTTACAACACAACCACACAGATCGAATGATGGAGCCAGTTAAATTCATAACATTCAATATCAAAGGCCTAAACAACCCAATCAAAAGGAAAAAGGTCTATTCATACCTAAAGAAACTCAAGGCAGACATTGTATACCTACAGGAAACGCATCTTTCTGATGAGGAGCATAAGAAACTCAAGAGAGAATGGGTTGGACAGGTGTTTGCTTCCTCCTTTAATACCAAATCTAGAGGAACCGCAATCCTTATTAACAAAAACATCCCTTTCGCTGCCACCAAAACCACCTCTGACCCTAGAGGCAGATTTGTACTTGTTGAGGGACAAATGTACTCGGAACGTTGGACACTATTGAACATTTATGCACCTAACTTCGACGACCCTGCCTTCATCCAGAATATTTTCCTTCTTATAGCTCAGGCAACGGGCATAATTTTAGTGGGAGGGGACTTCAACTTCTGCCTGGATACAGTACTAGATAGGTCCTCAACCAACCCGGCTTCCCCTACCAAGGCAGCAAAAACAACCATTTCTTTTATGAAGGACTATAACTTGACAGATGCCTGGAGGGGAATCCACCCAGGGGTTAGAGATTACTCCTTCTATTCTCACCCCCACGGAACCCACACACGTATAGATAACTTCCTGCTATCCACTCACCAATGCCATAGAGTATTGAACGCTCAATACCTTACTCGACTGCTGAGCGATCATTCCCCCTTGATTATATCCATATTTATGCCAGATAAGATAAAAACAATATATAGATGGCGATTTAATCCAATGCTTCTCAAACAACCAGAATTTTGCTCCTTTATTAGAGAACAAATTGCATTCTTTACACTAACAAATAAACAATCTGCCCCTAATAGCTTCATCTTTTGGGATACACTCAAGGCTTACCTAAGGGGCCACATTATCTCCTATACAAAGGGAATGAAAAAGAAATACTGTGCTGAACTTGATTCTATTGAGGCTGAAATTCAAACACTTGAGAAAGACTATCAACAGGGGATTTATCAGCCTGTCTCAATTGGGGAGACAGGCATAGGGGTAAATGTGTTTATGTTCTATTTGTATTCTATGTATGTTTCCGTCTGTACTACATGTATACTTTTTCATATAGAGAGATATCGGTACCCTTATACTCTAATAGAGAATAATCCAGACATGGAGTGGTGGGGAGATGGAGACTACTTTACAACACAACCACACAGATCGAATGATGGAGCCAGTTAAATTCATAACATTCAATATCAAAGGCCTAAACAACCCAATCAAAAGGAAAAAGGTCTATTCATACCTAAAGAAACTCAAGGCAGACATTGTATACCTACAGGAAACGCATCTTTCTGATGAGGAGCATAAGAAACTCAAGAGAGAATGGGTTGGACAGGTGTTTGCTTCCTCCTTTAATACCAAATCTAGAGGAACCGCAATCCTTATTAACAAAAACATCCCTTTCGCTGCCACCAAAACCACCTCTGACCCTAGAGGCAGATTTGTACTTGTTGAGGGACAAATGTACTCGGAACGTTGGACACTATTGAACATTTATGCACCTAACTTCGACGACCCTGCCTTCATCCAGAATATTTTCCTTCTTATAGCTCAGGCAACGGGCATAATTTTAGTGGGAGGGGACTTCAACTTCTGCCTGGATACAGTACTAGATAGGTCCTCAACCAACCCGGCTTCCCCTACCAAGGCAGCAAAAACAACCATTTCTTTTATGAAGGACTATAACTTGACAGATGCCTGGAGGGGAATCCACCCAGGGGTTAGAGATTACTCCTTCTATTCTCACCCCCACGGAACCCACACACGTATAGATAACTTCCTGCTATCCACTCACCAATGCCATAGAGTATTGAACGCTCAATACCTTACTCGACTGCTGAGCGATCATTCCCCCTTGATTATATCCATATTTATGCCAGATAAGATAAAAACAATATATAGATGGCGATTTAATCCAATGCTTCTCAAACAACCAGAATTTTGCTCCTTTATTAGAGAACAAATTGCATTCTTTACACTAACAAATAAACAATCTGCCCCTAATAGCTTCATCTTTTGGGATACACTCAAGGCTTACCTAAGGGGCCACATTATCTCCTATACAAAGGGAATGAAAAAGAAATACTGTGCTGAACTTGATTCTATTGAGGCTGAAATTCAAACACTTGAGAAAGACTATCAGAGAACATCAAATAAAGATACATATAGGACCCTGGTGAACAAAAAAATACAATATAATAACTTAAATACATACAAAACTGAGAAATCCATTATGCGTTCTAGACAAAAATACTATGAATTGGGAGAGAAACCTAGCAAAGTACTGGCATGGCAACTAAAAACGGAAGAAAGCAAGAGGGCAGTTAACGGAATTGAAGTACCCCCCGGGCAAAATCTCCAATAAACCCACAGAAATTAGCGATGCTTTTAGAAACTATTACAGTGACTTATACACTGCACAACCTAGCGGGGACAGCACAGCAATAGACTCCTTTCTTTCCAAACTTGATCTCCCAAGCTTGTCTGTCGAGGATAGTGAGTTTATGAGCAAACCTTTTTCAATTTGCGAAGTAACAGCGACCATTAAACTTCTACCGTCAAATAAGTCTCCTGGGGAGGATGGTTTCCCCCCAGAGTTCTACAAGGAATTTCAAGACCTCTTAATCCCTCCCTTAATGGAAGTCCTTCAATTAGCTAGAGAAGAAAAACAATTTCCTGAGACGTTCTCTCGGGCCATTATATCGGTTATTCACAAGACTGGGAAGGACCCTTTAAATTGCGCCTCCTACAGGCCAATCTCGCTCCTAAATACAGACTATAAACTTGTAACTAAGATGACATCCAAAAGATTAGAAACATTCCTTCCCCGCCTTGTTAATTCCGATCAGACTGGCTTTATAATTAACAGACATTCCTCTAACAATCTTAGACGCTTTTTTAATATTATCCATTTCGCACATAAAAACAAGATTCCCAGCATTGCTCTCTCCCTCGACGCCGAAAAGGCCTTTGATCGGTTGGAATGGCCCTATCTCTTCAAAGTCCTTGAAAAATTTGGTTTTGACGCTCAATTTGTCGACTTGATCAAATCACTCTATGGCTCCCCCAAAGCTAGGATTGCGGTCAATGGGACTACCTCAGATTATTTCTCCATACATAGAGGTAACAGACAGGGCTGTGCTCTTAGCCCCGCCTTATTTACGCTTGCCCTAGAACCCCTAGCAGAAGCAATCAGAATAGACACTAAAATAACGGGCTTCGAAATTGGACCGAACACGCATAAAATCTCGCTCTTTGCCGACGATATTCTTCTCTTTTTAACAAACGCAGAAAGCTCCCTCTCACGTTTAGTCGAACTGTTGGACTTGTATAGCTCCTTTTCCGGTTATAAAATTAACCTTGACAAAAGTGAAATATTGCCCTTATCAGATTCTATTAAAGACACCATTCAACATAACTTCCCTTTTAAATGGTCACCAAATGGTATAAGATACTTGGGTATACTAATAGATAAGGAGATGGGGAATCTATATAAGCTCAATCTGTTAAGACAGTTACAAATCCTAGGGGAGGACTTGGAAAAATGGATGAACCTCCCTCTCACCTTACTAGGCCGAATTAATGCTATAAAAATGAATGTCCTGCCAAAGTTTCTTTATATATTTCAGTCCCTCCCAATCCAAGTCCCTTCTAAATTTTTCTCCTCCTTGGACGGATTGATCAGACGGTTTATATGGCGAGGTAAATCCCCAAGGATCGCCTTAATTAAACTTACTTTAGACTATACAAAGGGAGGACTGAAACTCCCTAATTTTAGATTGTATTACTTGGCGGCACAAGCCAGATTTTTGGCTCAAATGTTTGAGGGGGACCTCTCAGCCTCATGGTTGAACATTGAATGTCTAGACATCAACGAGACCGCCCCGTCTGATACCTTGTACAAATGGGACGTGAAATCAATTAAGACCATCACCCAGAACCCCTTCATGATCCATTCAGTCCAAACCTGGTTAAAATTACAAAAAAAATTCGGACACAATAGCCCTCTATCACCTAAAACCCCCCTATGGGGAAATAGGCTTATACCTATCTTATACCAGAATAGAGACTTTGAGTCCTGGCCTTTACAAGGTATCACTCGACTGGAACATTGTTATGAAAAGGAGGTTTTTATGTCCTTCCAGCAAATGAAAGAGAAATATCAACTTCCTGGAAGAGATTTCTTTAAATACCTGCAGCTGAGAGATTTTGTGAGGGTTAACACTCAAGGTCAATGGAAACTACCAGAAAAATCTCCCATTGAAAGTCTTTTTCATAATGATCAAAGGATGGTGAGAACCATCTCTCAAGTCTATAACACCTTACTACCCTCTCTGCCGACCACTGACCCTGATAGGTCCAGGACTAGATGGGAGAGAGATTTGGACACAGAAATTGATCCAGGCCTCTGGGAGGACCTGTGTAAAGATGGGGTCACATGCACACTAAATTCAAGATATAGACTGATTCAATTCAATTTCCTGCATCAGGTCTATTTTACCCCCTCCAAATTACATGGGTTCAACTCTAGTATCTCGCCCCTCTGTTTTAGGTGTGGCCAGGAGGAGGGCACGTTCCTTCACTCCACTTGGCATTGCATCAAACTGCAAAGTTTCTGGGAGCGGGTCTGTGAGGCCATATCACAAATTCATAGTATAACATTTCCGACTGATCCCGAATTATGCCTCCTTGGTAACTTTACAAACTCAAACCTTACACGCAGTCATTCCATCAAGCTTACAGAACTCCTCCTGGTTATTGCCAAAAAATGTATTGCAACAAAATGGAAGTCAGATCTCCCTTTGCCATTTGGGATGTGGCTTTCAGAGGTGAAGAGCTGTATCCCTCTAGAAAAGGTGACTTATTCACTAAGGAACAGGGTTGATCATTTCAATAAAATTTGGCAGCCTTTTCTGGACTATCTTGGAGATCTCCCACCCGACTTGACTGAATGACCTTCTCATTGATCTCTCTAGTAGCTCCATTCTGGTAAAGATGTGTTAAAGATGTGTTGAGGACATCCTGTATCTCTCAATGTCTCTGAAAATATTGTAATTTTTTGTTCTGTTTTTTTGTTGTGTTTGTTTACATATGTAGGGACCTTTATCACTTTATTTTGCACATTTACAACCATTTACCATAGGCGTATATAGGCACCCACATATAGTTGTTGTTATTGTTGCTGTTATTACTGTCCTGTAATTGTCTCAGTATTGTCATTTGTGTATGTTTTGAATAATGGAAAATCAAAATAAAATATAAAAACAAAAAAAACAGCATGTGCTCACAAAATCCTACATTGTTTATTATCCTGATAGCTTTTTTGATAGTATCCATAAAGGGGTGTATTGATTGTGCTACCCCACACCTCCACAAAGTTATTCAGATAATGCTAATTGTGTGGTCTAATATCACACCCAGAAATGTATTTCCATATACTCTTTCAATATTAACATTTGTCTATCATCACTACACAAGTGTTTATTTTACACTTTCCAAACAGCATAAACCACCATTTTAATTGACTCGTCGTAACCACCTCCAAAAGCAACACCTATGCACAGTATGCAGCAGGTCAACTCCCATCACACACATCCTATCTTCCTCACACTGGCTTCCCTTTAAGTTTAGGATTAATTTTAAGGTACTTGTTTTCACATAGAGAGCCATGCATGGTCAGGCGCCTGTGTACATGAATGAATGAATGAATGAAAACTTTATTTAACAGATTGCAGAATGGGTACAATACAGTACGGCTCAATACATACAATTGTTAAGAGGATGCAGACCTGAGAAATATGTTTGTCTTGTTTCCATCAGGGTCCCCCATTTTCAATTCATATAGACATTTATGACATACACAACATACATGACATTTATGGCATAGGGACATATAGGTATTTAGTACTGATACATTTGTGACATAAGCGGTATTCAAATATACAGTACTGTTACCCCTAGATCCTGACAGAGTATATACCACTGATTCTTGAGAGTTGGGACAAAACATGTCCTACATAGAAAAGTCTAATTTATATAAAAAATAAAGAAATTCATAATGAGTGATATACTCACAAAGTTACATCTAAAGGTATTGTGTATACTGATGTTATGTTTTAGCACATATATTGTTTTTTTGGGGGATATTTGTTTAAATGTATAATCTGTGGTTAGAAGCTCCCATGTTAATTATCTTGTCCTCAGCAAGGGGTTACATTATTGACCAGCCCAAAAAAGCTTGAAAGACCTCTCCACTTGTGAAAACATACATATCAAATCAAAGATAAGGGTTATACATGTATAAAACAATGCATGCCATGAAACTCAAATAATATTGCCCATAGAAATCTACCTATCAAAGTTGTGTCCTCAGTTTATGTCAACTCTGTCAGACCTTTTCATAAACCTAATTAAATCAGGCAATAGCATGGCTAGCTCTATCCCTGAGGACCCCTTTTCCTTCCCCTGAATGTGGTGAATGCAACACTACCACACATGGTCTGGTAAGTTTTACACTTTTTGATATTTTAGACAAACAATGTCAATATTCCGATGGTCACAGCTGGAACATGTCAACACCGTCTCTCCGTTATTATACTTTTAAAAAAACAATAGTGGATTGAATTCAAGTGTTTCAGTGAGATTATTAAGACAGCTATGCAACTGCCAAAAAAACTAGCTAGCTGCAGTGCACAATACAGGCTTGGAGGGAACATGTGTGCCCTTTTGTCAACTCCGTCAGACGTCAACTCCATCAGATTGTGTGTCTGACGGAGTTGACGTGTAAACTGATGGAGTTGACAAATCCATCAATAACCTCATAATATGCTATTGTTATACTATTTTTGAACATGGTAAAGGATTTAAATGTTATTTCAGAGTTTTATCTGCACAGAAGTGTGCATATAATAGCATGCATCAGAGCATGGGCAGGCTGTGGTCTGCTTATTGAATAATTGTCTTACTTTCCCAGCACATGTGTTAATAAATAAATATAAATATATCACTTGTCTACGTTGATTGATTGATTGATGTAAAATATGGTGCAGTGTGTAGTTTTCACTACCAAACATCTACACTCTTGCCTCTTATAGAGCGGGGAAGGAGTTCCATGTTGCCCTTTCATATCCCAGAAGAGATACAAGACAGAAGAAAACAGTTATTCTTGTTATTATACTGTTTACTTAGATCATCAGAGCAGAGGGGCACGGTGGTAAACTGTGGATATTTGTTAGGTTTTAGTGAGTTGTTCCTTACCTTCGCGTGGGGTATGTCTGGGAGTGCTTGCATTCTTTCATATATTTGCATTTCTTTTAAATTTGTTGGACCTTATGGTGTTCTTGTTCTGTTCTTGACTTATTGTTATGTTTCTTCTTGACTTGTTTAAAGAAGACGTGTACGGCCCATGGGGACATTAACGTGTGTTGTCGGGCCTTACAAATAAATTTGATTTGATTTGATTTCATCTTAATATCTTTATAATAATTCTTAATATAGGACTGGTCCATGCGTGTCTAGATTGCTGCATCATCCTTTCTCTGACTTTCCATCCATAGTGTAATACATTATGGTATGGAGTGATCAACAGGATAATTCTTTGCTAGTCAGTTGTCACAATCTTATCAGTTGTAATTAAGGCTGTCAAAGTTAACACGGTATTAACGCGTTATCGCCCGATTCTATTAACGCCACTATTTTTTTTAACTCACGATTAACTTTTAAGATTATTATTATTTTTGTATTACTAGACTTCACTCAGGTGTATTATTGATGCTCTCATTGATACTATGTTTGTTTCTGAAGTGTGTGTGTGTGTGTGTGAGATATATATAGAGAGAGAGGGGGGTGAGAGAGATGAGGAAGGGGCAAGAGAGAAAGAGAGCCGGGAGAGTGTGAGTGTGAGAGAGAGAGAGGGGGGGTGTGTGATTACTCAGCCCTTGTGTGGGTGAATGTAACAAGTTCCTAACGTTTTCTTTCCCCTATTATTTCATGCACACTTTATTCATTGTTTTAAATTATTATTTTCTTTTAAGTTATTTTGTGCATCACTCTGTTTTGAATTTGATGCAAATTTGCAATGCATGAGGGTCATCCATTGATAAGATTATTAAAACTTGGAACTTGAAAAATATCTGTTTAAGGTAGATAAAAAAAGATATGTTAAAGAAAATGCGATTAATTCATGATTAATCGCGAGTTAACTATGGACAATCATGCGATTAATCACGATTATATATCTTAATCCATTGACAGCACTAGTTGTAATATACCCTAGGATTATTGGAATGAATGTCTTTGAATTTTCTCCCACTGCTTCCACTGAACATGGATTTTGTCTGCACAAGCCAGTGTGAAGATGTTTGCAACATCTAGTTGTAGAAACTACGCACTGCAGCTTTAACGTCAATCAATCAATCATGTTTAGTAAATAGACACCTGATTTTATAGTCTTATTCTAATACATTTTCATGACTTTTGTATTATAGGAAAGCATGGCTAGACAGAAATTGTCAGTTGAGGAGCGAAGGAGAAGAAATAGAGAGTACCAATGAAAGAGAAGAGAAGAATTACACAGTGACGAAGAGAGCAAACATGTCATGCAAGAGCAGGAAAGACAAAGGTGGAAAAAGAGGGTTCAAGACAAAAAAGTAATAGAAATAGACAAGATGGGAGACAGGGCACAGAGGTATCGGAGAAAATATTGGAGAGAGGTCCAGAAAAGGTGCAGATAGAAAAGGTCCTGTGAAGGTGCGGTGCTGGAGGCAGACACCCCCCCAGATCAGGATATTCTAGATAACAATGCCAGACAGCGCAGAGAGTCTCTCAGACAGGAACAGAAACAAAGTAAAACACGAAAAAGGCATTCAAGATAAATACAAACTTTAAAAGAGAAGATTACAAATGTAACAAAGCAACAAAACAACCTGAGAAAAACAATAATGTGCTGAAAAAAGGCTACAAATACTGTACATCACCACTGGACACTCCAGGCACGGAAACAAAGAATATGCTATCAGGAAGCAAAGTAAGGAATCAGAAAATCCAAAAGGCCCTGCTATTCCACCACATCCTCAGAAGAGAGCTGAAGACAAACAAACAAACTCCTGGCCCACGGCGCCAAAAACCAGCACTGAGTTCATCAGGCACGATTCTTAAAAAGTATCGTCTTCTTCAACAAATGAAAGACTTTGGGTTAACCTATAAGTTAATGAGAGAAAGGGAGCATCCTCAGAAAAAGCCAACATTCATACAGGGTGTAACACAGAATGTCCAGGATTTCTTCCTGAACTCTGCACGTGTGACGATGTGTGATGATGGATAGTGCTAATGATGGCTTTGTCATTATAAATTATTTCCCATATCTTTTAAAATCTTCGAAATTTTGCAATACAAAATTATGTAGGTTAGAGTTATCCTATCCCAAAAATGTACTCATATTTAAATTCCCCATTAAGAAATGCATCATTTAGACACCTTGCATGTTAGGATTTCCTTCAGATTCATGTTGGCATCCATGTATGGCGAAGGCCCGGACGCGTGAATATTAAAGGCAACCAACTTGTGTTCAGCTTTTCGTTCAGCGTTTCTCTGATTGGCCACACGGCCAATCAATCAATCCACTAGCACACGCCCTCGCGCAAAGAGAGACGCGGCAAAAGCGCTGGTCGAACCAGCGGTGTTCTGTTGTGTGACTGTACTCTACAGCGGTGTTCTGTTGTGTGACTGTACTAAACACTTCCACCACATGACCGACATTTGACATACAGTACACCTCCTATCTATGTTGGGATTATGTTTGGTCATGACAAAACAATATAAATCGCTACTGTTAGTAAGCTGCCACCACCCACTTCAATGACAGAGCTCTCATATTTGCGAATGTATAAACTATATCTTAAATTATGGCGATGTGTCTAATATGGCTGTCGCGAAGTCATTGATAAGCGACAGCCATATTAGACACATAGCCATAATTTAAGATATAGTTTATGCATTCGCAAAATATGAGAGCGCTTGTCATTGAAGGGCTTCCTACAACGGAGGAACGGCCGCTGCTGCTGCTGGAGCTGAACCGAGTCAAGCCGCGGGCGGCACACGGAAGCCGGGGAAAAACAACCGCGTCGCCCCGCTGGCTCTTCAACAAGCAGCCTCCACAGCTCCAGTTAACCTAATTTATACCGTAATGAATCATTAAAAAATATACCGTTAACTGGAATATGTTGTTTCTTTACACATATGTTGGATTATGTAATTGGGTTTTCATGACAAAACAATAAAAATCGCTACTTTACATCAGGGTGAACGCTGAACCGAGTCAAGCCGCGGGCGGCGCACGCAAGCCGGGGAAAAAACAACCGCGTCGCCCCGCTGGCTCTTCAACAAGCAGCCTCCACAGCTTCAGTTAACCTAATTTATACCGTAATGAATAATTAAAAAATATACCGTTAACTGGAATATGTTGTTTCTTTACACATATGTTGGATTATGTAATTGGGTTGTCATGACAAAACAATAAAAATCGCTACTTTACATCAGGGTGAACGCTGTTACACTGCCACCACCCACTTCAATGACAGAGCTCTCATATTTGCGAATGCATAAACTATATCTTAAATTATGGCTATGTGTCTAATATGGCTGTCGCGAAGTCATTGATAAGCGACAGCCATATTAGACACATAGCCACAATTTAAGATATAGTTTATGCATTCGCAAAATATGAGAGCTCTGTCATTGAAGGGCTTCGTTCTACAACGGAGCACGGTCGCTGCTGCTGGAGCTGGACCGAGTAGAGCCGGCGGCGGTGCACGGAAGCCGGGGACTAACCACCGCATCGCCCCGCTGACGTTAAAAACGCGAAATAACGTTACTGATGTACAGTGACACCCAGAGTTTCTAGTTACAGTAGTGACGCGTGAATCGAGATAGTCCTAACACTAGTCTGTAACAGTGTTTATTATTAAGAGTCAGATAGTCCTAACAGTGTTTATAGTCCTAACACAGTGTTTATTAGTAAGAGTCAGATAGTCAGTGTTTATTATTTCATAACTGTATGGGCTTTGTTTATACATGTACAGTGACGAGTGAATCTAACTTTGGTTGTTAAAAACGCGAAACATAATAATCAGTCAGCAGCGCTCCACTGCTACCGCAGCCCAACACAAGTGCGTTGGAACAGCAGCCCAACACTACACAAGTTGGTTGCCCGCGCTGCCGCACTTGCTCTTTGGATTTCATTTGGGACGTGGGACGGCTGCGCTTGCCTGCGCGTGGGGGCGGGGGGGCGCGGCCAATCAGAGAAAAGCCGAACACAAGTTGGTTGCCTTTAATATTCACGCGGCCCGGACTGGCCATCGGGAGCTCTGTCTGTCTGTCACACACACACAAAGGGAGCCGCATGTGATTGGTGGAGGCGGTACCAGGCCATACAACTGATTGACAGTTGAGATGAATGAATGAATGAATGAATGACTTTATTTGACAATATAAAAAATAAACATGTGACAGAAGAGCACAGTCGGGATATACTGCCAAGGATGAAACACAAAAAAGCTCGGAGCTTATTTCCATTGTGGTCCTTGTAGGGGGGTGGGGGAATGTGATGCTTAAAACATGCATCATACAAAACGTGACATCACAACACATCACATATACCATTTAACATTTATATACATACAGACTCATACAACATGCAAGGGTGCCTTAAGCTAAGTGTCTAGGTATAGTCCCTTTTGAGCCATGTCTTCAGATGGCGAATGGAATGGCAGATGGCACTTCTGCAAAATGACAGGGAGAGACAGCGAAAGACAAAAAAATTAAAGCATAACCTGCGCTTGAAGATGGACAGTGGAAAAAGAGGAAGGGTCGAGCAGAGAGGGAAAGAGAGAAAAATACATACTGCTTACTGCTTGTATTTCACAGAACAGTCAGATGGAAATGACTGGAAATGAAATGTTTCAACACTTCAACAGTGAAAAAAAAAAGGAAGCATGGAGCAGAGACGGGACGCCCTAAATGTTGCCGCTAAATGTGGCAACATTGACCAAATGTTTTCTTGCACCACGGGACCACCAGGTTAGTCAGTGATAAAAATAAACATGCTAGCTAGCTAACATAGCTAATGTTACTGTAACTGAGGGGTACAATTCCCTGACTGTATTGTTAGATATGATATTTAATACCACTACCTCATGTACTTTAACTTCTGGCCACCCAGTACAAGATATAAGTATGATGAACACTTTCCCACCTGATGAAACGAATCCACACAAATGTACCAAATCGAAGGTTTAATACAGCAAAGGGTGTATACAACGATCACTTAATTACATTTATGATTTGAAATATGAAATATGCACTTTTATGGCAAATGAGTATTCGTAGGTAAATCAACATTGAATGTCCAATCTCTGGTTACGCAGGGAGTAAGTATACAACCTGGAATATTTAGGAAACGATAGCGATGGTACTTAAATGATTATAGCTGGATACACTAAGGGGGGGGGGGGGTCCCGCTGGTTGTAAGACAGTAGGAGGGGGGGGGGTTAGAGAAGCCGCTGGCGGTATCCCATCTGGCCGACGGTGTCTTGGGAGAATCCAAAGTCTTGGACACGGTGCCCACAGAACCTCGGACCGCAGACGAATACAGCTGGACCCTCTGTGGACGGTAGCTGCCGGTCCACAACGGAGAGACGTGAGGCGACCTCACTGGTGTAGAGCGTCGTCTCACCTGGAGTCCTCTCCGGGGGGTAGTTCCAACACTCCGCAGTGTTGGCCTTTATCCATGGAATAATCAAAGCACACAAAGCATAATCCAAGCCGTGGAAGGCTCGCCGTCGTCCGGGTAGAGTAATCCAATATACAGGTCCAGTCGCTCTTGGCCCGGAGCTCCTCGGATGCAATCACCACTAGGGGTCTGACCAGCCTGGTTAAGCGTCCAGATAACGTCAGGAACGATGGGGGTACTGATAACTTTAGAACTCTAACCGAACGATGCACCATACATAAATAGACTATTATTAGCTTAATAGAATACGTCCAACTCGACGGTATAGTGCCAAACTATGACTATTCAACTATTAATCTACACGATATCTCAATGCCTATTCTGGGGCCAAGTAGGCCTTACTACACCACACGTGCGTCGTGGGGAGGCTTTGCGTCTGTCACTCTGTTGGAGGGTAAAGAACTGGACTAAAAAGAAAGTTCTACTTTACTTGCGCCATATATATATGCGCTATGAACAAATAGTACCATTCGTATTTCGCCCGACATATTCCTGTGCGGAACCGGGGCTTGCCACGACATGTTAGGCGGCACGATTGAACTTGGACCTAGGGGTATGGCAACCTGGCGCCAGGTTCTCGTCCAATGGTAGAATGAAACTATTATGGGCTGTTTAGTAGACTAAAGGGATATTCAATGCATATTGTACAAGGAATATACAGGGGATATCAAACGATATACAAATACAATTAAATATATATATATAAATAAATATACATATTCGGTTTAATCTGATCCTTCACAACAGCCGCCCCCTAATTAGTCCCACCTAATTAGCTAAGCAGAGACAGATTAACCGCACTGTCTACCACTCAAGGTCCGCTGTAAGGGTCAGTCAACTCACAAAGTCATGGGGTCATGGTCATCATCGATAGTATCTGGGAGTCGGGGCAGTTCTATGAGCCTCGCCACGGGACGTGTGTAAGTGCGCCCTTGGACGAGTACTTCAGCTGCTCGGACCTTGCCATCGGCACCGGTGATCACTTTGCTTACGCGGCCAGCCGGCCACATAGCCCTGGGTAGTGACTGGTCAATAATCATGACGACTGTTCCTTCTGTCAAATTGTCTCTCTCTTTTACCCACTTCTGGCGGGTCTGTAGAGACGGTAGGTAGTGAAGTAGGAAGCTGCTCCAAAACTTGTCAGCTAGTACTTGGCTGTACCTCCACATTCTTCGGCCGTTCGCTTCTTCAGGCCGGTACATTGTCTGGGGTAGCGCGGGGTCCAGCCGCCCCATCAGGAGTGTGTTGGGGGTGACTGGGTCGACATCTGCTACATCACTGGAGACGTAACCGAGGGGCTTTGAGTTCAATACTCCCTTGATCTCCGTGAGGACTGTCATTAGGACTTCCTCCGCCACAGTCTGGGCTCCAAGTACGGCGTACAGGGCTGTCTTTATAGAACGTACTTCTCGTTCCCAGGTTCCACCGAAGTGGGGTGCGTTCGGGGGATTAAACTGGAAGTCGATCTGGGCTGGAGCGAGGTGGGTCTTAAGTTCTGGGCCCATAGCTTGGAAGCTCTCTCTCAGCTCTCTTTCTCCGCCTTTGAAGTTGGTCCCGTGATCAGACAACAATGTAGACGGTTTTCCTTTCCGTGATGTGAATCTCCGGAAGGCCATAAGGAATGAGTCTGTGCTCATGGTCGGAAGGAGCTCGATATGTATCGCTCTGGTGGTCATGCATTTGAATACAATACCCCACCGCTTCTCGGTGCCTCTTCCTCTCTTTATATACAACGGGACAAAGCAGTCCATGCCTGTGGAGTGGAATGGCTTGTCGCCGATTTGGAGGCGACAGGGGGGTAAGTCAGCCATCCGTGGTATGCTGGGCTGCGCGCGCCACTTACGGCAGTCTAGACAGGTTCGCTGGGAGCGCCGTACTGCTTCTCTCCCTTGCAATATCCAATAACGACGTCTGATCTCCGCGAAGACTCTCTCTGCTCCTGCGTGGTGTACATCCTCGTCGTATTTCTTTAGGATCAGCTCTGTGACCTTGTGTCGGCTGTTCAAGACGATCGGGTACTTAATGTCATCTGGTAGATCGGGGGCTCTCCGCAGGCGACCACCCACTCTGATGAGATTATGGGCGTCACTCTCTGGTGCCAGGTGAATCAGTCTGCTGTCTGATGGGACGGGGTTTCCTCCCTGTAGACAGTCTAGCTCATCGGGGAACGAGTCTCTCTGGGCTCGTTGTAGTAGAAGAAGTTCTGCTTCTTCGTAGTCAGCTGCTGACATGTCAGTGGTGGACTGAATCTCTGGGTGGTGCCGCAGGAATGTTCTTTGCTGCGCACTCTCTAGGGTAATGCAGTCATCTATGTTGGGGTCTGTGGAGGCGACAGTGCTAAGTCCACAGAACATAGGTTTCTTGTTCTCAGCCTCCTCGTTACTTGCTTCCCTCGGGGTGGGCGTAGGCCAATCTCCTTCCGGGAGCTTGAGGAATGCTGGTCCGTCACTGTAGATGTTGCGACGGGTTAGGTCATCCAGAGACATTCCCCGGGTGATGACGTCAGCTGGGTTGTGTTTGGTGTCCACATACCGCCAGCTTGCTTCTTCTGTTAACTCTTGAATCTCGGTGACTCTGACTCCCACGAAGACTTTGTATCTGCATGAATCAGACTTGATCCATGTGAGTACTGTCGTGGAATCTGACCACAAGATTGTTCTATGCACCGGAATGGTGAGTTCACGTTGGATTAACGTGGCTAGATGCGCTCCTGCGAGGGCTGCGCAGAGCTCTAGACGTGGGATAGATTGTTGCTTACGTGGGGCTATTCTTGAGCGGGCCAGGATGAAAGCAGTGTGTATCTTTCCTCCCATCTCTTGGGCACGCAAGTAGGCCACCGATCCGTAGGCTACTTCGGAGGCGTCGCTGAAGACGTGTAGCTCAATCTCGCATGTCTCTGGCCTCACTGTGGATGGGAAGTAGCTGCGGCGTATATTGACACCTGGGAGTGAGCGGAGTTCCGTCTCCCACTCTCTCCATGTTGAGGCAAGGTGTGCGGGTATTGGGTCGTCCCAGCCCTGGTCCTTGTCCCATAGTGCTCGTACAATCATCTTTGCCCTGGTGGTGTAAGGTAGAATACATCCCAACGGGTCATATTGTCTGGCGAGTGTTCTGTACACACTCCGTCTGGTGGTCGGTATCGCCGCCGACCTTCCCTGCTCTGGAGCCAAGGGTTTGTGTCTATAGTGGAGCGAGTCTGTTTTGAAGCGCCAGACTAGTCCTAGTGTCATTTCTTGGGCTTCTCCTGGGATTGTCGCCATCCAGGTCTCGCTGCTGGCAGCCTTGTCCGCGGAGGAGAGGCTGCGCAATACGTGCGGGTCACTGCTGGCCCACTGCCTGAGATCAAAGCCGCCTTTGATCAGGGAGGCGCGTAACTTGATTAGGAGAGCCTCGGCTTCTTCTTGAGTCGAGACGCTTTGTAAACAGTTGTCCACGTAGAAACTGTTCTTCACACTGTGTTGGACCTCTTCATCTGCTGCTGGGTCCTCTGTGACGTGTTTCTGTAGTGCAAATGTAGCACAGCACGGGCTGCATGTGGTTCCGAAGGGGAGTACTTCCCACTGGTAGATGGATGGGTTCTCATCTCCGATCTTCTCTCTCCATAGGAACCGTAGCAGAGGCTTGTCCTCCTCTACTAGTCTCACCTGCAAGAACATCCCTTTGATATCCCCGCTTATAGCCACCTTGTCCTGGCGGAAGCGCAGTAGCACGCCTAGTAGGGAGGGGCCGAGTGTGGGGCCGGGCAAGAGCTCTTTATTCAGATTTTGGGATCCGATCTGGTAGCTGCAGTTAAACACAATGCGATCCTTGCCGTTGTGATGGACCTTGTGATGCGGCACGTACCATGATTCGGTCGTCTGATCGGCCTCTTTAATGTCAATCTTTGTTACGTGTCCCGCTGTGATTAGCTTCTCAATCTCAGCTCGGTACACACTCTCTTGAGCGGGGTCTTTGGCTAGGCGCCGCTCTGTGTTCAGTAGATAGCGCTCCGTGGCGTCTTTCTTTGCGTGAAAGGTGGGCATTCCCTCTCGCCTCAGGAGTGGAGTTGCGTATCTCATCACTCCGCCGACTGTGACTCTCTTTGTCCCCTGCTCGAGTAGGTTGATGGCGTAAATGTCTTCTTTAGAGCGAATATCTTTCTTTTCGTTCTTAAAGGGCATTGTCTCTAGGGTCCATAGCCTCTCGACATGCTGCAGGAGAGTGGTGTCTTCTTCTGTCGTTCTGGAGTGGAAGCAGCTAGTGGCTGCTGTTCGGTTGAGAGATTTAGCGAGGGGGCCTTGGAGGGTCCACCCTAGGCGGGTCTCGACTGCTGCAGGACAGCCTCGGGGGCCTGTATGGACCCGGTCAATCGGGACTATGAGTTCTGCATGGTCGGAGCCTATCAACAGGGTCGGGGTAGCGCCGTCTATGAGCGGGATAGGTAATTGGCGCAGGTGCACATTATTATCCATCAACTTGGTGACAGGGTAGGTGTACTGCGATAGTCCTATTTCTTGGCTGGTGAAAGCATTTGTGATCTTGTACCGTCGCTCTGGCTGCCCGTTGGCTGCGATGGTGAAGGAGACATTCTCGCCCTTTATCGTCTTTAAATCTCTTCTTATTGTCCGAATCGTCATTTCGTTCTTGCTCCCCCGCAGTCCCAACTGGGTCGCAGCGGAGGCGAGCAGAAGGGTCTTCTCTGACCCGTCATCAAGGACGGCGTAAGTGTCCATGACTTTATCTTGGTAGCTCAATGTCACACGGACTACCTTTAAGAGCACTTGGGCTCCGCTGCTGCTGGCGGGGTCAATGTACATGACACTTGCCTTGGTGCCGCTCCGTGGTGCAGGTATAGGCCGTCTTCCGTTACTTTCGTGTAGTATATCTAGATGGGCTCCATCGCACCGGCTGCACCTTTTCTTTAGGCGGCATTCGGCTGCCATGTGGGGCCGCGCACATCGATAACAGCGCCGGTTGGACTTTATCCATTGACTCACTTCTTCTGCATTCATCTTTGTGAATAGGTCACATTGTGACAGCCAGTGTTCTTTCTCACAGTAGGGACACGCTATCTTCCACTTCTCTTTTCTCGAGGGGGTGCTGTGACTCTTACTGCTCGGTACTGACTCTGATTGGTGCATGACAGTCACCGATCTTCTTCCATCATTTATTCTCCTGGGTCCCTCTCTGGAGCTTGGCGTGCTCCGCCCGAAGGTGTCCAGTCGTAAGCTGCTGACTTCTCTCGCCAGGAAGTCGGCTAGATCAAGGAGGGATGGCTCGGGGCCGTTGGGATCCCGGTAATCCCTCTGCCGCCTAAAGCGCTCCTGTCTTGCGGGTGGCAGCTTCTCCAAAATCCTCTCGACGTTAGAGTTGCCGTATAGCTCATGCATGCCCTTCTCCCGTTGCGCTCCCAGCATCCCTACCAGGGACTGCACTTTGATTGACAGGTCGTCTAGTGCAGGGGTTCCCAAACTTTTCAGGCCGGGACCCAGAAAATAAGGCGTCAGAGAGCCGCGGCCCAATGCACATCGTCAGGCTTTTTTTTTTTTTTTTTTTGCCAGGCGACCGATTTTTTAAGCCAAATATCACTTCAATCCTATTAAGTTAGTTCAAGTTAGTTATTCATTTATATGTGCTATTTATGAGAGGGCTAACTTGTTGCAAAATAATAATGATAATAATAATAGCCTCATTAAAATACTATTGTTGCTTCGGTTGTTTTCAGCGTTTTATGTGCATAATCTGTTATTTAGTTTGAAATGTTCGTTGAAATAAGTAGATTTATAACCATATAGTCACATTTTAGAATACAACTAGAAACACTGTCCTGGCCTGCTTCTAAGTTCAGTGGCCTGACAAAAAAAATTTAAATAAAAAAATAAAAAATAAAAAAATAAAAAATAGAAAAAATATTTTTTTTTATTTTTCTTTTATTTTTTTTAAATCATCTCGCGGCCCACCCGTGGCTGCTCGCGGCCCACCTTTGGGTCGCGACCCCGACTTTGGGAACCACTGGTCTAGTGAGCGATTGTCTGTGGCTGGGGGTAGGCGGTCAATATGCCTTATCTCCTGGATTACGTAATCCCATATACGTCCATATCTCTGATCCAGCGCTGCAAGGGCCGCTGTGTATGGGGTCGAAGAGGTAGCATAGGCTAGCGCTATATTGTGCGCTCGCGGTACTTTCAGGTGCTTCAGTAATATTGCATACTTGTGGCGTTCATCAGCGACATCCACCATCATTGTCTCTAAGCACATCCGGAGCTCCGTGTACTGTGCTCGACTCTCATAGGCGAAGTCTGGGAATGACGGTGTGGCATTGTATGACGCCGTGGATGGCTGATACATCGGCGAGCGTTGGGGGAGAGACCTCCTGGGCGAGTCCCCTCTTGCGCCTCGCTGTGGGCTGGTACTGGCAGGGTACCATGGCCCGCTGGTCCAGGTGCTGTTCCTCGGGGCTGGTCGTGCGTCGTGCTCACCCGTGAATAGAGTCGGGGGTCTGTAGCGCAGCACCGCGGGGGTATAGCCTGGACTGTATGGGACCTCCTGGTCCGGTGGAGTACTGTGCTGTCGTCGGGCTTGGTTCTCCTCCTCTCCCTCTTCTTCCTCTATCAGATCCTCCAGATCCTGTAATCGTTTATTTAGCTTCTCCGCAGTGTATGCCGCTCCTTCCTTGTAGCTGGGTCTCGCTTGGACCGGTCTGTGAAGGGGGTCTGCGGGGGGTATAGGCTCGGTCTGTTGGTCAAGTTCAGGGTCGCTTGCTCGTTGTGGTGACGCTGCCCTTGACTGTTGTCTCGACGAGTTCCTTGAACCCCTGGCGGAGGGAGAGGGAGTTGTCCTTTTGATCAGCTGCTCTATTAGTTGCGCTTGTAGTCTGTCGCGCTCTGCGTCTCTTTGGGCACCGGCAGCGGCACGCTGGGCGTCGGCCCGGTCTCTTGCCATATTCTCTTCTGTCTGGAAGCGTCTCATCTCCAGGCGGGTGCGCTGTTCTTCGCTCCGTTGCTGTGCTTGGAGGTGTTCGCGCTCGCTAAGCATCTGCGCTTGGAGTCGGTCGCGTTCGGTAGAGGCTGTCAGGCTGACGAGGAACGCCTGTTGTAGTATCCTCTCCGCTTCGCTGGGGGAAGGCGGTTGTGGAGGTGAGCCGCTCCTGCGTGAGCCGCTCCTGGGGGTACTCGTTGGGGAGTCCTGGAGCTCTAGTTCCTCGGCGCTCTCCTCCTCTTCTTCCGTGCAGAGTTCTCTCTCTGTAGGGTTGTCTTCCTCCCGGGGCTGGTCGGGGACTACTTCTTGGGTAGTGGCGGGGGGTAAAGGCATGTCAATTCCCTCCTGGTCCCCACCGTGAGCTTGGTCAGTTACATTAGGACCTACTATGGCCTCTGTGGTCGGGGAAACCTGGTCGTTAAGGTCAGACATAATTTTACTTTCTACTTTTACCGCGTTTACCGTTTGTCGAAGGCTAGGTAGTTGACTGACAGTGTAAGCCTCTAAGTACTGAGGTGTCTGTCGTCTGCGCCGCGGGCATTCTAGGTTAGGAGGATCGTTTCGTGGAGTGTTCATCATAGGCCATTTCGATATTAATAACACTATATTAATATTACACTAGTTACCATCCGGCTCGAAGGACCAATTGTAACTGAGGGGTACAATTCCCTGACTGTATTGTTAGATATGATATTTAATACCACTACCTCATGTACTTTAACTTCTGGCCACCCAGTACAAGATATAAGTATGATGAACACTTTCCCACCTGATGAAACGAATCCACACAAATGTACCAAATCGAAGGTTTAATACAGCAAAGGGTGTATACAACGATCACTTAATTACATTTATGATTTGAAATATGAAATATGCACTTTTATGGCAAATGAGTATTCGTAGGTAAATCAACATTGAATGTCCAATCTCTGGTTACGCAGGGAGTAAGTATACAACCTGGAATATTTATTGAAACGATAGCGATGGTACTTAAATGATTATAGCTGGATACACTAAGGGGGGGGGGGGTCCCGCTGGTTGTAAGACAGTAGGAGGGGGGGGGGTTAGAGAAGCCGCTGGCGGTATCCCATCTGGCCGACGGTGTCTTGGGAGAATCCAAAGTCTTGGACACGGTGCCCACAGAACCTCGGACCGCAGACGAATACAGCTGGACCCTCTGTGGACGGTAGCTGCCGGTCCACAACGGAGAGACGTGAGGCGACCTCACTGGTGTAGAGCGTCGTCTCACCTGGAGTCCTCTCCGGGGGGTAGTTCCAACACTCCGCAGTGTTGGCCTTTATCCATGGAATAATCAAAGCACACAAAGCATAATCCAAGCCGTGGAAGGCTCGCCGTCGTCCGGGTAGAGTAATCCAATATACAGGTCCAGTCGCTCTTGGCCCGGAGCTCCTCGGATGCAATCACCACTAGGGGTCTGACCAGCCTGGTTAAGCGTCCAGATAACGTCAGGAACGATGGGGGTACTGATAACTTTAGAACTCTAACCGAACGATGCACCATACATAAATAGACTATTATTAGCTTAATAGAATACGTCCAACTCGACGGTATAGTGCCAAACTATGACTATTCAACTATTAATCTACACGATATCTCAATGCCTATTCTGGGGCCAAGTAGGCCTTACTACACCACACGTGCGTCGTGGGGAGGCTTTGCGTCTGTCACTCTGTTGGAGGGTAAAGAACTGGACTAAAAAGAAAGTTCTACTTTACTTGCGCCATATATATATGCGCTATGAACAAATAGTACCATTCGTATTTCGCCCGACATATTCCTGCGCGGAACCGGGGCTTGCCACGACATGTTAGGCGGCACGATTGAACTTGGACCTAGGGGTATGGCAACCTGGCGCCAGGTTCTCGTCCAATGGTAGAATGAAACTATTATGGGCTGTTTAGTAGACTAAAGGGATATTCAATGCATATTGTACAAGGAATATACAGGGGATATCAAACGATATACAAATACAATTAAATATATATATATAAATAAATATACATATTCGGTTTAATCTGATCCTTCACAACAGTTACCATGCATCATCATCATCCCCTGTCATTTTTTCCCCGCATAAATCTTTTATTCAACTTCAGTCCTGATCATAACCATTTAAAATGTTCTTGTAATGTCAGATTAAAAATGAAATACTCTAACTTTTCTGATTTCTGAGTTGTTAAGTCTGACATTACAAAAACAAAAAATCCATCAAAATCAGTGTTGTTGCTAATCATTGACACATGATGATTATAACAATTATTAGCCTGTAATAATCCCCCCCAGAAAAATCCACTTTGCATTTGATATATTGAAAATATTTAAATGTGTGTGTTTTTTTAACAATAATTTGTGATGCCATCACAAACAATGGCATTTAAAGGGTAAACATTTTAAAAGTCCTGCACCAGCATGTAGGGAATTAAGTCATTGTAACAAAAATCTTCCTGGTGGGGGACCCCCAGACCCCCTGCTTAAAAATGTGCCTGACTTGGGCTATATTTCGCACTATATTTCCTGGCCTGAATAATTCCCCCAGTCCGGCCCTGCAAAGGGGTGAAAAATTGTCAAATCTGCCAGTTTGAAATACAAAATGATGTAAGTTAGAGTTATCATTTCCGAAAATGTTTCCTATATTTTAATTCCCCACAAGAAACACATATTTTAGACACCCCTCATGTTTGCACAAAAGTATGGCCCGCCCTAATATGATGACCACTGGTGGCTAGCCAAGATCATCGATGTGGATACTGATCAACAAGATGTAAAAGTGGAATTTCTGCATCCCCATGGTCCAACAGAAAAGGTTCTGTTTCTGCCCAGTTCAAGACATCATAGTGAAACTAATCTGAAATGCAGAAGGAAACGAAGAGGAGAAGTGCAGGGTGAGAACGTGGAGATCAGGAAGTTGGGTAGATGAAAACAGGGACGAGAAGAAGGGGTCCTGGTCTCCATGACTGTTTTTGTTGTTGGAAACAGTGCATTTTGTAATAGTTGGAAACAGTGTATGTAAAGTTTGTTGTTATTACAATTGAGTTAACAAAATGTTCAGTATTAACATTAACAATGAGTTATTAGTTCTTATCATTGTCACTTCCATCTGTTTAAAAAATGCATGTGTTCATTTATCAGAGATGCATATACAATTTAGTCAACTCTGTCAGTTTCTCGTCAACTCCGTCAGATCTTTGTCAACACCGTCAGATGTTTGTTTTTGTTAATTCTGTGGAAAATACAAATTCCTTCTTCAGTTTATGTTGTTTAAGTAATAAAGGAGCATCAGATCTTCATCCTCTTGTCTTATTTACTTAATGATCTTTTTTTTATCATATCAAAATTAAAAACAAAGTTTGAAAATGCAAATATTTCTAAATCTGTGTTTTCAGAATAGTGTGAAATTACACCTGAGGTTTATATATTATATTTGATTGCATACCAGAGTAACTAAACACTATTACAACATACTTCAGAACCTTAGATTCTTGTTGGACTGGAATAATTAGAATTATATACTTTTTTGTGTGTCTGACGGAGTTAACCCAAATCAAGTTTCAAAGGGAAACATGTGAATTTGTTCAAAATGTTTTTCTATGTAGAGCCCGCACCTTTACATGGTTAAATAGCTCAGACCTTTCTCTACATGAATATACAACTCTAATCAATATAGTGTGCATTCTCAAAATATAATATTAAAAAGTGTTTTGTCCCGACTCTCAAGAATCAGTGATACATATGATGGGGAGGGGACTGTACATTAGGAGGGGGTGGGTGGGTGGGAGAGAAATATACATACGGCGGGGATTGAATATATACATGCGGTGGGGAGGAGACTGTCTATTAGGAGGTGGTGGGGGTTTTGGGCATTTACGGTGGCCAGTTTCGAATTGCAGCCTCCCGTAGGTGCTCTTTAAGAGCGGTTTTGAATGTGGGCAGGGATTCACATTCCTTTACGGCTTTGGGTAGGGCGTTCCATCATTCCGTTCCTACATCTGTGACCTGATCCATCGTTATCTCACCAGTAGGTCACTGCGGTCTTCTGACCAGGGCCTACTGGCTGACCTGATGAATCTATAGATCACCAGTAGGCAGGGGTGTAAAAAGTACCCAGAAATTATACTTAAGTGAAAGTATGGGTACCGTCTCAAAATCTGACTCAAGTAAAAGTCAAAGTATCTGGCTAAAAACACACTTGAGTAAAAGTAAAAAAGTCCTACTTTTAAATGTACTTAAGTACTAAAAAGTAAAAGTAAAGTTTTTTTTTAAAGGGATAGACCAGGGGTCTCAAATTCATTCCATCGTGGGCCAAGTTTTCATTTTAACTATACATTGCACCAGGTGAGTTAGTTGAAGAGGTGAGCCAATTAGTGAAATCATCAGCTGGTGTTTAGGCAAGGCTGGAATGAAACCAAGCATACACTCTGCCCACAATGGAATGTGTTCTGCGATAGACAATGCTGAAGACAGACAGAAGACAGAATACTGGAGTACCCTGAATAATATCACAATATTAACCACAGTATAATGCGGATCTGACTGTCTATTCTTCTGATAGCAGGTGTTTAATCAAAGATCCCTGCTTTCTAGTGTTGCACAAGGACCAATCAGCATGGGTATGGGCGGGTTCATTTTCCATTGATGGGGATTTGATTGGCTGTTTACCTGCGGTCGCAGGATTAATAACGTTAACGTTAGTTCGGCCAGATAAACAATTAAAATATACTAATTAAATAGTTGGACCTGTGAGATTTGTACTTTGTACTTTGTAGGTCTGCATTTTAAATGTAAGGAGTAAAAAGTATGTATTTTTTCTCTGAAATGTAATGGAGTAAAAGTACAAAGTATACAAACCTAATAATACTCGAGTAAAGTACAAATCCCCCAAAACAGTACTTAAGTATTGTAACGAAGTACAATTACTCAAGTACTTTACACCCCTGCCAGTAGGTCACCGCTTGTTCTTGTGTCAGTCCTTTATCCGTTTTGCGCTGTCTAACCCTGTCTCGTCCCCCTTGCTCACAGTCCTCTACCTGGCTCCTCTCCCCGTCCTCGTGTTCTGGATCCCGTGTAGGACCTTCGTCCTGCCTGACTACTCTTCTCTCCCCGTGTACCTCCTGGACTGGCTCCGTCTTCTACCACCTCCCGCTTGTCTGACTACTCGTCTACTCCCTGGACTGTCTGAGAACCTGGTTACCATATTTCCCCAATATAATAAATATACCCGCTGTTGGGTTTTCATCGTCTCTACCTGTTTATGTCTGCATCTGCATGGGTTCTGGCTCGAGTCTAGTACAAACCATTACAGTATGTGTATATGCACTGTGTGTGTGTGTGTGTGTGTGTGTGTGTGTGTGTGTGTGTGTGTGTGTGTGTGTGTGTGTGTGTGTGTGTGTGTGTGTGTGTGTGTGTGTGTGTGTGTGTGTGTGTGTGTGTGTGTGTGTGTGTGTGTGTGTGTGTGTGTGTGTGTGTGTGTGTGTGTGTGTGTGTGTGTGTGTGTGTGTGTGTGTGTGTGTGTGTGTGTGTGTGTGTGTGTGTGTGTGTGTGTGTGTGTGTGTGTGTGTGTCCATACAGCTCTGTGTCTACTAATGACTGTCTCTTCTCCGAAGCCAGATGACTGCTGCTATTTTTGAGCGCTACGTCGCGCCATCTCAGGTTCACTGCCTGACACTTGGTTTCTTTTAATACGTGTACGTGAAAGATATTTATTTTGAGAACAGCACGTTCTTTTATTTCAAGTACCGCGTTGTCGTCACGAGAACGATGGAACTTTCCTTTCATCTCGACAAGAGCAGAAAGTGTTTTTGAACGCACTGGTGTCAGGTGTTTATAGCGCAGCGGCAGGGCCAGTCAGCTGTTGGTTACTCGAGATAAACTAGAAATACTCTCATTTACTATTTACATTTCCATTTTGTCCTTTAGCTGACTTACAAGTTTTGTACGACAAGTCAGTAGGAAGGGTACAACTCCTCAGCTGAGTAACAATGCTCATCAAAGTGTGCACACTTGAGTGCTACAGAGTTGAGTGTAAGTTAGTACATTAGGAAGAGTGCATGACAATAAGAAGGTTAGTGTTTTTTTTGTGTTTTTTTCCCCCATTTCAGATATTGATTGAAGAAGTGTGTCTATAGTCGACTGCAAAAGATTGGACGGGTTTCGGCTGTCCTAACTGTGGTGGGAAGTTCGTTCCACCATTGTGGCGCAAGGACCGAGAATAGGCGGCTTCTCTTTGATGACCCTCCCGGAGCTCGGAAAGGAGTGGGTCTGAGGCGGCCAGAAGATGCAGAGCGTAGGGGTCTTGAGGGTGTGTAGTTAGAGACCCAAATTGCAGCACAAATTAAAGGAACACGCCAACATTTTGGGAAATTAGCTTATTGTCTTCTCCAGAGAGAGACAAGAAGATAGATACCACTTTCCTCTCTGCGTGAGCTCATTTCCCAAAATGTCGGCGTGTTCCTGTGTCTCGGGTAGCGGAATCTACTCATGAGCCACTCCACTAGATCTGCCCTATCTCTGAAAACACGCTCCCTGCCAAGCACACCTTGTGACAAGTCTTCCAATAACACAAGATACGCAATGCTGCATTCATTCGGAAAGACCTATTCCAAATGCTATTTGTAGGGTTTGACAACAATTACACTCATGTCTCTATTTTACAATTAACTATAATTAATTTTGAGTCATACAGAACATGTGGGTGTTGAAACTCTAATTCCGCTTATTCCGTCTGTTGCAGTTTTCCTATTCTACCACTTGGTGCCATGTATATGCACGGTCAAAGCTGTGGTAAATGTACACACAATCTCAAGCAAATGTTCATATTGATAAATCCCACACTTTGCTTAGAAATGATCACACGCGGTTTACGAACATTTATGTTCGTACGCATCATTGATAAAATATAAGAGTCAGATGAGTAAAACACTGATGCGGACAAACAATAAAATCACTACTAAAAAAGGTAGCAGCAGTAAAATAGATCAATAAATGAAGGTAATTGGGGGTGGTTTGATCTCGCTGCGCTCGCGGACTGATCTTTTGTCCCCTCAGCCGTCAGACTGTTTAACATCCCATGAGCCTCGGCCCTCACCTGAGATGTTAAACAGTCTGATGGCTGAGGGCACAAAAGATCAGTCCGCGAGCGCAGCGAGATCAAACCACCCTTGATCAAAATGTTTGAGGAGACAAAAAACAGGCTACATCTAAAGATTTGTATCCTTTGTTTTCACAACATATCACCATAACCCTCAGCTGTATTCAGTGGCCATTTTGTGTCCCATTAAATTTAAATCCAATTAAATTTGGGACACAAAATGGTAGAAGTGATGGCAGTGTCCTGCTGGACTCTGTCTCTGTTGTAAACTGTTGTATTGGTAGTTGCACCATGTAGCGCTGGCTGTGAATCTAATCTACTGGCTACATTTCTTTCATGCCAACCTCTCAGATTACATAAACGTCATCCCGCAAGCCCCTGGCGTCCCACCATGAAAACCACCAGTCCTCCCAGTGGCACTGCTGTGTGTGGTAATCCCCTCCACGTGTGTGTGTGTGTGTGCGTGTGTGTGTGTGTGTGTGTGTGTGTGTGTGTGTGTGTGTGTGTGTGTGTGTGTGTGTGTGTGTGTGTGTGTGTGTGTGTGTGTGTGTGAGAGAGTGTGAGAGAGAGTGTGGACTCATCTGAACCCGCTGAGTCCCAGCGAGCTGGGAGAGTCCTATTGTTGTTTATTATTTGTGTGTGAGAGAGAGAGAGAGAGAGAGAGAGAGAGAGAGAGAGATAGAAAAAAGAGCGATACATAGACAGACAAAGAGAGAAAGAGAGACCAAGATGGAGGGAGAGAGAGAATAACTGTGACTGGGTGCATAGTCTATGAAGTCTTCTGAACTCTGAACTCTAGAGAGAGAGAGATTTAAGGACAGTGAGAAAGCTTAACTAGGGGGTTAGCCTGATTTGTGTGTGTCTGGCAGCCTGTTCTCTCTGTGTAAGTTGTAATTACATGCGGCCCAGGGCCTGGTGTCTCCTATTGTCTGATCTGGATAGCAGCCACTCCGCAGGCCACAGGCTGCACAGTCCCTCTGCTCTCTCTGCATCAGCCCCCCCCCCCCCCCAAATGGGCAGCTACTGTGCTCCAAGCTACCAAGGATTACGCTGCAAAAAAGATCCATCAGTAACTCATTCATTATTTTTTTTTTATATATTTTTTTGCGCATTTTTAAGTGTTTTTATTGACAGGACAGTTTGGACATTTGGGAGAGAGAGAGAGATGGGGAGGACCTGCAACACATGTCCTTGGGCCAGATTCGAACCCAGGACGTTGCGATTACACTGCGAGCGTAGTTACGTAACTCATTCTTGTGTAGAGTCTTAAGATCGTATTTTCTTCAATTAAGTGAAGACGAAACAGCAAGCCTAGTTAAGCCGAACCCGACCTGAATACATGCCAGTGGGGATTTACTGTATGCTTGTTAATTATGATTAATTTAGATTAGATTAGATTCAAATGTATTTTCATTATACAGCACAGCAACGAAAATAAGTTTGACATCCAACCAGAGTGAAAATGTAACAGTAAAGTGCAATAGTAAAATATACAATGTACAGGTGATTAAGCTGGGTATATATATATTAGTACCAGTGAGTAATAGTGCTAATCAGATGTATGTATTATGTACAGTGATGCAGGTATAAAGACACAATGGTTGTAAGTCATACTGGCCAGCAGTGTAACTAGTAAGGGATGTACAGATATAGATATAGATATAGTATCTACAGATATGTAAAAGGATTATGTGCAGGTATGTACAGACAGATGTGGATATATATATATATATGGTAAGAATAAATATACAGTATATATATGGTATATGCAGCATCATTGTACATGCTTCATACGTAGTTATATGGGTTATATGCAGGTATATAGAAGGTGTTATGGTTTGACACCGACCCCAAACGCTAACGACACAAGAGAGTAGGATTCAGAGTTGCCAAATACGAGGGCTTGTTTATTTGATAATAAGAATAAGTGAAACAGGGAAAGCAGGTCAACAAGAACAGGTACAATGAACAAGGGGCAAAGTTCTGCTGCTCTGCAGCTTCTCCCGGAAGGGTAGTCTTGGGAAGCAGGAGCAGACCTCTGTACCGCTCTGCAGACTCTCACGGCGGACCTCTCAGATGTTGTGCAAGACCGAGAGAGGGAGAGAGGGAACGGGTCAGTGACAGAGCAGACTTGAAACGAGCTGGAGGACAGGGTGTTATATTCTTCGTGTTCAACAACACAGTGATGTGCAATATTCCAAAAACAGCCCAAGTGAATATCTTCATGTAAACACACAGTGAGCAAAAATCCAAACACCGTCCAAAAGTGAAATACTATCTTTGTGTAAACACACAGTGAGCAAAAATCCAAACACAGTCCAAATGAGAAACAATATCTTCGTGTAAATACACAGTGAGCAAAAATCCAAACACAGTCAAAATGTGAAATAATATCTTCGTGTAAATACACAGTGGGAGGTGGAAGATCCCAAAAATATTATTCCATAAAGGAAAGAGCAAAAACGATAATGGCTGGGTGAGTGACTGTCTGACAAAAAGGTGGTAGACTTCAGTGTAAAGGTTACACACGAAAATCGGAAATAGGTCAAGACAGTCAATCTAGAAAAACTCACCCAGACGAGCTGCGTAAAAGGAACAGGAACAACAGTGGAGGCGAGCGCGCGCCACGGAGCAGGTATCCAAGCGAAGGCTTCTAGGAATTCCTGGAGAATAGCACAGTGAAACAGAAGCAACGGGGAAAAACATCCAGCGACAAATCAAGACGAACCAACAACTTAGGGTGGGGAAAACGGGGTATAAATAATGAGGGATCGATTGATTGAAAAGCAGTGACAGCTGGGGAATGTGATTGAAAAGCGTGGGGAAGTGAGAGAACCAATCAGCGACGTCTCAGATGACGTCAACGGGGAGAAACGTGTGAACGAGGGAATTGAAATACTTGACAGAAAAAATGAATGAAAACAAAGCGAGGGTGGTTAAAGGAACAGAACGAGTGAGAAAGCAAGGACAGAAACCTCACAGTACCCCCCCCTCCACGGGAGCCACCTGGCGACCAGGCCGACCCGGCCCGTCAGGATGGGCTCGATGGAAGTCAGTGATCATCCACCAACACGGGAGGCGGCGGATCAGGAGCTGGAGGCAAAAGGGGACTGAGGGAGACGGGCTTAACCCGGGAGACATGGAACACGGGGTGGATGTGCATGGATGCAGGAAGCTTCAGGCGCAGGGCCGCCGGACTGAGTACCTTCAGGACCTCGAAAGGTCCGACGAAACGGGGTTTGAGCCTCCTGGCCGAGGACCGTAGCGGGAGGTCCCTTGCGGAGAGCCACACCCCCTGCCCAGGGCGGCAAGTCGGCGCAGGAACCCGGCGCCGGTCGGCACCACGACAGGCGCGCTCAGATGTCTGGAGCAGCGGACCAATCATCACAGTACTTCAAGAAGCCCGTGGTGGGGAAAGAGCCAAACCTCACAGCACCCGGCGACCCACACGGCCCCGGCCTGCCCGGACGGGACCCAAGGAAGCCGGCGATCAGGGGCACTGGAGAGGGGGACAAAGACAGAGGCCCGGAGAGGGGGACCGGAGACGTGGACAGAGGACCGGCGAGGGAGGCCGGAGACGAGGACTGGGACCCGGTGAGGGGGCTGGACGGCACCCGAAGACACCGGGCACGACAGGAGGGGCTCCACCCCTTGATGGCACCGGAGGACCAGGCGATGTGGGGCTCGTGCAGCGCGAGCCAGGGCCTGCCCAGGACCACAGGGACAAGAGGAGAGCTGGTGACGAAAAACTGGAGCCTCTCAACGTGGTCACCAGCAACGGTGAGAAGGACTGGGCAGGTGCGCTGAGTGACGTCAGCCAGGCGGCGATGATCCATTGCGAAGACCTCCAAGGGCCTCTCGAGGTCCTCAAGCGGAATGCCGGCCCGGGTGGCAAACCCAACGTCCATGAAACTCCCCTCAGCACCAGAGTCCATGAGTGCACCCACCGTCGCCCGCTGGTCCGCCCAGGCTAGGGTGACGTCCGCCAGACGGTTGGGTGGTGCACGGGTGGGTATGGACGAGAGGTCCGGAGGCGACTCACCAGCGGGCCTCCGGGGCGGGGGACAGGAAAGACGGCTCACCAGGATATCCCGGGGTCTTGGCGAGCCTGGTCCTCTTGGCCGGGCACGGCAATTGGAGACACGGTGTCCATCCCGGCCACAGTAGAGGCAACGGCCGGAGAAGAGCCTGGACTCCCGTTCGGCCGGGCTAAGGCGGTTGCGTCCCAGCTGCATGGGTTCCTCCTTGGTCACGGCTCGGGAGGGAACAAACCCACCAGTCACGGAGGGGGCAGGACGGACAGCACTGTAGAGGCGGCCGCTGGGAAAGGGAGCCCCTGAGCGGCGGTCGATGGCACAGTCGTAAGGCCGGCGAGGCGGAAAGACCTGAGCCCTGGACTCCCTGAAAACCCCCTCGGGGTCGTAGTACTCGGGGGGTACGTCTGGGGTAAAGAAAACCTCCTCGAGGTCGTGGTCCTCGGGGGGTACGTCTGGGGCACCGAAATCCTCCTCGAGGTCGCGGTCCTCGGGGGGTGCGTCTGGGGGTCCCCGTCGGGTTCTCTCACGTCTTCTCTCCTGGAGGCGTCCGTCGACGCGGATGGCGAGGCTGAACAGGTCCTCGAGGGAATCAGGTTCCTCCTGGGTCGCGAGCTGGTCCCTGACTGCGTCACAGAGCCCCCTCATGAAGGTTAGGCGAAGAGCAGGTTCGTTCCATCCACTCTCAACCGCCGCCAGTCGAAACTCCATGACATAGTCCGTCACCCTGCCGCTCCCCTGTCGGAAGGTCCCCAACCGGGCTCCAGGGTCCAGACCTCGGGCTGGATGGTGGAACACTCTGCGGAGCTCCGCCACGAAGTCTGGGTAGGAGAACAAAAAATCTGCCTCCATTGCCCAGGAGGAAGTGACCCACTGGGCAGCATGGCCTGAAAGTAGGTTGGTTATATAAGCCACTTGGGACCCACGAGCAGAAAAACGGCTTGGTTGATGACGGAAAACCAACTCACATTGCATGATGAATGTGGCACACTCCTCGGGATTACCGTCGAACAGCCGTGGGACGGAGAGAAGGGGTTCCCGAGATGCGAGATCTGCTGGGGCTGCGGGGAATGTTCCTGAAGGGTGTGAGAGGTGAAAGACATTAACGGTGTCGCCCAGCGAGTGAAGCTGAGCGAGAATGTCGGACTGTTGTCCCGCCAAAGCGGCCATTGAACCTTGAATAAGCAGGACCTGCTCTCGGAGTCCCTGTACAGCAGCTGCAGCCGCATCCAGCTGTAGGGCGTGTTCCTTGGCTGACTCTAACTGGACTGCCGCTGCTGTGCTGACCCTCTTGCGGGCGCAGACTGCGCAGGCCAGTACGAACCCCTTGACGTCGTTCCTCATGGTGGGCCACCAGAATCGACGAGCCAGGAAGGAGAACGTGCGATGAACGCCCGGGTGGCAGGCCAACCGGCTGGTATGGCCCCACTGGAGGACCCGGGACCGGACTGAGTTGGGGACAAAGAGACGGTTAACAGGTACATTGCCTGGAGCGCGATGGAAGCGTAGGGCACGCCTTACCACCCCCTCGATGCCCAAGGTGACTACTCTCTCTGTGTCGGCTGGGGTCGTCATTGGTTGGTTCGTAATGTTATGGTTTGACACCGACCCCAAACGCTAACGACACAAGAGAGTAGGATTCAGAGTTGCCAAATACGAGGACTTGTTTATTTGATAATAAGAATAAGTGAAACAGGGAAAGCAGGTCAACAAGAACAGGTACAATGAACAAGGGGCAAAGTTCTGCTGCTCTGCAGCTTCTCCCGGAAGGGTAGTCTTGGGAAGCAGGAGCAGACCTCTGTACCGCTCTGCAGACTCTCACGGCGGACCTCTCAGATGTTGTGCAAGACCGAGAGAGGGAGAGAGGGAACGGGTCAGTGACAGAGCAGACTTGAAACGAGCTGGAGGACAGGGTGTTATATTCTTCGTGTTCAACAACACAGTGATGTGCAATATTCCAAAAACAGCCCAAGTGAATATCTTCATGTAAACACACAGTGAGCAAAAATCCAAACACCGTCCAAAAGTGAAATACTATCTTCGTGTAAACACACAGTGAGCAAAAATCCAAACACAGTCCAAATGAGAAACAATATCTTCGTGTAAATACACAGTGAGCAAAAATCCAAACACAGTCAAAATGTGAAATAATATCTTCGTGTAAATACACAGTGGGAGGTGGAAGATCCCAAAAATATTATTCCATAAAGGAAAGAGCAAAAACGATAATGGCTGGGTGAGTGACTGTCTGACAAAAAGGTGGTAGACTTCAGTGTAAAGGTTACACACGAAAATCGGAAATAGGTCAAGACAGTCAATCTAGAAAAACTCACCCAGACGAGCTGCGTAAAAGGAACAGGAACAACAGTGGAGGCGAGCGCGCGCCACGGAGCAGGTATCCAAGCGAAGGCTTCTAGGAATTCCTGGAGAATAGCACAGTGAAACAGAAGCAACGGGGAAAAACATCCAGCGACAAATCAAGACGAACCAACAACTTAGGGTGGGGAAAACGGGGTATAAATAATGAGGGATCGATTGATTGAAAAGCAGTGACAGCTGGGGAATGTGATTGAAAAGCGTGGGGAAGTGAGAGAACCAATCAGCGACGTCTCAGATGACGTCAACGGGGAGAAACGTGTGAACGAGGGAATTGAAATACTTGACAGAAAAAATGAATGAAAACAAAGCGAGGGTGGTTAAAGGAACAGAACGAGTGAGAAAGCAAGGACAGAAACCTCACAGAAGGATTATGCAGGTATATTCAGAAAGATATATACCGGTATATATATGGTAAATATATAATGGGGGGGGCGACAGTGGAGGCAGAGCGATCGGAAGGTTCCCGGTTCGATTCCTTGAGCAAGTCACTTAACCCCTAATATATCATACATAGTAGTAGGGGTAGAATATACAGTAGTATGATGTGGGTAGTTCATCTGATGTAAGAGTTCATGTAAACAGTATGCATGCGTGTGCAGTTATACTTTTAATGAAAAAAACGGTATCAACAAGCCGGCCTGCGGGGGGGCAGGTGGCGCACAGAGATTACGTTCGTTACCAACACCGGGAGACACTGGATTCGCCTTTTCGAATCCAGCTCCCGGCGTTGCTATCAGCTTGGCTGGCCTCTCACACTGATACAATTGGCTGTATCAGGGGGTGGGAAAGCTGAAGGGTGGGTCCGGGGCATTGTGGACAGCGACCCCTACAGTTCGGTCGGGGCGCCTGCTCAGCAAGGGTTGGAACTAAGGAGAGATAGTGTGGCCTCCCACACGCTACACTCTCCCCGGTGAGAACCTGCGCGTCCAGGTTGGCCTGCCCCAGGCTGCACATGCGTCGGAGGAAAGCATGTGACAGTCTCCGGTCTCCCGGACCAACAGTAGGGGAAAGTACGCAACAACCAGGAAGGGTGGGATGGGAGAAAAATCGGGAAAAAGGAGGGGAAGAAAGATAAAAAAAAAAAGAAAAAAAGAAAAAAAGCCGGCCTGCTTATCCCAGCGTGGTCATATTGTGAATCGGACGCTCCCGGCCCGAGTGAACACAAAGATCCTTGAGGATTTTAATTAAGTGGCCTACATCTGGTTATTTCGCTATGTAACTCAACAACAGTGTGAACAGCACACACTGATCTTTTCAATTCAGATTTAGGCCACTTTCATATCTGGTCTTAAATCACATACAGGTCTGATTTGTTTTAATTTGTTGGCTTCCACTGCATTCAACGTATAAATCAAACCACAAACTGTGACTTCAGTGTCCTCCGTCATCATTATTGTTGTTCATTTGCGTATGCGGGTCAGTTCAGGAGTGTGACCGGTTCACACTGGAATCTGATATTGGCCACATTATAATATAAGAAATTTGAATACAAAATTATAATAATAATAATGTGAACAGCCAAATATAAAAAATCTGATCTGAGCAATAAATCTGATCTGAGCACTAAGGCTTGCAGCGTGAACGTAGCTATAGTTCAGATTAGGAACCATTTTCTATGGGGTGAATTGAAATGTGAATTTATGGAACAACCGCGACAACAGTTCCCAGACTGACATCACAGGGATATGAGGATGTTTTATTTTCTCTATTAGCAGTAAAAATTACGTGAAACCCAATCGGATGTGAACAGCGTTAACACACACGAGTGAGTCGCTCTCCAAACACAGTGTCAGTGAGACTCCAGTTAATTGTCGCTGGAGCGAATCCGAGAGTCTTTTGTCTCTTGATGTCATGACAGAACAATAGAGTGATTCTCTGGTTTATAGCTTCGGGAGAGAATTGTTTATTGTTCGTCTTAAGCTTGTTAACCATATGAGTATGTTTTGTTGTAAGCAATGTAGTCAAATCTCTGTAAAGATTGTATTGGAGTATTGGAGTCTTGTGTAAAATAAATGGTCAAAAATAGTAAAAACCAGTTGTACTTGTGGGTCTGTCTGGTAGTTATCACGTGTACATTCCAACTGTCATGAGCACCTATACAACTGTAAGCACATTGGCTGCTCAAAGGACTTTCAAAAAGGACATCCATGGGTCTTAATGGTTCTTCCATGGTTCTTCATGGTTCTTCAATGGTTCTTCCCTGGTTCTTCGTCACAAGGGTTCATTGCAACTTTCGCACTTTTTTTTCGTTTTTATAGATGGGATTTCATGTTTCCAGACTTTAGTTTGAATGAAGAAACATAGAATTACAAGATAATTTAAATACCCTGTAAATTCTTATTGAGGGTGGACATTTGCTTTTAAGGTTTCTACTTGGAAAACATGCACTGTTGCTGATACTGATGCTGTGGTTTAATCAGCTTTGCTACAATATGAAGACGCCATTCTCTATGGGGGGTCGGAGGATTTTAATCG
>NC_140174.1:22484067-22504067 GCF_963971535.1 Notolepis coatsorum | reverse complement strand
TTCTGTCAGGAATCATTCACATCATACAGTAAGTGTGACTGTGAAGGACAGACTCACATTTTATTGTAAATGTTATTGTAGATTGTTTGAGCAATTGGGTAGGTATGTATGTCATATATTTGATTATTCATGTCACAATAATTCAGTGATACATGTTTGTCAGGAGCTCATTGGTGCGGGTGCTCTTGATCAACCAAGCCTTGATTTAAACCCAGGTGTGATCTTGGTGAGATGTTTTATTCTTGCATTTTTGCCTTATCTTTCGAGATTCTCTTTTTTTTTCTTTTTAATCCTTGTGCACAAAGTATGGCCAGCCATGTCACAGTAACCATTTATTATACTGCAGAATAAATGGCAATACAGTTAGTCTTGGCGGTACGGTTCTACTCTTAGTCTGCTGCAAGAGAGGTTGAAAGCATGACAACTTACACAGGAGAAGATACAGCATAAGATCAGGGAGCCCCGGAAACAGACCCCCCCCCCCCCCCCCCCCCCCATGGGGATTGTAACGTGTTACTTACTTGAGTACAACACTGGGGTAGTTGCATACAGTACAGAGTAGAACGCACACAAAGCTAGGTGGAGGATGGGGTGGTGGAGGGGCGAAAACCTTACTTACATTTATAGTAGCAGCAGCAGCAGCTCATCAGCGTACAGAGTGTGTGCTTTGAATGGGAGGTTTTTAAATAGGACCGCCGATTCAGTGTAGGTGGTGGACTATGGAGCGTCAGCTAAGCTGTCACAGCTCCACGCATGACTTTAGAGCGTCCTGCCAGAACTCGCTTCGCCCAATGTGTCAATGAAACGCTCAATACTTGACTCAAAGTACCCGCGCTTGTATATACAGCTGCTGTATTGTAGGATAATTACCGGTAATGTGGCTGCTCAGACTACATTGATTATCGGTGGGAGGTGGACATTGGTTAATTGACCGCACTGTGAGGTGATTATATCGTGTCACTGCCACCTTTATCCCTTCTTGACTCCCTCCCCTTTGTCCTCTTGCGTTTGACCTGTCCTAACTACCTAGGAGCGGTGGGCGGACACACCCGGCACAGCGCAGCGCCCCCCGCGCGGGACGGACTCCAGCTGTGATGTCTAGTGTATACAGCATAGTGCCGTGGCAACGGCATGTAAACGCACCAGAAATAGAGGCTCACACTGTCCATTGTACGTCAGTGGTCCTACTCCCTGCCTCGTCGCTTCTACTTGGCCAGCAACACGTGATGTGGATGAACCCAAATACTGTAGTGATAGATTGACGTGTGTACGAAAATGCTTGTTCAATCGAGTGGATTTGAACCTGGGACCTATAGGATCCACAGACGACCCGCTGAGCTAAAGGGTCAGACTCATTAGCAGGTGCTGGTTGACCCGCGATCGACTCCTCACTAGTTTACACTTTTATGACGATTTACTTGTGTGTCTCAACAAGTTTCATTGACCTTATTCACATGGTGGCCATTTTGCTCTCATGTCGTACTCAGGTTGGGTAACATGGGTTCCTTTCCACCATGTTCCCATGAGTGGGAACAGGGGTGGAAAAGGAGCGTAAACCTGAGCTCGACAGCAAAATGGTCGCAGTGTGGATTTGGTCCATTACTATTCAGCGTCTTGTTCCACTTGAATAAATAAATCAGTCTAATGACTTAATGTAACATTAACAACCGGCGGATGTGCTCATGACCGCCTCAGCGCCATCACTGGACTGAGTTGATGTCAGACGGGGGTTCTCACAATCAAGGGGAAAGGCGTCCCTGACCCGCCAGAACCCGTCTGACCCGGTTCAATGCAGTGTTGCAGACTCACTTCCTTAATTGACCACCTGTGGAAGCCCTAATTAGCTTAGTACATTGGTTTTAATCATGGAGAGTACTGCAATTAATACCCCGAGACGAGTCTCAGTGAGAGAGAGGGAGAGGGAGGGAGGGAAAGAGAGAGATAGAGAGAGAGAGAGAGAGAGAGAGAGAGAGAGAGAGAGAGAGAGAGAGAGAGGAGAGAGAGAGAGAGAGAGAGAGAGAGAGAGAGAGAGGGAGAGAGGGAGAGGTGGTTTAAAGAAGAAAGTGAGAGAGAAAAAGGAGACTTGCCACAGAGAGTGGTAGAAATGACTGTTTAGCAAATTAAAACAAAGCACTTGTGGCATTTTGAGCTGGCACACACAAACACACACACAAGAGCACTTAATGATGCGCATTAAAGCAGAGATTTATTTAGGATTCTGCAAAAGGCCATTAGCTACGCATTTGATTTATTCATCTGGGACTGGAGGAGCACAATAAATATGGAAATAATAACTCATGGCCTTCACAGGCCACCGTACGAGGTAGCGCCCCAGTGGAATATCAATATATGTGTGTGTGGGGGGGGCGGGGGCAATATATTTATCGTCTGCGAGCTTTGGGTTATCACCCATCCGATGAGTGCTAGATAGGAGTTTATGCATGTACATGACACACACCTCCAGAGACACGAGGTGTGACCGCCGTACGCCACACCTTCCTTGTTTCTATCAAGAAGGGTAAATGTTGTCACTGCCGTCAGTCACATGAGATCTTCCTGTGAAAAGTGGGGGTATAACATATGCACAGTTAAAAATGTGTCCATGACTTCTCACCCTAACACTCCACTGGCACCATCTGAGTACGTGCCACAGCCCCATATCCCATTGGGAGGTGGAGAGGAGAGAAGGTGGAGAGGAGAGGAGGTGGGGAGGAGAGGAGGTGGAGAGGAGAGGAGGTGGAGAGGAGATGAGGGAGGAGGGGTAGGAGAAGAGGTGGAGAGTAGAGGAGGTGGGGAGGAGAGAAGGTGGGGAGGAGATGAGGGAGGAGGGAGAGGAGAGGAGATGGAGAGGAGGTGGGGAGGAGGGGGAGGAGAGGAGGTAGGGAGGAGATGAGGGAGGAGGGGGAGGAGAAGATGTGGATGTATTATGGTGCGTTCGGCTGGTCCTCGTAAATCTCAAGTTTAACCACCATGGAACTAAGTGGTAAATACAAATGGTAAATGAGTTCCATGAGTTTCAGTTTACTGACCGTTCACCATTGACCTTTGACCTTTGACCATTTGTGGTGCTTTATTAGTAGTAATGAAATCATGTTATATGTTATATGTTCTATGTTTTATGTTGGAACTGCAATGCACTGAAACCAAATTCCACCAGCCTGGCTGGGTGGTCATTAAAGAAATTGAATTGAATTATGCACATAGAGTATCTGTGCTGAATCTGGCTGAATCTGCTGCCTTGAATCTGATGTGGGTTTGATTGTCACGTGATAAATGTAGGCTACAGCTTTCAAATGGTAAATTGTAAATGGTAAACGCTGCATTTATATAGTGCTTTTATCCAAAGCGCTTTACAATTGTGTTCCTCACATTCACTCACACATTCAGCAAGACGAAGGAGATGGTGGTGGACCATCGGCGGAGCAAGAGGAAGCCCCCAACGCCCATCATCATCCAGGGGGTGGAGGTGGAAAGGGTGGAGAACTACAAATTCCTGGGTGTTCTCATGAACAACAAACTGGACTGGACGGACAACACAGAGGCCCTCTACAGGAAGGGACAGAGCAGACTGTTCTTCCTGAGAGGGCTCAGGTCTTTTAATGTCTGCAGCAAACTGCTGCAGATGTTCTACCAGTCTGTGGTTGCGGGTGCCCTCTTCTTCGCTGTGGTATGCTGGGTGGGGGGCAACACCAACACAGACAAAATAAACAAACTGGTCAAAAAAGCAAGCGCTGTGGTGGGAGCGGACCTGGACAGTCTGGAGGTGGTGGCAGAGGGGAGGACGAGGAGGAAGCTGTATGCTATCCTTGAGAACCCCTGCCACCCCCTCTATGATGAGCTGGTCCACGTTTAGCCACAGACTCACCCCCCCCCCCACCCCCGACATACCACAAAGCGCTTTGGGCAGTCCTTTGTGCCGGTGGCAATCAGGCTCCACAACCAGGCAGGGCCAGGACGGGCCAACTGCTGTGGACTGGAGGAGCTGGGTTGTGGACTGTAACAAATTAATTTAATTATTTAACATCATGATTGGACTTGTTTCTTTTTCTTTTCACCACTTTTTACCTCTATTCTAGTCCTATTTTAGCTATTTTTTTTATCCCTGTGTACATGTCCATCTTGTTTTTAACACATACTAATAAGTGTATGTTATGTATTAACTGTTTTTTTTTAATTGCTGTTTTTAAATGGCTGTTATGCTGTTTATGCTGTAAAGGACATCTGAATCTCCCCTCGGGGATAAATAAAGGTTTTCAATTCAATTCAAATTCACACACCGACCATGGAGGTGACCGTGCAAGGTGCCAACCTGCTCTTCGGGAACAAACAGGGGTTAAGTGTCTTGCTCAAGGACACTTCGACACGTTGCCCTGGGAGGAGCTGGAATCAAACCGGGAACCTTCCGATTACCAGACGACTGCTCTACCTTCTGAGTCCCCAGCTTTCAGACAGCTTGCACAGGCAGGGGCTTGTCCTTATTGACTTTGCACCAGTGTGTCGCTCGCTCGCACGCACGCGCACACACGCACGCGCACACACACACACACACACACACACACACACACACACACACACACACACACACACACACACACACACACACACACACACACACACACACACACACACACACACACACACACACACACACACACACACAATAAATACATAGTCATAATAGGTGTAATAACACCGCCCCTCTCCCTCCCCCTCCCGTCCAATCAGAGTTATTCATGAGATGGCTGAGGGGTTAAATGAGGCAGCGTCGTCCTCTCCTCCATCAGTTTTATCAGGGCTGCTCAGACGCTCAGACAGACGGTGTATTTGAATATCGAGGGGGGATTTTCGGCTCCGGCTCAAACGGCTCGACGAGTTCAGTCTTCAGAACCGCGAGCGGCTACAGAACGCAGACGAGGCGGCCCGCTCATGTTCAACGCGTCTGACCCGCTGCCGATTACGAAAAGGCTGTTATTAGTGATGGGAATTATACGGCTCTTCTGAGGGAGCCGGATTATACGTCGATACGCTCCTTTTCCGAGAGCCGCTCAATTAAACGGCCCTCGTGAAACGACTCTTAATTTTACTTAATCTTACTTTTTCTTTTTTTAAAGAATTTACATACTTTATGGCAGAAAGCAGCACAGAGCTAGCTGAAGGATAGGCTACGGTATTGAATAATAGCACGAATAGCAACACATACAAAAGTATAGGCCCACAGGTTGTAGGGCGACAGCGGCTCAGGAGGTAGAGCGGTTGTCTGGTAATCAGAAGGCTCCCAGTTCGATTCCCGCTCCTACCGGCAGCCTGTCAAAGTGTCCTTGAGCAAGACACTTAATACCCTAACTGCTCCAGATGAGTAGGTTGTTGTTGTCGCCTGGCATGGTCGCCTCCGCCGTCGCTGTGTGAGTGAATGAGAGACATAAGTTGTAAAGCACTTTGGATAAAAGCACTATATAAATGCAGTGCATTTACAGGACTATAATCTCATAATTGCTCTTCCTTCGTTAGTATTTCCGGTTCCCCTACAAAGACACATTACGTGATACGTCCTAAATCACCACCTGGATTCGAAGAACAGCTCATCTCGGAGCGACCCGGTTCCCTTCGTTCCTACCAAAAGAGCGGACGACGGATCACTACAGCTGTTATGGTGACGCTTTTTCTGCTGCAGTTTGGACCGACCCTTTATCCCTGTAATAAAAGCAGCAAGTGAGACATAATATTCTCTGAGAAATATGGTTTTGCAAATTGCATTCAGTGCCCCCGGAATTCAACCCTGGAGTTTAGAATCCAATAGGCTACACAACGTATAACTCCGGTGGGTCAAGACGAGAGATAATTTCCTTGAAACATTTGGTGTGGAAATAACTTGAGGCGTAACCCTTTTGTACTTGATCATTTCATTTGCTCATTATTGCAGCGCTGCATCTTATATTCAGCATCACGGAGAGCTCCTTTATATTCGACATGAGCTCTTCCTAAATATGCATTGCTCTGCTTAGAGCTTTAAAGGAAAACTCCAACATTTTGGGAAATTAGCTTATTTGCCATCTACCCAGGAGTTAGACAAGAAGATACATACCTTTTTCTTCTCTGTGCATGCAGTACTGCAGTAGGAGTAGGAAGACGTTGGGAACTAGGCTAATGGAGGAACCTACTTCCAGTGACTGACGCTAAGCTCGGCTAACGGTGCGCGTCTTCCTACTCCTACTGCATGCACAAAGAAGAAAAAAGGGTATGTATCTTCTTGTCTAACTCCAGGGTAGATGCCAAATAAGCTAATTTCCCAAAATGTTGGAGTTTTCCTTTAAATGGAGCGGGTGAAGAAGTCATGCGTCGACATACAGTAGCAATAGCAACCATTTCTTACCCGTCAACGACCACTTAAAATGACCTCCCTTTGACCCATCAGGCAAGATTCAAGATATCTATTTCAAGATCTTTATTTGTCATATGCGCAGTTAAACAGACAGTTACACCGTACAATGCAAATCTTGCTTTGCTGGTCCACCCATCACACAATATCACAAAATATAGACTTAAACAAGAGTTAAAATATTAAGAAAATGTTTAATGCCAAAATAAAGAAATCTTTAAGAAGATGAATACAATTAGATTAGGCATGAGTGACAGAGTAACAGTGCAGGATCAGTGCACAACGATGTAGTGGTAGGAGGATATAAAGTGCACTATGCATTGTTGCACAAATGCAACAAGTGTAATAAAAGCAGCAAGTGAGACATATTCTCTGAGAAATATGGTTTTGCAAATAAGAAGGGAGATCCCCCTTGAATGGCCCTTCTAAGGTTTCTCTCCTCCACATTGCCTGTGGTGCATTTTTTCCTATTGCTACTAGCTAGGTTTTAGTGAGTTTTTCCTTACCTTCGTGTGGGGTATGTCTGGGAGTGTTGCATTTATTAAAAAAGAATTGGACTTTATGGTGTTTTTGTTTTGTTCTTGACTTATTGTGATGTTTCTTCTTGACTTGTCTAAAGAAGACGTGTCCGGCCCATGGGGACATTAACGTGTGTTGTCGGGCCTTACAAATACATTTGATTTGATTTGCAAATATTGCAAATAATGGTAGTGGAGGTGACAGTGAAGTCACAGCAGCAGTCAGAGTGTCTGTTCACAGTTCCCTTTGAGGCACGAGAGGTCAGCGTATTGTATATAGAGTTGACTGCGCATGGCTCAATATAGCCACGTGTCTTTAAAGCCCAACCTCCAGGTTAAACCCTACTGATCAATTATGGGTAGTTTACATCATTGGTATATAATTTCATTATTTATTTTTTTCCATTTGACACCGGAAATGCCACTCTGAAAGAGTTAAAAAGGTCCATGCACGAATAACATGCACGCGCGAATCAAAAAAGCGTATCAAACGCCGACGTCACTACAGGTGCATATTAATGAGCCGAATCTAAAAGCTTATCAGACGCTAGCACGGCCGTGACGTCACTTCAGGAAATGCCTTGCCCGTCCGGGTCATAGTACTACTCGATATATGGTGCTGGCTAACGTTAGCATTATGTCTACTGTCGTGAACCATTTGAGATCGGGGCATGTAGAGGAGTTTGAGTCCTCTTCTCAGACCTGTGTGGTGGTTCTCTCCTCTTTGTGTGCCCCCGTCCTCGCGGGCAAGGCCAGATTAAGACTTCAGAGGCCCCTGGGCCAGATTCTTGTGGAGGCCCCCCCACACACACGTGCACGCACGCACAGTGGCGTTTTTATATGTCACTTTAAAAAATATATAGAATACCGTAATTCCTCTAATAGTAACCCCGGCTTGTATTTGTTTCAACTGTAGTGGATACCAGGCTTGTATTAGGAGGAGGCATGTATAAGAGAGAGGCCTATATTTCTAATTTTCGTATCTCTTTTATTTTTTTTACTGAATGAATGAATGAAAACTTTATTTAACAGATTGCAGAATGGGTACAATACAGTACAGCTCAATACACACAATTGTTAAGGCAGGGGATGCAGACCTGAGAAAGACGTTTGTCTTGTTTACATCAGGGTCCCCCATTTTCAATTCATATAGACATTTATGATATACACAACATACATGACATTTATGGCATAGGGACATATAGGTATTTAGTACTAGTACTAGTGTGTAGTGTGGAGGCCCCTAGTCGCGTTATTTCTAAACCTAGCCGCATTTCTGGCAAGACGCTCTCTGATTGGACAATGCCTGTTTCTACACTGGTTAAGCTTAGGCACTCTTTCGAAGTTGGTTAAGGTTAGAGTTTGTCTTAGAGCGTGACGGGCTGATGGCAAGTTCTTTCGACGGTTAAGCTTAGGCACTCTTTCGAAGTTGGTTAAGGTTAGAGTTTGTCTTAGAGCATGGCGTTAGAACGCCAGGTAGTTTGCAGGCTGTTTGACGAGGAAATGGGCAAAGACACAGCTCGTCACGCGATTGGGCAAACATGTCAGTGGCCAATCAGAGAGCGTCAGTCAGTGCCAATCATTCAGTGTCACAGTATGACATCGATCTCCAAAATAAGAAAAAATAAATAAATAAAATGTGGGGCCTCTAGTGACGAGGGGCCTCCAAAAATGTTTAAAATAAAAGTTAAAAAAAAATAAACAAATATTTGGGGCCTCTAGTGACGAGGGGCCTCCAAAAGAAAAGAAAATAAAAGTAAAAAAAATAATAATAATAATTTGGGGCCTCTAGTGACGAGGGGCCTCAAAAAAAAAAAAACTGAGGCCCACGGGCCGCGGCCCGGTCGTTAATCCGGCCCTGCTCGCGGGTGTCCTGCCGGGGAGCTTGTGGACGCGACGGCGGCGGCGGCCGTAGGGTGTTTTAGCCTGTAGCGGTAGTTAGCTCATAGCTATCGTGTACCACTAGCCTTTGCGGGCTCGAGCACCCTGCGGCTGCCGCCGTTGTCGCGTCCGTGGGCTCCCCGGCGGGGTAGCCGTGGGGACGGGGGTGTACAGAGAGGAGAGAACCATTTTGGGTCGGCCGTTCATGCCGGCCAGCGAGCCGGATGTCGGGATATGTTGTTAGCACAATAGCTACCAAGCTAAGCTATGTTAGCTACTAACGTTATAAACACAATATGTACAACGACACAATGATTTACATTATTACAAATATGGTAACGTGGTTGTGGCTTTTACAAATAGATGGATGGCTATAATCACGGAGCAATAGTGTTAGGTGAAACAGATACATTTTCATTCGGCTAGTAGTAGCAAGCATATATCTATGGTAGCAAGGCTCTCTGCCTGCAGTGCCTGCCACTAGCTGTGTGTGACTCTCAGCGCCCCCTGGTGAGCCCCCTGGTGCCCTGCACCTGTTGTGACGAGATCATTTCGATTACACAAGCACGTTATGAACCATTGATTAAAATATCCACGTGCGTGGTGATTGTGTTGGGCAGACAAAATGTTTGATAAAAACGCTAAAACTGGGTCAATTTCAATACTTTTTTTTTCTTTCTTCATGAAAGTCACTGTTGGCCTAGTCCACATTGTTTATTGAACAAAAATACAACGTGAAGGTTGGCCTTTAAAGGCTGGGATGTACTTCTTTGTATTTCCAATGTATAAACCAATGTAGGCACTTTGTGATCACAGTCGGTGTACTCCACCACTTCCTAAAATAGCACGTTTTAAAGTGGAATGTATCATTAGTAGTCATTTAGCTGATGCTTTTATCCAAAGCGACTTACAAATTGTGAACAACAAGTCAGCAGGAAGGGTACATTTCTGGCAGCTAAGGGTCAGTGGCATTGTTTGTCAAATAGTATCGAGCTTGAGTGGTACACTCTGAATGCATAGTAGTATAAAGGTTATTTTTCTTTTTTCAGATAATTGTTTGAAGAGGTGTGTTTTTAGTCGCCCGCAGAAAATTGGCTGAGTTTCAGTTGTCCTGACTGGTGGGGAGTTATACCTGCTTCTCTTTGAATTCTGATATGTCTTTGATCCCCCCGTGTCATTGGACTGTCCTTTCAATGTTAATGACAACAGACTCCCGTCCAGAATGTTTGAAAGCACACAATGAGACTGTAGCCGATGGATCGTTACCAGTCCAACAGTGATGAAAAGGAAACTGGCTGACTTTGCGAACTCATCCAAATGTTGGCCTATAACTTTCACATCAAGTAGCCGGGATCTTGTGTTCAGGTAATGTAAAACGCTTCAGAATAAGTAAATACAATTTAATTACATGACCTACCGTCGCCCGGAGGTTCATTTCAGTCTACGTTCATTTGCCAGGAACCAGCATGGGAGGGTAAATGGTGCAGTTTATATAGCAGCTTTTATCCAAAGCGCTTTACAATTTGTTCCTCACATTTGACCCATTCACTCCAGTGAGGAGGCAACAATGCAAGGTGCCCACCTGCTCATCGGGAGCCATTAGGGGTTAGGGGTTAAGTGTCTTGCTCAAGGACACTTTGACACACTGCCCGGGAGAAGCGGGAATCGAACTGGAAACCTCTGGACTACCAGACGACTGCTCTACCTCCCGAGCCACTGTCGCCCCCGTGTAGACGACCACATGCCTCCTCCGATACATGAGGGGTCGCCACCCGGCAGCGAGGAGTTTCACTGGGAGAGCGTAACGCACACAGAGCGTTAGGCACCCCAACCGACCAGGAGGAGTCGCTATTGTAACCACCAGGACTCATAACCTCACCGGCTTCCCACCCGTGAACACACCGGCAATTGCGTTCGTAGGGATGACCGACCAACCCGGAGGTACCGCTGACACCGGGAACTGAACCCGGGTCTCTGCGCTGGTAGGTGAGTGCTTAGGCCTCTACATTTACATTTAGTAATTTAGCTGAGTGCTTATAGACCTCTCTACACTACCCAGCCGCACCACCTATCTTCTCTCATTAGTTTCCCACGGTGCTTGGCGCGATGTCACAGATCGGCAGAAAGGTCCCAACTCTTCTCTCGTGTTTCCGAGCACGGGAGACCAAAATGGACGCTCAACGATACACACAGCGAGGTGTACCAGGGCCTGGGATTAACACCATTTCAAAGCTGAGAAATGTTGTGGTGTTCCCCAACACACTGGCTGACTCACAGTTGTGAGAGTGTGAAAATAGATAAGCTGTAACTGTTTCTCCTATACCCTCCCTCCACAATACAATAGGATAATTCATGGAGCAATAAAAATGTCTGTTGAAAGGATAAGGCTGTCCATGACTCATCCGATTTAGACGTCACCCAAAGCATGAGTTACTGGGTGCATGTGTGTGTATGTTTGTTTGTTTATGTGAGTGTGTAAATGGCTGCTTTTTTGGCTGCTTTTTCTATATAGCGCTTTTATCCAAAGCGCTTTACAATTTGTTACTCACATTTTACCCATTCACTCACACATTCACTCACACATTCACACACTGACGGCGGAGGCAACCGTGCAAGGTGCCAACCTGCTCATCGAGAGCAATTAGGGGTTAAGTGTCTTGCTCAAGGACACATCGACGGGAGGAGCGGGAATTGAACCGGGAACCTCCGGATTGCCAGATTGACAGCTCTACCTCCCGAGCCATTGTCACCCCTTGTGTGTGCGCATGTGCGTGCGTGCGTGCACGCGTGTGTGTCCATGCCATGGATCAAAACGTACAGTATATATTCACGTTGATAAACAACTTTGTTTTCATCTTCTGATTATCATCCATCGGTTTTCCTCTCGTGAAGTGTCTGCGAGCGTGAAGGTCTTTCTCACTTTCCATTTCAGAGCCACAGACATGACATCCACCTATACCGTCTGTACCGCGAGGGTGCCCCGCGTTCTGTCCCCGGCGTTCACACTCCAATACGGTACGTGCGCGGAGGCATCTCTGCATACCATCGGGCGAGGCTCATCCGCGTCCTGACGGTTCCACTTCCATCCAGCAGGGGCATAGCCGAACTGTACTAATCACATCAATCCCACTCTCTATCTGGGGCTCTTTCTTTTTTTATTTCTTTTTTTTCTCTTTCTCTTTTTCTTTTCTTTTTCTCCCCCCCCCCCCCCTCCCCACAAGGTACTGGCCCCTGTAAATGTCCTAAGCCAACCCCCTCCAATGTACAGTAAATGTCCTAACCAAACCCCCTCCAATGTACAGTTACCCGCCCCCCACCCCACCCCACCTACCCAACCCCACCCCCCCCCCCCTACCCCCACCTACCCAACCTCCTCCAATGTACAGTTTCTTCGTCAAATGTATATACTCTCTTTTTTAGACTCTTTTTGTATCACAAACAGTACTGTATTTGTAAATCTGGTATGTCATAATCATAAATGTCTAGATGTAAGGGGGCGGTTAGGTGGCGTAGCGGAGATTGCGTTCGTCACCAACCCCAGCTTGGCTGGCCGTTCACACTAATACAATTGGCTGTATTAGAGGGTGGGAGAAGCTGGCGGGGTGGGTCCGGGTCGTTGTAAACAGCGACTCCTACAGTTCGGTCGGGGCGCCTGCTAAGCGCGGATAGGACCTGAGTGGGATAGTGTGGTCCTCCCACACGCTATGCCCTCTCAGTGAGAATCCGCGCTGCCAGGTGAAAAGAAGCGGTTGATTGGCTGGACGTGTGTCGGAGGAAGCACGTGATAGCCTCCACTCTCCCAGATGATCTGACTGTGGGGGGTAAGTGCGCAGCAACCAGGAAGGGATTGGGAATTGGCATACGACTAACATTGGGATGGGAGAAAATCGGAGGAAAATGATAATGATAAGATTTCTACTCTACGATGATCGCCCAACGGCGCACGGAGACTGGGGTGAGTTTTAGCGTGTAACGTTACCGTCTTCGATACTAACTGCTATTATCAACATTTGACCCACATTAGATGATTGGTATAACGCTGCCCACGGAATTATAAACGCCCCCTAGCCCATCCGGTCAACATCAGATGACGTGTAGTAACTTCTAGAAGTACGTCTAGTTGGAATTTTTTATATCGCGCTGATTGCCATAAAACTGTATTGCATCATCAATATAATGCATTTGGGGCTATAGATCACGTTCTGGAGAAAGCTGCAGAAAGAGATGAAAACATACTTATACATTAGACCATACTTTACTATGAATATGTGAATGAAAAAGTTTAACGTTGCTACACAATGAACAATACATATAGGACTTTGAATGGGCCCTAATAATGGCAATGTAGCAATAGAATTTAAAAAGTTATAGCCATGCAAAGAAGGGGTACTTCTCCATAGACAAATAGAGCCGGCAACCTATGGTATATCATGAATTTAACCCAAGGCAACCAAAGTGTAGAAAAACAAAAGTCATCTGTAAAATAATACAGTGAATTTCCTGTGAAAAAACATGTATTTTTTATAAGCACCTTGTTGAGAGTCATCCAGCCTAACTCTCTGACAATTTTTGTATTGATACTTTGATTGAGTTAATAAATCGTATTAACCAGGTCTCTTTTGACTGAGTAGTAAGGTATTCGCTTCGGCTACTTCCACCACAGTGTGTCTGTGCTCTATTTCCTGAGTAGACTGAGGAGGTTTGGCATGAATGCCAGCATCCTCACTAACTTCTAGAGGTGCACCATGGAGAAGCTGCTGACAGGCTGCATCACAGTACAGGAACTGTTCTGCCCACAGGAACTGTTCTGCCCACAGCCGCACATCACTACAGAGAGTGGTGGAGGCGGCACAGCACAGCACTGACAACGGACTCCCAGCCATCCAGGGTATCTTTCATCGCCGGCGCCCGTGGAAAGCACACAGAGCCGCATGCGCAAATGAACAATATCGACGTAAACAACACAGAGGACACTGACGACCACAGTTTATGGGTTGATTTATTAGTTGATGTGCAGTGGAGGCCAGCTACTGTAATTCATTAGCAGATGATAATGGGGGCGAGGAGGAGGTTAAAGAGAGACATTTCTTCCTTCAATATGCTTTCAAACGCAGAGCGGTTGTGATACGTCCTTTCAGGTTTTGCTTGCGTAGAATTGTCATCCAAAATAAACACCTCACTGTCCCTCCACTGACCACCGTCATCACAGCTGTCTTCCGTGTTTGTATTAACTGAGTGACTCCCTACAGCGCAACATTGTGATGAATGTCAATCTAGAGAGACGTAAGAGTCACATTAATTCTGAACAGAATAGTCAACAAATAGCTTGCTAACAAATAGTCAGACCTGTATCTGATTTAGGAGCACATAGAAAGTGGCCCAAATCCAAATAGAAAATATCAGATTTGTGATTTGTGCTGTTCATATGTGACAGATCTGAGTCACATGAACAAAACAATCTGATTTGGGCCACTTTTGCCTGCAGTGTGAACGTAGCCTGATTTTTCAAATGCTTACCCCGAAGTTGTTGAAAATGGTCCAACATCTCAAGATCTCAATGGAGAGTCTTTCTGTTTACTGGGTAGGGATGATGGTTGACAAGAATGAATGCTCTATACCACTGATAATGAATGCTCTACTCTACCACTGATAAGGAATGCTCTACTTTACCATAGCCCCTTTCGTGACTGTGATGCAAGCCTTGCTTGAATACGCAGTCACTGGCTCCATGTTACTAGTCATGTTAATGTGCACCATCAAGCACTGGTTACTTAGGAACGGATCATTTTTCTTTTTTTTTTTGGTCTTTTTCCCCCTCCATTTTCCTCAGATTTTCTCCCATCCCAATGTTAGTCGTATGCCAATTCCCAGTCCCTTCCTGGTCGCTGCGCTTTACCCCCCACAGTCAGATCATTTGGGAGAGTGGAGGCTACCACGTGCTTCCTCCGACACACGTCCAGCCAATCACCGCTTCTTTTCACCTGGCAGCGCGGATTCTCATTGAGAGGGCGTAGCGTGTGGGAGGACCACACTATCCCCCTCACGTCCAATCCGCGCTTAGCAGGCGCCCCGACCGAACTGTAGGAGTCGCTGTTTACAACGACCCGGACCCACCCCGCCAGCTTCTCCCACCCTCTGATACAGCCAATTGTATCAGTGCAGACGGCCAGCCAAGCTGGTGACAACCCCGGAGCTGTGAGCTGGATTCGAACAGGCGAACCAAGCTCACAGCTCCGGGGCTGGTGACGAACGCAATCTCCGCTCGACCACCTAACCGCAGGAACGGATCATTCTAAATTGATCAGATAGAAATGTCAAAGGTACTCACAGTTGCACAAGCGTTTCACACACAAAACCGGGGTGGTTTGAAAGCTCGGCGTTGCTAATAAACATTTTAAATATTTTTTATAAACGAGTAAAAAAATCACTGAGCTACTGTAGCCTTGGCTAAAATGGCTTCTTCCGCATTTTGACGCCGGAGCGCTGTGATTGGCTTCTTCTTTTCTTCTGCTTTGTCACATGCCTGGTGCACCCAGCAATCACAGCGCTCCGGCGTCAAAATGCAGAAGAAGCCATTTTAGCCAAGGCTAGCTCAGTGATTTTTTTACTCGTTTATAGAAATTATTTAAAATGTTTATTAGCAACGCCGAGCTTTCAAACCACCCCGGTTTTGTGTGTGAAACTGCCAGTGACTGCGTATTCCAGCAAGGCTTGCATCACAGTCACGAAAGGGGCTATACCCTACCACTGATAATGAATGCTCTACTCTACCACTGTAGTGTATTGAGCTATGCGGTTACCCGTACTGGGAGTAACCCGGATGTGGGACGTGAGAAGGTATTCTGTATGCATGGAGCTGGAGAGGAGACAGTAAATGATGGAGTAGATGTTAAACTAAATCTGGTCGTCCTGTCAAGTTATTTCATAACACAAGACATATATCACAACCACTGAGAATTAATTATCTACTGTACCACTGATAATGAATGCTCTACTCTACCACTGATAATTAATTATCTACTGTACCACTGATAATTAATGCTCTACTGTACCACTGATAATTAATGCTCTACTGTACCACTGATAATTAATGCTCTACTCTACCACTGAGAATTAATTATCTACTGTACCACTGAGCATGAATGCTCTACTCTACCACTGATAATGAATGTTCTACTCTACCACTGATAATTAATGCTCTACTCTACCACTGATAATGAATGTTCTACTCTACCACTGATAATTAATGCTCTACTCTACACTGATAATGAATGCTCTACTGTACCACTGATAATTAATGCTCTACTGTACCACTGATAATTAATGCTGTGGTGGAATGTAGCCGAAGCTGTAATAACGTACTCAGTCAGTGGATATCCGGTTAATACAATTTATTAACTCGGAATGAAAGTATTAATACAAAATAGACAGAGTGTGGCTGGACGGCTCTCACATAGGTAACTAGCTAGGAGACCTGGAAAGAGAGAGAGAGAGAGAGAGAGAGAGAGAGAGAGAGAGAGAGAGAGAGAGAGAGAGAGAGAGAGAGAGAGAGAGAGAGAGAGAGAGAGAGAGAGAGAGGGAGAGAGAGAGAGAGAGAGAGAGAGAGAGAGAGAGAGAGAGAGAGAGAGAGAGAGAGAGAGAGAGAGAGAGAGAGAGAGAGAGTCCCCTCCCTCTCGGGGACACTTTTACACCGACGGGAGGGGGTGGGGGTCAAAGGAGGGAGGGGACATCTGGGGAGGAATGGGGGAAGGGTGAAAGATGGGTGAGAGAGCTCAAAGGAGGGAGGGGACAACGTTTTATCTACCACAATGCTCTACTGTACCACTGATATAATCAATGTCTACTGTACCACTGATAATCAATGCTCTACTGTACCACTGATAATTGAGTTGCAGTTTCTACTTTTATTTCTACTTTTCTAAATGATTGACCAGAAAGTGAATTGAGCACCACCCTGGTTACAGACTCCAGTGATTACAACACCCCCTAGTGCACACAGGTAACCATGAAAATAAACCATGAACTGCTAAACTGACCCAGGACCAGCCTTACCTACCTTCATGAGTGCCAGGATGTAATAGAGATGAGAGAGTTGGTTTGAGACATCACTGATCCACACACAGTGCTGATCCAGCTGAGATCCCAGCTGGAAGCCATTTTGTGTCAGATACTGTATAGATGTGTCTGGAATCTTAGCAGCTGCCTACCATGGGAGCCAATAGAGTCAATAACAGAGCCGGTCTATGAACAGGGAACATTGGCATACTCTGAAAGGGAACAGAAAAGAATATTATCTCCATCAATCTTCCTCACAAAAAAAAATCAGTGGTGGACCTTGAGTGCTGCTACTGACTCATCAGCCCCCGTGTAGATTTGCATAACATCCTGATTATGCTTAAAGCATATTTCCTGAGTACGCAAAAGACATCTAAATTAGCAGTGGGATTTATCAATCTGAGAATCATCTCTGTAAAAAAAAAAAAAAGAAGGTCATCTCGTTTCATCTTCGTGTCAAACTGATTTATGATTTTATTCATGTTTGTCCATGGAGAATTTCCCCTCCCTTAAATCAAAGGCTGGATGGAAGGGCATTGGGGTCCACTCTACCTCATATTAATCATCTAGTCTTTCTCTTGTCCTCGGGTGGATCTGTGTGTGTGTGTGTGTGTGTGTGTGTGTGCGTCCATCCGTGCGTGTGTGTATATGCGTGTGTGTGTGTGTGTGTGTGTATGCGTGTGTCTCCGCAGACACATTTGCACACGTACTGTATATGCATTTAGCTGCATATTAGACACTAGTAGAATCTTTCAAACATCTTCCCTATATCTGGAAACTTTCCAACATCTGGAATCTTTCCAACATCTACAGTAGAATCTTTCCAACATCTTTCCAATATCTAGAATCTTTCCAACATCTAGAATCTTTCCAACATCTGGAATCTATCCAACATCTAGAATATTTCCAACATCTTACCGTTATTCCATTCCATGTGTTCGCAGACACATTTGCACACGTATATGCATTTAGCTGCATATTGGGCAATGGGCACTAGAATATTTCCAACATCTTCCCTATATCTTTTTTTTTGTATCCACTTTTTCTCCTCCTGTTTTCCTGTGTTTTTCTCCCATCCCAATTTTAGTCGTTATGCCAATTCCCCCCTCCCCTTCCTGGTCGTTGCTCGCATGTGCCCGCCACTGGTCGGTCTAGGGAGCCCTGAAGTCTATCAGATGCTTCCTCCGAGACATAGGAGACAGCCAGCAGCATCTTTTCACCTGCCAGCGCGGACTCTCATTGGTGAGGTGTAACGTGTGGGAGGTCACACTACCCTCACCATGTCCCTCCCTCGCTGTGCAGGCGCCCTGATCGACCTGTAGGAGTAGCTGTTTACAACGATCAGAATACCACCCCACCGGCTTCCCTCCCGCTGACTCTGCCAATTGAGCCAGTATGACGGCCGGCCAAGCCGGAGGCAACGCTGACATCCGGATTCGATACCAGTGTCTCTCGCGTTGGTGACGAGCGCTTAGTCCGCTGCGCCACCCAGCCGCCTACATCTTCCCTATATCTGGAATCTTTCCAACATCTTCCCTATATCTATAGAATGTGTCCAACAACTTTCCAACATCCAAAATATTTCCAACATCCTTCCAACATCTAGAATATTTCCAACATCCTTCCAACATCTAGAATATTTCCAACATCCTTCCAACATCTAGAATATTTCCTAATAGTACTAATGCACTCAAGGCTGCAGCGCTCAAGTTCAACACTGTTTGACGAACAATCTCACTTACCCTTAGCTGCCAGAGTTGTACCCTTCCTGCTGACTTGTTGTACAGAACTTGTAACTTGTAGCTAAATGACTAAATGTAAAATCCATCGATCAACAATCAATCAACAATCAGGATTAATTAATGACAACGACTCGGGGGAACATCCCATAATAAATGGATTGTTCTAACTCATTAATATTGGGTTAAAAAATACCAGTGTTAAAATAATTGTGGGTTAATGCGTTAATAAAGCTTTAACTTTGACAGCCTTAAGTTATTACACATTCTTACACATACATGTATGTTGAACATCTGAGGTAACAAAGGAAAAAAGCCAAAAGCACTTACTCCTCAGACATTCTTTGACAATTTTACAGCTCAAAATACAAAAAAGATCCAGGCGGAATAGGTAACAAAGGGTTGAAGAAATATTGTCTGAACTGTCGGATGCAAACTGGCTGTGTGACATAACCGAGCATCTCGCTCAATTGAATAAGAAGCTGTAGGGACGCAAACAAGTCCCACCCAAAACTTGACCAATATAGTTGTGAAGTGAGACAACCCTTATTTTGTTATTTTTGAGTACAGTTACAGTTGTGTGTTCATGCAGACACATAATAGCAATTCCATTACGAATTGAAAATGGGGGACCCTGATGTAAACAAGTCGAAAGTCTTTCTCTGGTCTGCATCCCCTTAACAATTGTGTGTATTGAGCTGTACTGTACTGTACCCATTCTGCAATCTGTTAATTAAACTATCTTCCATTAGTTGGATGTATGGCCTCTGCAAGGTTGTGTGCAGCCATTTGTTTTTGTAACATCTGCTACATCTGTCCCACGTGTTCTTTGCAGCTCACAGTTGTTAGTTCTGCCCCTCTTGACTGTGACAAAAAGGTTTTGAACAAACTTAATGTCATAGCTTGTATTTGATGATATTCTTCTTTGTTATTTACTTGAATGGTTTGATCATTGATTGGTGGAGTAATATGGGGTTCTGATAAACTAAAATTATTTGTTAAAATAACATAAGCTAACATATATTTTTACATTTATGCAAATTAATATGCAATATGTATAACTTGAATAAGTAATAAATACAGAAACACCATGTTTAACTATATGTAAATGTGTAGCTACATTTATTTTACATTACATTAACATTTATACGGTCTTTGGCCCTTTGAGGGCAACCATAATGCTGATGTGGCCCTCTGTGAAAATGAGTTTGACACCCCTGATCTAATGGGAAAAGGGACTCACAGAACCTACCATCATGTTTTTTTTTGCTGCCTGGAAAACGGTTATTTTCTCACCCATCAAAGCATTACTGGCTGTAATTCATAAAACGAGAAAGAAATCTGCATTTTATGAAAAAAAAAGAAGCGATAATCTGTTACTTGTATAACAGACGTAATGCTTCTGAAGATTTATAACCATTTATAGGGCAG
>NC_140174.1:22469290-22483867 GCF_963971535.1 Notolepis coatsorum | reverse complement strand
AGTCCCCGACATAATTCCCGGCACAACACATGCATCGAGCAGCCCTGGGACGCGGTCCAATGTGATCGGGTGAACCGCTACACTTGCCTGGACCAAAACTCTCCGCCCGGAGGGGTCTAGATGTAACACACGGTGTGAAATAAGGTTTCAAAGGGTGGGCGATACTGCCACCTAGCAGGATGCGGCCGGTATTGCACTCTAGCGATCTCAGAATGATTTCCTATGGTAACACATTGCCATAGAATAAAAAAATCGAATAAAAAAACCGCTGGCGAGATAACCCGACTCATTTGATTTGATTTGATTTGGCGCTGAATGAGTTAACACTGACATGTGATTAGGATGCCTGACAGCAGGACAGATTCTAAGAACCTGTCATCAAAGAAGAGAGAGAGAGAGAGAGAGAGAGAGAGAGAGAGAGTGAGAGAGAGAGAGAGAGAGAGTAGAGAGAGAGAGAGAGAGAGAGAGAGAGAGAGAGAGAGAGGTGGTTTAAAGAAGAAAGTGAGAGAGAAAAAGGAGACTTGCCACAGAGAGTGGTAGAAAATGACTGTTTAGCAAATTAAAACAAAGCACTTGTTGGCATTTGAGCTGGCACACACAAACACACACACACAAGAGCACTTAAGGGGGGGGAGAAAAGTGATAGAGAGAAAGAGAGGGGGGGGGGGGGGGGCAGAGAGATGGGTGTATGTTTTTGACCTTCACCCCCAAAACTCTGAAAGGATTGCGTAGGATACAAGAAAATAATAGATAAACAGAACAGGGAAAGAGGAGAGTCAGTGGTGTTAAAAAGAAAAACAAGCTCTTTAAGATTTTCAACAGGCTTGGCCAAACTTTATTCACTTAGGCCTAATCTTCTGAAAGGGTGGAGATTAGGGAGCTGGTTATGATTGGAAGGCGTAATTGGAAGCTCAGTGAGGTGGTTCATCACTTGGAGATAGAGGGGAGTGGAGAGAGGGAAGGGGGGGGGGGGGGGCGTATCCATGATGGGATCTGATTGGTTGGAAGATCTGCTGGCCGTCCTGCCGTATTGGATTCCCACGCGGTTCCAATCTGTGGGCTTTTTGCCCAAGCTGTTAAGCATGAAATGTTCCAGGTGTGTGTGTGTGTGTGTGTGTGTGTGTGTGTGTGTGTGTGCTGTGTGTGTGTGTGTGTGTGTGTGTGTGTGTGTGTGTGTGTGTGTGTGTGTGTGTGTGTGTGTGTGTGTGTGTGTGTGTGTATAGGTGTATAGGTGTGTGTGTGTGTGTGTGTGTGTGTGTGTGTGTGTGTGTGTGTGTGTGTGTGTGTGTGTGGTGTGTGTGTGTGTGTGTGTGTTGTCATGGAGACAGATGTGTGTGTTGGAGCAGAAGGAGATAGGGATGCATGTGCTGCAGGGAGGGTATTTTTATCAGACTGTCTGTCTGTCTGTCTGTCTGTCTGTCTGTCTGTCTGTCTGTCTGTCTGTCTGTCTGTCTGTCTGTCTGTCTGTCTGTCTGTCTGTCTTTCTCTCTTTCTCTCTCTTCTCTCTCTCTCTCTCTCTCTCTCTCTCTCTTTCTTTCTTTCTTTCTTTCTTTCTTTCTTTCTTTCTTTCTTTCTTTCTTTCTTTCTTTCTTTCTTTCTTTCTTTCTTTCTTTCTTTCCTTCTTTATTTGTGTCTGTGGATGAAAGTAATAAACAGAGACACACACTGGCATCCATTAGATGCAAGAGTATATTGAAATGGTCTTACACAAAGTGCCATGTCTGTGAACCACCACTAGGGAGTGAGTGACTGGTTTGACAGTCTGACAGTAAGACAACCATGTGACCAGTCTGACAGTAAGACAATCATATGACCAGTCTGACAGTAAGACAACCATGTGACCAGTCTGACAGTAAGACAACCATGTGACCAGTCTGACAGTAAGACAATCATATGACTAGTCTGACAGTAAGATGACCAGTCTGACAGTAAGACAATCATATGACTAGTCTGACAGTAAGATGACCAGTCTGACAGTAAGACAAGCATGTGACCAGTCTGACAGTAAGACAACCATGTGACCAGTCTGACAGTAAGACAACCATGTGACCAGTCTGACAGTAAGACAATCATATGACTAGTCTGACAGTAAGATGACCAGTCTGACAGTAAGACAATCATATGACTAGTCTGACAGTAAGATGACCAGTCTGACAGTAAGACAAGCATGTGACCAGTCTGACAGTAAGACAACCATGTGACCAGTCTGAGAGTAAGACAACCATGTGACCAGTCTGACAGTAAGACAACCATGTGACCAGTCTGACAGTAAGACAACCATGTGACCAGTCTGACAGTAAGACATCCAGACAACCATTATGACCAGTCTGACGGCACACATCACACCACTTTGACTCCGCCCCCTTTTCTCTCAGAAAGCAACAAACTCACAGAATGAGGGGGACAGAGAAAGTCAAGTCCTCTACTAAACTCCCTATCTACATTGTATTTGATTAGCCATGTTTTTACAATAAATGTGTATCAAACATGAAGATTTGATCACTGATAAGTGCCCACGCTAGGTCTTAGGTCAGATCGATAACTTCATAACTCATTGGTCTGCTCATCTTGACATCAAGCAGCGTCCTGCGAAGTGGTTGACATGCAGAACCAAATGAGTCTACAAAATGTTGTTGTTACTACTGACCGACAAGAGATAGCGAATGCACCGTTCCGACCCCCCCAGTCATCGACCTTAGGTCGAGTGATTGAAGTTGCGGAATCTTTTATTTTATTTGCACTGGGAAGGACTCTCTTTATTCAGATGAGGTCCATTTCCCTTATCCGTTACACGTATTATCACTGTATGGCTTTACTTGATAATCCCATTATACAGAACCCACTTCTACATCCATACATATACCGTTCTTTCTCTAGGTCTCTGTGTGGATAAAAGCCCACTCCTAGGGTTTTACATCATAAATCAGGAACATTACGGGACCGTGTTGTTGCCGACTGGTTAAAGACACACTTCTAAAGTTTTTACATCATAAATCATGAACATTACGAAGCCGTGCTCCCTCATGGTTAAACAATGGGTAAAGTTACAATGCAAAAACATTTCAATGCTTACCCGTCTTTCAGTTAGAAGAATGGATACAAAAAGGTGTGTTCCAAAAAAGGGTTTTATTTTTTTAAAGTACAAGATTACATTAAAGGCACAGTTTCATGGTTATAAGTACAAAGGTTTCTGCTTACAATATATCAGAACGCAGTCATCTCCATAAAATCTCTCAAAATCTGGCCTCTCGAAGGAGGAACAGTCATTTTTATATTGATCCGGCATCATATTTCTATTGGTCTAAAAACAGTGATGTCACAGGGATGTCATTTCACTAGCCAACCAACGTACAATACGTAGTAAGGATGGACTCCTCTCCTTCTTTTACTTGCGTTACCTTCAGTTACCTAGTTTTTTTAAGTATGAGAAAGTCCCTCCACTTTTCATCTTATTCAGAACTTACAAAGGGTTAACCTGGCAACCAGGCAGTGCCGGGCGAGGCCATCTGTGAGAATTCCCATCAAGACTCCTCAGAGTTTATAGCAGAGAATCTTCAGAGATGCCCTCCTCCAGTGAACACAGTTTACACAATATATAGTATTATTCTCTACTGACAGTTCATTTTAAGCATAAAATTATGAAACATATAATTAATGCAGCAGAATATGTATACACCTCTCTGACTGTAGCAAAACATTTAACATTTAATTGTTATATAGTTTTAAGATTCTCTCTATAGTTTTAAGACTCTGTATAAGTTTATAACACAGGTGGCGCTTGTTGATTTGTGGCACACATAACGTGTGTCTTCTCTAAACTTTCACAGCCTCCGCCTTTATCTTCCTGGGGCCCCTCGCTTCTGCCACGTTATCAGCAAAAAGCAGCCGGACCAGTAAGTAACAGGTAGTAAAAAATGCAGGCAGGCTAGGCCTTCTGTGGGCAAAATCCTTTTCCCATGGCAGAGGCAGAGGCCTCCCCCCCCCCGCCCCCGTCAAGGCCCATCTTTCAGTTACCTCCCTGCACAAACAGAACAGGCAATTCATTCTTCACGCAGCCAAGCAGTATGGAAGCAATATATATATATATATTCAGATATATTCAGATATATACTATTCAGAGTATATACACAGATATATACCATAAACATATGTTTAAACCTTTTACATCCCACAATTGACAGAGAGAACAGGATGTCATTATAACCAGTGTCACTATTTGGCTGTGACACTTTACAATCACATGCATGATTAACCTCTCCAGTTCCACAACACTGTCCACAAGAGAGCTGGATCCCCGTCTCCACCCGAGTGTCTCCCAACTGGCTAGGATGGAAGCACTCCTGCCAGCCGAGCTCATTGTTGTGGAAAATTCTTGTTTATCAAGTCTAGTGAGCTTGTAGAAATTTAGATGGTTCAAGCTAATTCAACATCTGATAATCCTGGAGTGTTTGTTGCTGGAGAGCCAATTCAAGTAGTCTCTCAATTTAAGTATCTTGGTATTACCCTCGACTCTACATTATCTTTCAAAAAGCAGGTAAAAAGAGTAATGCAGACTGCCAAATATAACTTGTCAAATTTCAGATTCATGAGGAACTGTTTAACATCTACTGCTGCTCTTCTCTATATGAACGCAATGATCATTTCCCATCTCATGTACTGTATGACTAGCAAAAAACACAACCATGACACCCATTCTCTCTCTGTATAAGCAGGCCCTCAAGGTGCTGGACCGAAAACCATATACTTACCACCACTGTCACATCGTCAGCCAGTACAGAATCCTCAGCTGGGAAAACCTCACAAAATACACTGATGCCTGCCTACTATTCAAGATCTTAAATGGCAAGGCCCCCCCACCCCTCAGTACTTTTATCAAACAAAAAACATCTTATAATAGGTCCACAAGATCTACCCAGAGAGGGGACTGTACTGTGCCGTTTAGGTCCAGCTCCTTCAGTCAGTTCTGTTTTGTAGTCAGAGCCACTCAGTTCTGGAACATCCTACCAACTGAAATAAGACACTGTGCTACCTACCACACCTTTACAAAAAAACTCAATACCTGGTTATTAACCAATCAAACATGTAATCACTTTTAATCAGTTCATTGTGTATTTTATTATTGCTTTTACTATTATGTTGGATTGTGTTGTAAATACTGTGTTTCACTTTTAATGCTTCTGTTCTAGGTGTATTGTCGGTCTTATAACATCTTGCCAAAAGGACTAAAACTGACACATTTACATAAATGTTTATTAATGTGTACTGTCCTTTTTTAAATAAACTGAAACTGAAGCTATTTCCAAAGAAAATAGTTTATTTCTGTGATCACAGAAGTTTCCTCAGTTTCAGCAGTCAGAGACAAGACATCAGAAAAGAGAGCGATTTGTGGTCAGACCTACACTGTAAGAAAAAAAGCTGCAAGAAAACGGTAACTGTGTGGCATCAATGGTTGCCAAATAATAACTGTCAAATTACAGTAAAATCAAATACATTTACAGATTACAACCTTTATTTAATGGTTAATATTCTGATAAAAGGTAATTTACTGTATTTGTATGGCATTTACACTTAAAGTAGAAAAACAAAAGTAATCTGTAAAATAATACAGTGAATTTCCCGTGAAAAAAACATAATTTTTTTACAGGGTACGGTTTATACACAAGGTTGGCATGGGGAAAAGACAAAAACAATACATTATGGGGAAGAATGGGGGGTGCATTTGGGAAGATAAGCTGCCTAGGCAGAATCAGACATTTTGAGAGAATAGGTTGTTAAAAAGGTTTCAGGCAAAACATGCTGTCTGTACACTATAGATCAATGTAGGCCCAGTAAGCTGTACAAATAATTGTAATAGGAGGAAACACATGATATTTTCTATAACATAATTGAATCCACATGTACTTTGTTACTATATGTGTTTCACTATTAAACCTATATTGATCACGAAGATCCGTCTACGACCATGATTGATGAGTCTGGTTCCAGCGCAGTAGTATTCCAGTCCCCATGTTATATCATCGTCCTCACGCAGAGCTGATAGAAAATGCTGTTTGTTTCTTTATAAACAGAGAGTGGACAGTTCTTCTTCATCATTAATAGAATAAAATGGCCCCCGCACTCCTTTCTGTTTTCAAATGAGAAACCAAATGCAGGCACTGACTACACTCTATAATCATAGTCAAACAGTAGGTGCGCTCCCCCACTTCCTGAAATAGCACTCACCACACTGATTGCCATAGTAAACAAACCATTCACAACCATGAAACACAGTGAAAACAACGGGGGAAAGAAAAACACATTTACCTATTGTCTCGTATTAGTCCCTCCGTCTCTCCGTCCTTATTTCTTCATTCTGGGGGCGGGGACATCCATTTGTTTACATTTGGTTCACTGATTTGGCTTTTAAACTGTGGGTCTGGACCCCAAAACAGGCTGCAGGCGTGTCTCTGGTGGGTCCCCACTTGAGTAGAGTACTAGTATGTTTTAATAAGTTAAGTTCTGTTTCGTAATGGATCTCGCTCAGCGTCACGACTGCACTATACTTCACTCGTGCACGCGCACTGAATAAAAAATTCCACAATGTACCTTTACATCCCAACATTCGTCTGGCCACACCCCTATCAGCTTACCTTCATAAGCAGGTGTGTGGTCACCTACTCGCCTCCTTCTTCGCTTTCACCACAAGGAAGTGCCTTCGGTAGATCCCCACTTGACGAGGTTGTTAGTAGAAGAAAGTTGGAAAACAAAAGATACGTTGACATCATATCTTTATTTTCTCTCTCACTTTTTTCGAGAAAATACGGCGATATTGTCTTCGTTACTGGAGTGTCTGGAAGATGATGATCATTCTACACCTCCACCGTTTTTTTCGTATTAGGAGCTCACGCCGCTGACATGCTTCCCAACTACAATCCTGCTTGCTGCGGCTGGATGGGGTAAGACCCTCCAGCAACACAGCTGGACTGTAGGATACACCGACTGTTGTGAGAAGCGGTGGGTTCCAGGTTGGGTATGTACTGTTTTGATTGCGAGCTCTGGTTGTTGTTGATGCTATGGGGGTTAGCTAACAATTTACGAAACGCCGACCCCAGGCTAAGGTCCTCTGCTCGGCTTAAAACGGTGGTCGGAGGATCTTGGCCTGATGCCCATGATGACTAATCTAGTGGCCCGCGCTAGGTTCTGGTGATCCCAGGATTCTAGAGCGGATGCTTCTCTGTCCCGTGTAGGCCCCATCTTTCATATACAAATGAAAGTTTACCCTAACAAGGACATGTGGGCATGAGATCTTCTTTATCGGAAGTTCCATGCTCAAAGGGCCCCGTGTGTGTCTGGATCACCGTTGAAACTGTGTTCTGACATCTCTTTTTCTTTTCCCTGTTAGGGAAGGGATTGGGACAGCGGCCTGTCTGCAGTGTAGCTTGTTATGTCATACAGTTCAGGTGTTGGCTGGTTAGCTTGCGTGCTAGTTATGGCCTACTGCCAGTCAGCTGTTAGCCACGCAGCTGTTAGCTGCGGCGTTAGCTCGCTGTGTTTACCAGGCTGGTATACGTTAGCTTGTGGCTATCAGCCGATCGGCTGTTAGCTTAATGCTACACTGTTGAACGTTCTGAGACTAACAACCTAGGGGTCCACAAAGACGACTTCAAACTTGAAATGGTAACAACCGATGAGGTACTCAAAAAATTGAGCGCCCTCCAACCTAACAAGGCCACTGGCCATGACAACATCCCCTCCAAATTCCTCAGAGACGCAGCCGCCGCCATCACCCCAGTCATCACACACATAATAAACCTCTCTATAAGACAGGGGCATGTCCCCAAGGACTTCAAAATTGCGAGAGTGACCCCTCTACACAAAAAGGGCAGCAAATTAGACCCAGGCAACTACCGCCCTGTTTCTATTCTTACCTCCATCTCGAAAGTCATGGAGAAAATAGTCTACGAACAGGTCGAAAAGTACCTGGCGGAAAAAAACCTAATCTACGAATTCCAATCTGGCTTCAGAACGTCCCACTCCACTGACACATGCCTCCTCTATTTGAACGACCACATCAAACAAGAGGTGGACGCTGGCAAATACTGCGGCATGGTCATGCTGGACCTACAAAAGGCCTTCGACACTGTCAATCACTCCATTCTAATGGACAAGCTAAAAGCAATTGGTTTTGATAGCCTATCAGTGAGCTGGATGCAATCCTACCTGGAGGGGAGAGAACAGATGGTAGAGGTAAACGGTACTCTATCCCCCCCCCTCACAGTGAGCTGTGGTGTTCCACAAGGAAGCATACTAGGACCGCTACTCTTCCTAATTTATGCAAATGACATGTCGTCAGCCTGTGACTGCAACTTGTTCCTGTTTGCGGACGACTCAGCCCTGCTGGTCTCTGACAAGAACAAATTGCAGGTTGAAAAAACCCTCAGCACGGAACTAGGCAAAATCTGCATATGGCTCGCTGATAACAAACTATCATTACACATGGGCAAAACAGAGTCCATTCTCTTCGGTTCAAATAACAAACTCAGCAAGACCGACGGATTCTCAGTTACAGTGGGTGACAATATTGTCACAAGGAAAGACGAAATTACCTACCTGGGTTCCATCCTAGAGGCAAATCTTTCCTGTGACAAAATGGCATCCAATGTAATAAAAAAAGTCAACCAACGAACTAGATTCTTGTACCGGATCTCCTCTCTGGTAAACAAGAATACCCTGAAGACTCTGGCAGGAGCACTCATTCAAGGGTACTATGACTATGCGTGCACCTCATGGTACCAAAGCACCTCAAAGGCGCTTAAAACAAAATTACAAACATCACAAAACAAACTGGTCAGACTACTACTTGACCTGAACCCCAGAACCCACCTCACCCCTGCCCACTTTGCCAACCTAGGATGGCTTAGAGTACAGCAACTTGCAATGGGCCTGGTCTACAAGATACACTATACGACCGGGGTGCCCATGTACATGTCAAAATACTTCCCAAAGGTCAGTGAATACCACAACCACTACACCAGAGGAAGCTCAACAAATCATGTTAAACCCAGATTCGGCTCAAACAAGGGACTAAACACGTTTCGCAATTATGCCACAACAATGTGGAACGCCCTACCCAAAGCTGTAAAGGAATGTGAATCCCTGCCCACATTCAAAACCGCCCTTAAAGAGCACCTACGGGAGGCTGCAATTCGAAACTGGCCACCATAAATGCCCAAAACCCCCACCACCTCCTAATAGACAGTCTCCTCCCCACCGCATGTATATATTCCCTCCCCGCCGTATGTATATTTCCCTCCCACCCACCCACCCCCTCCTAATGTACAGTCCCCTCCCCATCATATGTATATACTCTGTCAGGATCTAGGGGTAACAGTACTGTATATTTGAATACCGCCTATGTCACAAATGTATCAGTACTAAATACCTATATGTCCCTATGCCATAAATGTCATGTATGTTGTGTATGTCATAAATGTCTATATGAATTGAAAATGGGGGACCCTGATGGAAACAAGACAAACGTCTTTCTCAGGTCTGCATCCCCTTAACAATTGTATGTATTGAGCCGTACTGTATTGTACCCATTCTGCAATCTGTTAAATAAAGTTTTCATTCATTCATTCATTCAACATGCTTTAAACACTCTGACTACGACGTCATCTTTGACAGAGAATGTTAGTCGAACCTACCGGGAGCCCGGCCGGCGAGGACTGCGTCAACAAGGAGAACCGTAGCGGCGGGGTGGAGCAGCGACGCTGCCCGTGTCGTCAACACAGGATGCTGTGTTTACTATCGGTGCCCTGTTAGCCAGACTGCAGTTTGCGTGGTCTGCGCTCACGGTAGGAAAGGTCCCGACCAGACCTTAAAACGCGTGTTCTTCCTTCCCTTCTAATGTTTTGTAATAACGATGTTTTCCAAAACGGGTGTTGCTGCAATACATTTAGGATACGACGCAAGTTGTGTGTGAATTGTCTTGTCACTGGTATTAGCTTCTCCATGCAAATCAGGTTTTTTGTTACATATGTAAAAATGATCTGGTTTGTTGTGTTGAGAAACATCATGTGTGTTCATGTACCGTGTACTCACAACTAAGGGGGTTAAATTAACCTATAAAGCTATGCTCAGTGACATATGAGTGAAGAATGAATTCTTTTCTCAGCCTGTAATGACAATGAACAGTGTGTTCACATATTAACGGGTTTACCTGTTCAACTGGCCGTATTAAGGGTAAGGTAGGAGGGGTGTTCCCCCCGGTTCCCTGGGGACTTCCCCACCCTCCTCTCAGACATGTTGTTTACAATATATTGTGTCACTGTGTTGTGGGATACGATGTAACCCTTAGCTTGGTTTCTGGGGTTGTGCTAAAACCGCTTGAGAAACTATATTTTCCTAAAGAAAAGATTGTTTGGTCACTTTTCGTGTGTGCTTAGCAAGGCCTGTGGCCGATACTAATCGAGAATTGTGTATTCTCTCATTATGAAAAACGGCGTTCCTCTGTAGAGTGTATTTGCCATTTTTTGTGGTGATAAAGGGTTGTGTGTGTCTTGTGATCTACAACTGGGTTAGGTTGGCCACAGAAGCACATGTGTAAGTCTGGTACCGGGGCTCTTAAGGGGGCCCTCTCTATTCTGTGTTTTTTCCTTAGTAAAAATCAGATAGCAGGTTAGCACATGAGCTGTGTGAAGCTGTTAGACACTTCATGTAGCTGACTGTGACTGTGTCATGCTCTTTTTTGTCATTACATCGTATCATGGGTGTGGGGTCGTAAAGGGGTGAACTGGTAATCCTTTCCTCCCCTTTTGATGGGCAGGGGTTACAACCTCCTGTCCTTCAAGGTTCCTGTCACGTTGCTGTTCGGCACGTTACAGGGTAAGAGGGGGGGGGGGGAGTTTCCTGGTCCCACGCCCTGGAATATTGGGCGTGTGCACCGCAGAAATTCCCCCGCCATAGAGTACGTCACTCTGCGCGTCTCTGTTGGTAAGACTTCCGTGAGCTGTTCAGGTCCATATGATGGATCTGTTTCAGGGAGTGGTCAGGGCTCCTCCTCATGAAGCTCCTACTCGGGCCTTCTGTGAGTTAGGACTCTCCTTCCCTGTGAGGGAGCCTCCTCAGAGTTCAGAGCCTCCTCCTCAGATTGTCAAGGTGAGTAGAACTTCAAAAAGGAGTCCTGCTCTATTGTGTGTGTATTCGATTCAATTCGATTATTGAGTGTGTATTGGTTCAGTGCCTCCTCCTCGGAGAGCCCTAACCCAAAATTTTACATCGCTCAATGTTGCAATATATTCTTTTCAATCTATACAGCTTGCGTACTAGTAAGTCTCTCTGGGGATTTCCGTCTCCTCCCTATGGGAGGGTGGTAGGATGTAAAAATGTAAAAAAATTTTACCCCCAGCGGCGTCACAAGGGATTCATGTCAGTCTGTGTTCTTTCTTTTTTGAATAAAAAGAGGAAGGTACATGAAGCACGACGGCTCCGTGTCGTTCTCCCAGGCGACTTGGAGGAACAATGTTTGGTGTCTTGCTAGACTATCCATTGATGTGTTTGGGTCTCGACGCATACATAGTGCTGGCTCAGGTGTGTTTCTGTGACAGAATCACACAGGGGCTAAGTGCGCCTTGGTTGCTTGTTAAAACGGCGTTTTTATAGGGCAACTGGGATGGAGTTTTGTCTCTTCCGAACGGACCAAATAACGTATATATACACGTGGTTGGCGTTCAACGGTTGTCGAGCAAACGTGTATATAAACGTTGTTGGCGCAGATTGTGTTAAACTCTGGACCCGGAAACAGGCTGCAGGCGTGTCTCTGGTGGGTTCCCACTTGTGTAGAGTATGTTTTAATAAGTTAAGTTGAACCTGTATTAATCTCCTTGGGTGAAATTTGTCCTCTGCATTTGACCTGTCCTAACTACATAGGAGCAGTGGGCAGCCACACAGTGCCCGAGGACCAACTCCAGTAGTACCTTGGTCAAGGGCAATGGCAGGAAACCTAACATGCATGTCTTTTGGTGTGGGAGGAAACATGCAAACTCCCCACAGAAAGGCCCCCTGCTGGGGTTTGAACCCAGGACCTTCTTGCTGTGCGGCAACAGCGCTAACCACAGATCCAGCATGTGGTTGCGCACCTAATGTGACCCAGGGTGAGACCCAGGGTGAGACTGTGAGACCCAGGGTGGTTTGGGTCCCTTGCTGGAACAGTTGATATATGTGGTTCCAGAGGTGACGGCCTTCACCACTATACAAATGGGGCAATTCTTTTCGTACAGGAAACGCTTGCCAGGTTCAATATATTTTCATCACTTTACAACATGGACAAAGTAGCATCATAAAATACCAGCACTGGGTACTTTTTTCATCGGGAATCCTCGAGGTACCTGTAACATTCTTCCTCCTCTCAGTCAACAAGTCTTTGAGGCTGTGCGAGGCTGATCACAGAACAGTTAGGGGACTAAACTGGCATTCACATTTCATTGGTTGCAGCGACAGCCGCTTCATCTTCCACTAATGCCATCTGTGATCCCTGGCACAATGCCCAGAGCAGGGAGAGGAGAGAGAGACTCACAGAGAGAGAGACAGAGAGAGAGAGAGAGAGAGAGAGAGAGAGAGAGAGAGAGAGAGAGAGAGAGAGAGAGAGAGAGAGAGAGAGAGAGAGAGAGAGAGAGAGAGAGAGAGAGAGAGAGAGAGAGGCTAGGAGTCAAGACTACTAAAAGTGATGCTGTTAATGATGACAACAGCAATAATGACGATGAAGAACATAATGATGATGATAATGGTGGTGGTGATGATGGTGATGATGATGATGATGATGATGATGATCGTGAGAGACCAAACAGTTAGGCACCAGTATTGGGCAGTAATGCGTTACTTAGTAAAGTTTTACAATTTTCAAAAAAAGTAATTATGTTACAGTTACTATTTTCTTTTGGTCCTCCTATAACGTTAGATTAGGTTTATAGTTATACACAGTCTTTGGTAGATGATTGTGCGCGCGAGCAGATCAGAGCCGGGGCGCGTGGACTACTAGCCACAAAGCAGCAGGAAGAACGTTACGCATTCAATAGCTGTCCATTGTAAACTATGGTAAATGGACTGCATTTATATAGCGCTTTTATCCAAAGTGCTTTACAATTAATTCCTCACATTTGACCCATTCTCTCACACATTCACACACTGATGGCAGAGGCAGCCATGCAAGGTGCCAACCCGCTCATTGGGAGCAGTTAGGGGTTATTATGTGTCTTGCTCAAGGACACTTCGACACGCTGCCTGGGAGGGCAACCTCCGGATGACCAGACGACTGCTCTACCTCTGTACTGTCGCCCCATTATGTGGTCGGGAGCAAAGAGTTTGCAACCGTGAACAATACGACATCTAATTCGATGAAGCATCTGACACGACAATGTGAAACTTGATGCATAAAAAACCTGTTACCTATTCTCAAAGAAAAATGTCAAGCTGCCAACAGAGAAAGACGTTTGCTGGCTCCTCCAGAGAGAATATGCAGTGATGGAAGTTAATTTGAAGGCCACACTCAGGCTGAGGTTACACCTTTCGTATCATCTTCGTATTGTTTTCTTATACGCATCGCCGCGTATCGCCGCGACGTCATGCGCCTCGAGTCACACTTTCGTTTTTTTTTCGTTTTTGTCAGCCAAGCACACTGATGTAGTACACTGCCAAAGCAGTAGGTGGCAGTAGGTGGCAAACATGAAGGCAATTTCAACCAATCAGAACGAATGTGCCAATACACTTCCTGGTGGAAGCTCCACCAAAGAAATGTCAATAAGGCAGCCTATGCCGCGCCACCATCTTGTTTACTCAATGCAGCAATAATTTTCCAGCAAAGCCTAATAAAAGTGCAATAAACAAAACGGATACATTCACTGTGTGTTCTGCTTGTCATTTGTTGATGAAACAAAACTAACATCAACACAAGTGACCACCAAGAGCGGATAGTTTTAGTCTAAAAAACGCTCGGTAGCATTGTTAGCTGCATGCTAACGTCAATGGAGTATGCCATTATAACAATATAGCATTGTGGCTAGAAGCTAACGTTAGCTCACGCTACTTAGCCAGCAACAAAACTGATGATATCGCGAGCTATCAGTAGTTAGATAACATTAGAGACAACGCTGTGTGTATTAAACAAAGGTGAATAGATGACTGGGCCATTTTGTTTAATGCTTGTTAAGTTGAAAGAGGAACTCTGAGCTAACAGGGTCTGAATCCTGATAGCTCACGTTAGCCAGCTGCTCATGCTATCGGTAATGCTAGCAGAATGAATGGATGTAAACTTTATTTAACATATTGCATATGGGTACAATACAATACGGCTCAATACAAACAATTGTTAAGGGAATGCAGACTGTTGTAGCTTGGACTGGGGTCCTTATAACAATAACTTGACAACACATGGTAGCTGAAGCTATTTGGGACACGGAGCTCTGTCCCAAACACACACACTGTTGTCATTGTCACCGGAAGGGCACGCAGATGGTATCTACTGCGCATGGGCGTTTTCGCAACAACGGCTAGCGTGCTGACTACACGCTGTTGTCGACTCGTTTTTTTTGCGTATCTCCA
>NC_140174.1:22456790-22461790 GCF_963971535.1 Notolepis coatsorum | reverse complement strand
GTGTGTGGGGGGGGGGGGGTGGCGCTCGCCTCACACACACCTATCCACTAATCTCTGCTGACATTTGAGTTCTCCGCCCCCCCCCCCCCCCCCCCCCCTGACGCCTCGCTCAGAATATCAATTAAGACGGGATCCACAAAACTCCTCTCTACCCTGCCGACGCCCGCTCCCCCGTCTCCTCCGGTGATGGTACGGTATTGTCGAGAAGGAGCCAACAGTGAGCGGAAGATGCCTGGGAGAGGAGAGAGAGAGAGAGAGAGAGAGAGAGAGAGAGAGAGAGAGAGAGAGAGAGAGATGAGTAGAATTTCCAGCCCACCCTGGGAGCTTTTCAAAGTTTCTGCTGAGTTGAAAATCCTCTGTTCTCATCTCACAGATTCTCTACAGCATATTGGGCAGATGTTAAAGTCCCAATCCATGATTTTTTTTTAACCATATCAACGCGGGATATAATTCACATACAGTACGGTACATTATTGAGATCTGTAGATGGAACATACGCTGTTCTTTGGACTTTCTTAACCCGTTAAGACCAGTATAGACCAGTGTTTACTAGGATTAATGTTTAATATTAATAAACCAAACCCTCATATTCGCCTGTCAACTAGTGGCACTCCTTGTATCAAGAGCTCAGTACGTCTTCATCCTTATTTCTATTATTCTTTTTTGGGTGGTGGGCCACCCACTGTCTTGTTTACGTCCGGATCACCGATCAGGCCTTTAGCGCCCGGGGCCTGGATAATAGATACCTTCGCCTTGTGGATCTATCTACACTGTGCCGAGTCCCATTCAATTTCAGGGGATTTGATTTAATTTGATTTTTTTTCTTTCTCTAATCTCTCTCTCTCTCCCTCTCTCACGCATGTTAGAGTGAGCGGTGCTCATATGTGTGTGTGTGTGTGTGTGTGTGTGTGTGTGTGTGTGTGTGTGTGTGTGTGTGTGTGTGTGTGTGTGTGTGTGTGTGTGTGTGTGTGTGTGTGTGTGTGTGTGTGTGTGTGTGTGTGTGTGTGTGTGTGTGTGTGTGTGTGTGTGTGTGTGTGTGTGTGTGTGTGTGTGTGTGTGTGTGTGTGAGTGAGTGAGTGAGTGAGTGAGTGTGTGTGTGTGGAGTGGAGAATAGGGGAAGCTGATTGGATATTTCAAGTTGCATTAAGTAACGTGCATAGAAGGGTTGAAACAGGGAGGGTTGCATTAATTTGCATAAGTATGGGCCCCAATATAACCCAGAGAGAACATGTTGAAATGAAGTCATTCATCCTCTGCCACGTATCAAGGCCCTCGGTTAAAGACCTGCGGCCTGGTAAGGAAGTTACATTATTACATTATTTGTGCTGAAGATGGAGCCGGAATGGAGTCGATCGGAAGGAGCCTAGTGCAGCGTGGCCGTGCGCCACCTGGATGTGGCCCAGAAATAGTGATCTCTTTACGCGCGACAGTGGCTCTGGAGGTAGAGCGGTCAGAAGGTTCCTGGTTCGATTCCGGCTCCTCCTCCTGGCAGCGAAGTGTCCTTGAGCGAGACACTTAACCCCTAATTACTCCCGATGAGCAGGTTGGCACCTTATATGGTCGCCATTGGTGTGTGAATGAGGACAAAATGTGTAAAGCGTTGGGATAAAAGCTGCTATATAAATGCAGCCATTTACTGTTTTGGGCTCCAGAGTCCAGAGTTTAAAGGACAAATAAAGGTTCAACTTAACTTAACCTTTACCCCACATTTTGCATTAAAACGCCTGACGATTGCATACCCAAAGTAATTTGCACCTTATTATACTTTATACTTATAGCACATGCATGAGTCTGGTCTCTTTTGAAATGTAACATTCTGAAGTTTCTTACACAATAAAGAAAAATCACTTTGAGTGCTAATGTCATCGAGAAACTACTTTTCTTAGTTTTTTTTTTGTTTTAGAGCTGATTTATCTGGGTATTTCTACTTTTACTTAAGTAATGGAACTGTGTACGGCAAGGTTCCCTAGTAGTGGGTGGAAGAACCCTGAAGGACGCTGTGATGTGCTATCACTATCAGTGGACTTTGTGGCTAAAATGTCTGATTTGCCAGAGACAGCTGTTGTGGATCTGGGCTGGTGGGTGGGACAAGTGTCTCCGGTTGCGACCCCAGTTGCCCTGTGAAGCTGCAGAGGCTGTGCCAGTGTGTGTAGTTACCAGTTCTCAGCCCGGGGCAGAGGGAGAACGAGGGGCTTACCGAGAGTAGAGTGGGAGAGTCAAAGCAGAATGCTACATAACCGTGGAATTATACATTCTTTGCTGAATTGTGTGGATTCCCAGCCGCTAAGCCAAGCAGAACGGAGATTTGACTTATGGCTGCTCTTACGGACGTGCCAGTAACTCTGGAGGAGAGGGTAGAGATGTAGGGCGGATGGTTTCTACCTGCCAGGATGAGGTTCTGCCAGATATAGCAGGATGGCTGAGCGGGTTGCGTGAGAGAGAGAGAAAGAGGAGGTGTTGCGAGGAGAACGCTGTGCCATGTAGTCCATCATCGAGACAAGCTGCTGGCTTGAGTCGCCGTCGAGCCGCTAGTGACAGACGGCGCTTGCGTTGCAGATGCCGAAGTGATGGCGGTGGACGCTTGTGATGTCGGAAGCCGGCACGGCATGGCTGGAGGCACCGCTGAAGGCTGGTGCAGCCGGTGTTGAGGAGCCGGTGGCCCGATCCCTTTCAAAAGAAAAGTGCATCGTCATCAGCAAACATTGTTCATCTGTTGAGGCTTCGGCGTGTGTGCTGCGAGCTATACGGAGCGTTTAAAATCCACACAGGGGCGGAGCTTCCTATAGGCAACATGGATGGTTGCCTTGAGCACCAGCCAGAGGGGGGCGCCAAAAACTGCACCCGTCAAAAAAAGAAAACATTATTTTTTTTGCTGGGCACAGTTTTTTGCACCCCCTTCTATATTATCTGGTACCAATATTTAGATTTCTTTTTTATAATTCTTTCAATCGTGCTAGGTCCGGCCCTGAATCCACAAAAACATATACATATGCAGGAACACACAAACACACACATACGGTACATCCATGTATGTACGTACACACACACACACGCACGCACGCACGCACGCACGCACGCACGCACGCACGCACGCACGCACGCACGCACGCACGCACGCACGCACGCACGCACGCACGCACGCACGCACGCACGCACGCACGCACGCACGCACGCACGCGCACGCACACACACACACACACACACACACACACACACACACACACACACACACACACACACACACACACACACACACACACACACACACACACACACACACACACACACACACACACACACACACACACACACACACACACACACCCTTTACTAAAGCCAGAAGAAATCCTGAGGAGAAACAATTTCTTTATAGTTATTATTCACTGCTAGATTCATGCAATCAACACTCAGCGGGGAATCTGTGAAACCTTGGAGCTCAGTTGTTAAAAGTTGTCAAGATTACAGTAATACATGTTAGGAAGGAATTCAATGTCCAATACTGTAATCAGGGACTCTGCTTTCACCGGAGAAAAGAGAGAGAGGGAGAGAGGGGGGGGGGGGGGGGGGGGGGGGGGGGCAGAGTGAAAGAGAGGAGAGAGGGGGAGAAAGAAAGATAGAGTGAAACACAGAAAACGTAAACAATGGAGGGGGGATAGAGATGGGAGAGAGAGAGAGAGAGAGAGAGAGGGGGGGGGGCGGGCAGAGTGAAAGAGAGGAGAGAGGGGGAGAAAGAAAGATAGAGTGAAACACAGAAAACGTAAACAATGGAGGGGGGATAGAGATGGGAGAGAGAGAGAGAGAGAGAGAGAGAGAGAGAGAGAGAGAGAGATGTGTGAAGAATAGAGCTGAAGGATACATGTAGCTTATGTTCATATGTATGTTCTCCAATCCAGCCTAGAAGGACACAGTATCTCTCCATTAGCCTGTAGTGTTCGATTTACCCACCCAGGTGACTGGTAGTCTACTGTGGTGTATCTGAATCGATAGATTCCGCTGAGCAACTTTGTCGTGGGTATATATATATATATATGCAACATGGGCTACCCACAATGATCCCACGCAAGCGACATTATCGAACACGAACCACACAGAGGAAAAATCAACCTCAGTGCTCTATAACGACTCTTCTTGTCTCTCCCCATCTCTCTCTCTCTCTCTCTCTCCCGTCCCTCCTCCTCCCCCTCTCCATCCATCCATCCCTCCCTACCTATCCACAGTTGTTGCCTTGGAAACAATACAAAGAGATTTCTTTGCAGGCGGCACAAGTTCCGTCGCCCTGGCAACGCTTTGGCTTTCATCCAGCCATTGTTGATCTGTGCCGCCCTCCGGCCCACTCCCCGAGCCGCTGACGCCGACGACCGCCGACGGGCCGGGGACTCTCCGCTCTGGAAATCTGGTGAAAGGTGCTGATGTTTCCATTGATAAAGTTCCGGCGGGTACAGGAGACGCTATGGAGGGGGCCTCCGGCTGTACTCGTGATCCACTCGTATGGTCTCTCTCAGCACACTCGTATGGTCTCTCTCAGCACAGGGAGCGCCACAGTATTCGTCTCACAACCGCCTCTACCCCTGCAGCACGCGCTAAAGCTGCACAGCTGAGTGCTGCAAACGCTCGAGCACTTTGCCAGGAGTAAGATAGGCCAGTTGGCATCTTGTTCGCGTGGGTTTCTTTTTCCGGGTATACCGGTTTCCTCTGACACCGTAAAAAAGACGCATCCTAGGTACAGACTCCTGCCGCCGCCCTCGACCACAGCACTGGCATTTTGGAACTGGAGTTGGCCCCCCCGCTGCTGAACAGTTAGGATGGGTTAAACTGGTACATGTAAACGTACTTGGCAAATAGAGAGTCGCCTCTTCTTCTCCTCTTCTCTTATGAATGTGGAAAATGCCCTTTTGAGATTCCAGTGTGCGGCGGGATTCGAAATTGGGGTCGTCCTGTATATACCTACTGTGCTGGCTTCAAACGTCGAGAAAACCGAATACGGTTCTAACGGGGGATTT
>NC_140174.1:22426175-22456590 GCF_963971535.1 Notolepis coatsorum | reverse complement strand
TTCAAAGGACGGCGACTGGAGCTCTGCTCAGTACAGTGTGAATACATCCTCATGAGCCCCATTCTCTCTGCCTCTTTGAAGACGGTGGCATGACACGATGAGAGAGAGAGTGAGAGAGAGAGAGCGCGAGAGTGAGAGAACGAGAGGCAAACAAAGTGCAGAGAGAGAGAGAGAAAGAAAGAGATACTGAGACAAAGAGCAAGAGAGAGAATGAGTGAGTGAGTGAGATGCGAGACAAAGAAAGATAGTGATATATATATATATATATATATATATATATATATATATATATATATATATAATATATATATATATATATATATATAGAGAGAGAGAGAGAAGAGAGAGAGAGAGAGAGAGAGAGAGAGAGAGAGAGAGAGAGAATGAATGACAGCCTTCTGACGAGATGGTAAATGGCTACTTTTTTATAATATATATAGCGCTTTTATCCAAAGCGCTTTAAGTTTCAAGTTTCAAGTTTCTTTAATAGTTGTCATACAGAAGTACAGAATACTTTCATACAAAATGGTTCTTACTGTTACGCTCCAGAGACTGTGCTAGACAAGATACAGTAAGTATCAAATAACATAGTATAGCATGTAAATTAGAAGTAGAAAATGAGGTCACAGTGTTCAGTATAGACATATGTACAATGTTCGATGCAGAATAGACGTAACTGAGTTACCATATAATATACAATACTATGCAGTGTACTAATATACAATACTATATAGTGCAAGCAGAATGGGATGAGGTACAATTTAGGTACAATTTACAGTAAGGTGTACGAGTTGTAGTGCAATCCTTTATCAATAAATATAAAGTGTGGGGAGTGGGTGCTACAGTGTGTTTGTTTAAAGTGAGTGTGTGCTATAAAGTGTGGGGAGTGGGTGCTACAGTGTGTTTGTTTAAAGTGAGTGTGTGCGTGTGGATGTGTGTGCTATGTGCGTTTGATGGTTGTTGTGTAGTGTTCATTGTTCGTTGAGCAGCCTGATGGCCTGGGGATAGAAGCTTCTTCTGAGTCTTTCTGTGCTCGCCTTGAGACTCCGGTATCGCTTGCCTGACCGCAGCAGTTCAAAGAGGCAGTTGTTCGGGTGACTGGAGTTTACAATTTGTTCCTCACATTTCACTCACACATTCACACACCGACGGCGGAGGCAACCTTGCAAGGTGCCAACCTGCTCATCGGGAGCAGTTAGGGGTTAAGTAAGTGTCTTGCTCAAGGACACATCGACACGCCCGGGAGAAGCGGGAATCTAACCGGGAACCTCCGGACGACTGCTCTCACTCCTGAGCCACTGTCGCCCCCCAGATGAAATCCACAAGACCCCCCTTACCAGATAATTAACGTTTCACATCGGTAAGAAAAGAACAAGCAACAGGGTATTCTTTGATGTCCACCATCATGTCAGGAATTATACAAAAAAAAAAGAAGAAGATATATATATATATATTACCGTCTTTTAAAGGAAATTGTACCGTCTTTAAAGAAAATTGGATTTAGGCTTTGAAATATGTCTACGCCTCAGGGACAGGTCAGTTTGTATTCGTGCACGTTCACTCCGCCCATGCTGTGTCCTGCAGCGCTCGCTAATCGGTGATGTCACATCAATGTGTGGCCATGCTACTTGAGATGATGAATGGGATCCAATAGAGGAGGATGACGGTGACAGCATCCGGGGCGGTTTTCAAAAGGACCCGCGCACATTTCTCATTTTGGAGATGGCACCAACCAACTGATAGCACCACGATAATATAAACCCCCTTTATATATATGATTCAAGATTCAAGAGATTTATTTGTCACATACATACACGAGACACGTAGTGAAATGAAGGTGGCCATGCCCGCCTTGATTGTGCTAAAGAATACAAATAATAATAGAATAGATAATAAAATAGACATGATAAAAGGTACTAAGATAAAATACAATACAATGCTAATGCACCAATATGGTGGTGGTGGTGGTGGTGACGATGATGATGATGATGATGATGATGATGATGATGATGATGATGATGATGATGATGATGATGATGAAGTAGACCCTGTCTTAGACCAGATGCAGGATGAAGGTTAAGTGTCTAATGTTTAAGTAGGGGATCTGTCTTCCAATGTGTGGATGTTCCTTAAGGTAAGATAAGATAAGGTAAGATAAGATACGTGTTAGGGATTGTAATGCGACCCCAATTGCACGACACAGACAAGTATTCAGAGTTAGCCAAAAACAAGGGCATGATTTATTTAAAGACAAAAAATGCAGCGCTGTCCCTTTAACGGGCGAACAAAAAGTACACAGGAATCTCTTCTTGAGTCCATGAATGAAACGAAGGTTCGGAGTCTGGTCTCGTACAGACTCATCAAAACGCTGCCGACGGGCAATGCAGCAAACAGGGGGTCCAAAGGGAACGGAGTGAGGACACGGGCATCCTCCCGTGGAACAATAGAGAGCGATGACGAGTCTCACCCCAGGAACGAGGTCCATGAAGAGGGAGTAGGGCAGTAGCTGGCACGACCCTCTCACGCGGCGGTAGATGGTAGCAATGTAGAATGGCACGACATCTGGAGTGGGAACACTGGGATCCTCCTGTGGAAGAGAGAGCGAAGACGAAGCCCCACTCCAGGAAACGGCGATAGGTGGTAGCGTACAGAACGACCTAGCAATGAGTGGAAGGCAACCAGCAGTACAAGTAGTCTCCCTACGAGCTGATTGCCAACCGCTCACAGGTGTGTGAGGTAGAATGTTCGGCACGCCCCCTCGTTGGGCAGCGACCACAGCGTCGCTCCCTCCGACTCCTTCACCGTCCTACGAGCGGATCGCACGGCAGCCTCCGGCAAGAGCGTCGGCGGTGGGGTCTGTCTCCTCACGAACAATGTCTGGGTTAACCCCAAAGAGGTGCATGTTCTCTCAAGCTCATGCTCCCCAGACATGGAACATCTTTCAATTCTGTGCCGCCCGTTCCACCTCCCCCGTGAGTTTACCGCGGTCATCATGACCGCCGTATATATCCCTCCACAAGCGAATACTGGAAAAGCGCTGGTGGAGCTACACGACCATCTCAATAAACATCAAATCAAACATCCAGACGCGGCGACGATCGTAGCTGGTGATTTCAACCAGGCGAATTTGAAAAAAGTGATGCCGTCCTTTTTTCAACACATCGCCTGCTCCACAAGAGGGGGAAACACACTCGACCACTGTTACACCCCGTTCAGAGCCGGCTACAAGGCTGTAGCGGCTCCACCATTGACGGGGGCTACAAGCTCGTCTGATCATGACTCCATCTTATTATTTCCTGCTTACAAACAAAGATCACGTGACGCCGTTGTGTCACGTGAGACAAAAAAATTGACCGACGAATCAGAGGCCACGCTTCAGGACACGCTCGCAGACACGGATTGGAATATGTTTCAAGGAAGCGCCAGTGACGTCAGCGAGCTAGCGGACACCGTTGTGAGCTTCATAACAACACTTGCTGACGGTATTGTCCCCACGAAAAAGGTGCAGGTTTTCCCAAACCAGAAACCGTGGGTGGACAGTACTATCAGAGCAGCCCTGAACTCTCGCACCACTGCTTACAACCTGGGCAGAGAGTCAGGAAACATGGAGGAGTACAAGGCTTCAGTCTATATCATCATAAACCAACACAAATTAATAATTAATTAATAATTAATAATAATAATAATTTTGAGACAAACAAACCTGTGGGCCCTGGCAACGTAAACATCGAAATAACGTAGGAGGTGGTTTTCAAGGTGCCCAATTATCCTCTGTGGACAATAGCACCCCCCCCCCCCCCCCCCCCTCTCTGAGTTTCAAATGTCACTCCTCTCTCTCACTCTCCTAAAACTGCACAAACAATAATGGGGATCCCTAATCCGGTGACAGATTGCATGCTCCTAGAGACTGGAGTTATTGTTGTACTGCTGTAGTGTTTTGTTGGACAGGATCTGAGCAGGTGGAGAGAGAGAGAGAGAGAGAGAGAGAGAGAGAGAGAGAGAGAGAGAGAGAGAGAGAGAGAGAGAGAGAGAGAGAGAGAGAGCAGCAGGAGAGCTGGAGGAAAAGGAAAACGTTCCCCTTTGTTTCCAGATTGAGTCAAATTCCCTGCACTGTTAACTCCCTGCCAATGGCACCAGGCTGAGTAATTAGTGTGCACGCTAAATTGGCAGTTCACAATGTGTGTGTGTGTGTGTGTGTGTGTGTGTGTGTGTGTGTGTGTGTGTGTGTGTGTGTGTGTGTGTGTGTGTGTGTGTGTGTGTGTGTGTGTGCGTGCGCATGTGTGCATGCTTCAGTGTGAATAGCTGTAAGAAGACTCCTTTAAAAAAAAAAAAATCATAATTTTTTGTTGCCTTGTACCAGCGGCTAATTTGACTGTAAAAACAATGTTTTCTAAATAAACCGTACAGGTTTGATTGTGTCTGGCTGGCGGCATTTTCCGGTTTTAATCCCAAGGACACGTTAACTCACTGGCACGGGCAACGGAATGCACGGATGAAGAGAGAGATGGAGGGAGGGAGGGAGGGAAAGAGAGAGAGTGAGAGTGAGAGTGAGAGTGAGAGAGAGTGAGAGAGAGATGCGGTAAAAGAAAAGAGAGAGTGATGATGGGAAAATAGGGAAGAGTGAGAGGAGAGACAGAGGGGAGGAGAAGTAGAGAGAAGATATTCCTTTATTCATCCCATTGGGGAAATGTGGGCGTCATGGGGGAGGGGGAGGGGAGTTACAGGTATGGGCAGGATAGAAAGACATAAATATAGGCAATACAAATATAAAACAATAATTAACTCTGAATATAAGAATATGATAAAGTATTAACGGTGAAACGGTGTAATCAAAGTTTCAGATGAGGGTCTGTATGCCCCATCGGTTATATTATACGTTACAATAAATATGGGCAATAAGAATTAGAATCTGAATATATACTATGGTCTATGAGTAAGTAAAGTTAACAGTGTCCCTTGAGTTGATGTAGAGGGCGAGAGAGGAGAGGAAACGGAGTGAAGGAGGAGAGAAGCGAGGAGAGGAGTAAGAGAGGGAGAGAGGAGAGAGAGGGAGAAAGAGAGGAGAGAGAGGGAGATAGAGAGAGTGTGAGAGAGGAGAGAGAGAGGGAGAGAGGAGAGAGTGTGAGAGAGGAGAGAGTAAGAGAGGGAGAGAGAGTGTGAGAGAGAGGAGAGAGAGGGGGAGAGTGTGAGATAGGAGAGAGAAGAGAGAGAGTGTGAGAGAGAGGAGAGAGAGAGTGTGAGAGAGAAGAGAGATAGTGTGAGAGAGAGAGGAGAGCGAGGGAGAGAGAAAGTGTAAGATAGGAGAGAGAAAGTGTAAGATAGGAGAGAGAAGAGAGAGATGGAGAGAGTGTGAGAGAGGAGAGAGAGCGGGAGAGAGAGAGTGTGAGAGAGGAGAGCGAGAGGAGAGAGAGGAAGAGAGAGAGAGGAGAGAGTGTGAGAGAGGGAGAGAGGAGAGAGAGTGTAAGAGAGTGTGAGAGAGGAGAGAGAGGGAGAGAGAGTGTGAGAGGGAGAGAGGAGAGAGAGGAGAGAGAGAGTAAGAGAGTGTGAGAAGAGAGAGAGAGTAAGAGAGAGTGTTAGAGAGGAGAGAGAGTGTGAGAGAGGGAGAGAGGAGAGAGAGTGTGAGAGAGGAGAGAGAGTAAGAGAGTGTGAGAGAGGGAGAGAGGAGAGGGAGGAGAGTGTGAGAGAGGAGAGAGAGAGGGAGAGAGTGTGAGAGAGGAAAGAGAGAGGGAGAGAGGAGAGTGTGAGAGAGGAAGGAGAGAGTGTGAGAAAGGAGAGAGAGAGGGAGAGAGTGTGAGAGAGGAAAGAGAGAGGGAGAGAGAGTGTGAGAAAGGGAAAGAGAGGAGAGACGGGCGGGGGATGAAAGAGGGGGCTCGTCTTTTGTACGAGGAGAGAAGGACCAGCAGAAGATCACCGGTTCGAGCCCAGGCTGCTGTCGGAAAGTGATGTTGTTGTCCAGCAGGGGGCACTCTGTCCTCTGGACTTGTCAGTAACAATGCCCCTATTACGGTGATAGGGACACCATACAGCTGTGCAGTCCTTCGGCTGAGAATCTAAACCGAGGTCCTGATTCAGGGGCGTATCTAGACCAAGCACTCTACTGGGGCATAGGGGAGCATTCAGGGATGCCAAGCGGGCACGCGAACCGCGGCCGTGATTTAATTTCTTGCCGGTTTTGGAATTTTTTTTGGCGAAAATGGGCGGATTTTGTAACTATTTGATTTTTAGCCAGTTCTTTATTCGTTTTTATTTTTTGATCTTTTTCCCCCTCCTTTTTCCTCCGATTTTTCTCCCATCCCAATGTTAGTCGTTATGCCAATTCCCAATCCCCTTCCTGGTCGCTGTGCACTTACCCCCCACAGTCGGTCTGGGAGAGTGGAGGCTATCACGTGCTTCCTCCGACACACGTCTAGCCAATCAACCGCTTCTTTTCACCTGGCAGCGCGGACTCTCACTGAGAGGGCGTAGCGTGTGGAAGGATCACACTATCCCACTTAGATCCTATCCGCGCTTAGCAGGCGCCCCGACCGAACTGTAGGAGTCGCGACCCGGACCCACCCCGCCAGCTTCTCCCACCCTCTAATACTGCCAATTGTATTAGTGTGAACGGCCAGCCAAGCTGGATTCGAACAGACGAATCCAGCCGCTCCGGGGTTGGTGACGAACGCAATCTCTGCTACGCCACCTGACCGCACAGTTCTTTATTCGCTTTAATTTGATGTGTACATGCTGATACATGTCATACAAGTAATATTCATACTTGTGTGGTGTACGCATTTTGGTTACTCACCCAATATGTGTGTGTCTGGTGAACGAACCCACAACATTATTGGGATTTTAAAACAATAAAGCCATAACCATTTATGTAAAAATACTTAATACTTAACATATGTTAACTGTTATCTCAATTACAACCAATATAGACAGCATAAACAGTATGGTTAATATTAGCCATTTATCTCAGCTAGATCACATTTATAAATACAAGTGCTATTTGTTTTGTGTGATAAAAAATTTAAAACAGTATGAATGAAACAAGGTGGGGCAGACAGTGAAGGTACACAGTGAACCTTTTTGCTTCATATTTATCATGTTTACTTGAAACTAACTGTAGTATTATACTATTGAGCTTTTATGCATGCTGTTTACAGTTGTGGTTCTCTTAGCTACCTTACTGTTTATCTCAGCTTAATCCTATGCATATTTGTATCGAGTTTTTTTCAACTTTTTTTTAGCTACCAAGTCGGACTCCATTGAACTGGTGGTTGTCTGTACCTACCGCGTGAATACCAAACCCAGCCGCATTTCTCGGAGACGCTCTCTGATTGGCCAACGCCTGTTTCTACACTGGTTAAGTTTAGGCACTCTTCGAAGTTGGTTAAGGTTAGAGTTTGTCTTAGAGCGTGACGGCAAGTTCTTTCGACGGTTAAGCTTAGGCACTCTTTCGAAGTTGGTTAAGGTTAGAGTTTGTCCAGGTAGTTTGCAGGCTGTTTGACGTGGAAATGGGCAAAGACACAGCTCGTCACGGATTGGGCAAACGCGTCAGTGGCCAATCAGAGAGCGTCAGTCAGTGCCAATCAGAGAGCGTCTCCGAGAAATGCGGCTGGGTTTGGTATACACGCGTACCTACCTGCTTCCATCTCCTCCAACACCGGCACATCTGCTCAAGCTCCCGCCGTCAGCGAGACATCACCCGGATACTCCCGTCCATCCAGCACCACGGCTGTGTTGCTATTTTTCTCGGATAGCCTCCCGGCTTCACCAGTACAGTTGGGCTTTGTGCTTGATCGCTACCCGTCTCCTCTTGTCATGCTGTGGATATTCTCCTGCCTAGCAGTTTTCCATTCGGCCCCATCCATCTGGTCTGCGCGCACTTCCACTTCCGCATTCCCGCAACAACGTCATCTGAACACTGCCGCTGCTACTGGATCTAGTAGCCCTGGCAACACTGCGAGATCTGTGCGCTTACCACCAGCACGACAGCGCTCACTTTTTTTTCTTTTATGGTGACATTGATTGATCACTGGGGCACAACTGATCAACACTGGGGCACGTGCCCCAGTGATAGTGGTCTAAATACGCCGATGTCCTGATTTAATTCGGTCGTTAAAGAACCCAGGGAAAGAGTAGGGGGTTCCCCAACGTTCCTGGCCAAATTCCCAATCAGGTCTCTGACATCAAGGCCACCTAATCATCCCTCCCCTTAATTGGCTGATATCAATCCCTGTCTCCTGAGCCATTCAGCCATTGTGTAGTGTGATGTGTGCCTGGTGCCAGTGTATGGCAGCCATTGAGCCTGCATAGCCCAAGGTTGGGTCCTACCAGTGGTGGTGAAGGATGGAGGCAATTTACACCCTACATTATGGGGCCCGCTTTGAGTGTCTTATTCATTCATTCAAGTATACAAAGAAAAACCCCAGGAAAGACAAAGAGAGGAGCGTATTTTTTTTTTACAGAAGTCATCTTTTATTGCCACGTAAGAAAGTCGTATATAGAACAATGGTAATATACTGTCAGATGGCAAATCGACATTCTTCAACAACAAAAGGAGAAACAAAAAAATATCCCCCCCGTCCGTCCCCTCCCACCGAAAATAAATAGAAACAGACAAATTCATAGAAACACTATGGTAATATATTTCTCGGACAAAACGTTTTTGCTATCGTCGCTTCTCTAATCATATTTGAATAGTACCCTGAAAAATACAACCCCCCCCCGCCCCCCCCATATTTCAGAATTCACAAATCAGAAAAGTCAGTAAACGGTATAGGAAGATGGGGGGCATCACGGTGCATATTATAAGGTACTGTGCAAATGATAGTGGGACATGGGGGGGGGGTCTAACATAGAAAATATGATTTGACTAGTCACGCATATTATATGCAGTGTTCAGGGGGGGGGTCATATGTATCAAGATACACATATGCATAAATACCACAAACTCGTCTGGACATCAAAAATAGAAAAATTCGATTTCATGTTATCTTTGTAAGTACAGTAATGCATGATTAACACCAAAAATGAGTTAATCAATGGGACATTTCTATAAAAGGCTATGGATATGCTTCTAATGGATGCTATTTATAATCGCACACAGCTTATTGATTCCTCAAAAGGTAACAGTATCTTGGCTCAGCACTGGGAATAGAATTCTATTCTCAACCCAGGACACCTCTCTTTAATAAAGACTGTGACACAGATTTTTGATACCCTTATGTTAAATTCCAATAACATCTTTAATATAGATAAACAACACAAATAAAGCACACGATTAGGAGCATAAATACTCTTGGAACAGATGAGGAGCATCACAGGACAACAGGCCGCCGCGTTCCCCGCACTCTTTCTGTGCATAAGTGGACAGTGCTGGATCAGTGAGGAAGAAAGAAAAAAAAAACACCAAGCATAAAAGCCGATGCTGTACAAAGGGGCGTAAACATAGTCGACAGGAAACCCATGAGAATATAGCGGTAGTGGACAGGAAACCCATGAGAATATAGCCGTAGTGGACACTGTATATTCGCTGACCTTTGCGGATCTGTAATGTTTACGACGTTGGCAAGTCTGGTGAACGATAAACAAACTAAAGAATACTTAGAGAGAAAAGACGAGAGGGATTTAGAAAAGAAACCAACTCCGGCAGAAATGTGACTTGTGTGTGTAAGCCCTTTTTAAAAGTACCACCCCCGATGTACTGTAAAAACGTTGGTTCACTTTTCAGCCCCTGATAATGGACCCCCTTTTCTTTGACGAAAAGAACATATACTGCATTTGTATTTCCCCCTCTGTAGTGATTCAGAACAAACAGAACGTCACCTTTGATTGCCTTCCCCTCGAGTGATTATTTACACACACACAAAAAACGCAAGTACTGGAATACTGACATCTTATTAGGATCCATGCTTCCACATCCTTCAGCTTGAATATATTTACTGGTACAGGAGAGAGAAAAAAATATTTGGCCGGGACTAATGTTTGGCTAGATGCTGGTCCGCCGTGTACAAATAAACCGCTCTCCCAAATACGAGCTGACAGATACACGTTCCAATACATATTACTTACGCCCAATCTGTCCGGGTGAATCAATAGTCGCTTAGCGGTCGACTTTTATTCATATCTCCTGACTGTTATAACCTAAAGCTAACTTGCCAAAACCTGCCATTGGAGATCAATAACAAACACGAGGCTATGAATCTGTGTCTGGGTAAGAAATAAGAACAAGTCATTTTCGTTATTGGGTAGAGAGTGGATGTGTGTCTGTGTGTGTGTGTGTGTGTGTGTGTGTGTGTGTGTGTGTGTGTGTGTGTGTGTGTGTGTGTGCGTGTGCGATAGCCTCCTTTGATCAATTGTAAATGGTTATCTGATAAAGGCGTGCCAGACCCCTCTGACTATATCAATAATTCAGAGCCGTCAGTTTTATCGCTATCTAGTGTTGATTTAAAGTCCCCCGTCCTGCTTCTTGTGCCACTGCAGACTGAGTCTCCTGGCACAACGTGGAACCCCCGTCTGATTCATCTCCGGGTTTCCTTAGATTAACGGAACACGGTGAAGAGCTGGTATTATATACCCCCCCATGGCCACCGTTCCAGATACGGTCCCCACACTCTCTCTCTCTCTCTCTCTCTCGCTGATGAAAAGATTCCATGTCGACGTTACGGTGGGAGTTTTGTTCTTCCTATAGTCACTGGTGCCAGATCCACTGAACACAAGAGAAGCCGGATTTCAGCTGAGCTTCTCTGAAGACGACTCTTCCACCCTCTGTGTTTAACGGGGATCTCTCTCTCTCTCTCTCTCTCTCTCTCTCTCTCTCTCTCTCTCTCTCTCTCTCTCTCTCTCTCTCTCTCTCTTCAGTCAAGCCGAGAAGAACTTGGCCATCATCCCAAGATAAAACATCTCTCTCTCTCTATATATATATATATTCCACTCTCTCTATCTTTCTCATATATGCAACATCTCTCCATCTCTTTGGTTCTCTCTCTCTCTCTCTCTCTCTCTCTCTCTCTCTCTCTCTCTCTCTCTCTCTCTCTCTCACTCCATCTATATTTTTATCTCCTCTCTCCCACCATCTCTCTCCAGGCACTGATTTGTTCCACTAGCTGTCTTGCATGCTGATGCGTACTGGTGCCAGATTACGTCCTTGACCTCACCTTGGGATCGAAGACATCAAAATGCCGCTCGTCAGGAATGTGTACTCTTAGGTGGCAAGAACAGAAGAGCTTAGGGCAGCGTTCCTGTCACCCACATCGTTATAATCATCAGTGTAGGTCTTACAGTCACTCGAGTCACACACTGTACGTACAAAGGCAACCGAGGAGGCTTATGGAATATCGACGGAATATCATTACAGCGTCTGCGCTGAACAAAGTGCCAAATCTCATTCGACTGGGCGCCGTTAATACTGCATGACTTGGGGCTGCGCGGTTGGCTGGCCTGATTCCAGATACCGCTCCTGATCAATGTGCTGGTGAAGCGATGTGCCGCCACGACTCAGGAACCGCCTGAGAGCAGAGAACTGAGAGCCGGGGCCTGATTCTTGGTAATTAGGCCAATCGCGCCTCCACTCCTCATTTGGCTTCCATTCAGCCAGGCAGAATGAGCAGAACCGAAGAAGAAGGAGAAGAAAAAAAATAACGTTGCTTTCTGGCTGGTACTGCAGTCCGGGGCAATCAGGGACCGCGCGGGGCTGGAGGGAGGGAGGGAGGGAGGGAGGGAGGGAGGGAGGGAGGGAGGGAGGGGGTTGGGGGGGATGAGCTCACGTCAGATTTATAACGCAGCGCACTCGTACCTCGCAGGTGGCTGTCATGGAGAGAGGAGATAAGAGGGAGAGGATGGGGCTAGAGGTTACTGGTGCCGCTGGGATAGCTATTACTTTCTCTATGTGAACTGGGAACGATGCGTTTAAGCAACTGGCTAAGAGGGATGAGGATTAAGAAGAAAGAAAATGCGAAAATGCTATGTGACGGGCGCGAGACGATAAGGGGCGGGGCAATCATGGCTGCAGCTCTGCAGTTCTGCCTTCGCCACAAAGTCACTCAGGACTTCACAATGATTGCGTGAATGATCCCTTAACTGTCAGGGGGCGACAGTGGCTCGGGAGGTAAAGCAGTCTTCTGGTAATCCAGAGGTTCCCGGTTTGATTCCTGCTCCTCCCAGGCAACACGTCGAAGTGTCCTCGAGCAAGACACTTAACCCCTAACTGCTCCCGATGAGCAGGTTGGCACCTTGCATGGTCGCCTCCGCCGTCGGTGTGCGAATGTGTGAGTGAATGGGTGAATGTGAGGAACAAATTGTAAAGCGATTTGGATAAAAGAGATATATAAATGCACCATTTACCATTTTAACAAACCCACCCCAGAGGCTCGAATGGGAACAGCCAGAAACATTAACAGACTTAAGCAGTTTTTTTTGGACTGCGTCCTTTGGTCTGTCCTCAGGACTGTTTGACTGTCTCTCGGCTGCTATCTGAACCCACTCCGATACCCTGCGGACCGCGTCCCAATACCCTGCGGACCGCGCCCCGATACCGTGCAGACCGCGACCAGGACAGCGGTGGACCTCTACTCGCTATCAGGTTATGTGCCTCAAATAGATTCGCTATCAGCTCTATCTTTAATCTTTCAAAATGTTCAGTTGCTATCGCTATCAGCTCTATCTTTAATCTTTCAAAATGTACAGTTGCTATCGCTATCAGCTCTATCTTTAATCTTTCAAAATGTTCAGTTGCTATCGCTATCAGCTCTATCTTTAATCTTTCAAAATGTTCAGTTGCTATCGCTATCAGCTCTATCTTTAATCTTTCAAAATGTTCAGTTGCTATCGCTATCAGCTCTATCTTTAATTTTTCAAAATGTTCAGTTGCTATTGCATGCACTCATCTGTGTTTCACTTACACACATGAGTGCATGCTTACCAACTGTCCGTCTGCAACACTACTATCACCGACATCTAAGAAGGGAGATGCCCCCTTGAATGGCCCTTCTAAGGTTTCTCTCCTCCACACTGCCTGTGGTGCATTTTCCCCTATTGTTAGGTTTTAGTGAGTTTTTCCTTACCTTCGCGTGGGGTATGTCTGGGAGTGTTTGCATTCATTCATTTATTTGCATTTATTTTAAATTTGTTGGACCTTATGGTGTTCTTGTTTTGTTCTTGACTTATTGTGATGTTTCTTCTTGACTTGTTTAAAGAAGACGTGTCCGGCCCATGGGGACATTGACGTGTGTTGTCGGGCCTTACGAATAAATTTGATTTGATTTGATTTATGTGGCGGACGGGTGAGAGGGTTTCTGTTTACCGACTGCTTCCGCCACTCCGGCTGCTCACCGATCGTTCCAGCTGTTGCCCCTCAGAGCCGGCTGAGCTTTAAGGTTTGAGCGGCGCAGCGGCGGACGAGGACGTTTCATATTTCCAGATTTCCGCATCGCTGGGTTAAGTCAATTGGCTCCGATGATGTGCGACCTGAACGAACATTGACCTGTTTTTCAAGTCGGGCTTCCCCACCAGCTGAGTAACAAAGGAGGAGGTGAAGAAGAAGAAGAGAAAAGGGGGCTTGGAATAAAAGCATTACCAAAAAAAATATATACATACAAATGGGTTACTGTATAGACTCTTTCAACTTGAAGACGTGGACATTCTAAAAGGGACCTGGCTTTATTTCCGTCGATGGCAGACGGGAAATAAACTCGGGGGTGCAAGCTGTTCCCTATTGGGACGGAATTCCACTGAAACCATCTATGAGATCAGGAATTCGGGTAACAACCAGGAGTGGAGACATGGACCCAAAGTGCAGGGAGGAGATACCGGAGGCAGATGACGAAGGGGGGGGGAACCAACAGCGGTGTTTTTAATGCCGAAGCGGGCAGGCGGGTACAGGATAAGTAGTGGAAAGGTACTGACGGGCTTCACTGGCAGACCAACATCTACTGTAAGTAGCGGCTAGTAACGAAACACCAGGGGAACATCGACTGATGTACAAGCTCCGACTGACAGGGGGTTAACAGACACACGTTACACAAAGGGGGTTATGACTGATTGACAACAGCTGGGGGTGATGATGATGACAGATCATGAACAGCTGGTGTAGGGAGGGAGACACACAATTGACACCTGCAGGACCTGGGTGGAAACACACAGAGAGGCTGGGGAAACCAGCGGGGAGAGACGGACAGAGAGACAGGGGCAGGACACTGCCTGGTTCATTGTTCAGTATGCTTGAACAGAGTTTCGTCTCATGTGTAGACAATATTCATAGTTCAATGCCATAGCAACAGTAGTTTCACACACACACACACACACAGACACACACACACACACAGACACACACAGACACACACACACACACACACACACACACACACACACACACACAAACACACAAACACTGTGTTTCAAAAAGGTCGTACAAGGTTACAAAACTGCAAATGGAGATACTGTACATTTTTTTGGCACACGGAATCAATCACATATATTTCTTGTTAGAACCAACGCACATGAAGAAAACAATCTCCAATCTTCTGAAAAGGGGGAGGGGGGGGGGGGGGTCGTTACTCATAGTCTCACTATCCTCGTCACCACGGTGATGTGACCGCGTGACCACGTGACATCACACAGAAGATTGACAATGTCCCCCCGTATGTCTTTCTCGCAGATCTTCCCGAACTGAACATTTGTCACTTTCCCTCTCATTGAGGGAGGTGAGGAAGGAGAAACGAAGAAGGAAAGAAAGAAAAAGAGAGAAAAGGGGATATATATATATATATATATAGATATATATATATAAACAAACAAACAAACATGATATCAGTCATCGCTACAAAGGGCCAGGGTCTGGAGCTCAACACTGTGTATGAGGAACAACAGGTCCAGTGACGGTACGCTGGAGACGGAGCGAGTCTCTCTCTCTCTCTCTCTCTCTCTCTCTCTCTGGCTGTGCTGAGATCAGCTTCAGGGACGGTACGCTGGAGACGGAGGGAGTCTCTCTCTCTCTGGCTGCGCTGAGATCAGCTTCTCCGCAGCAGGGGAACACAGCTTCAGGGAACAGGCAGAAGACACTGCCCATGCCGAAGGACCCGAATACAGCGCTGAGTGCAGAGTGTTTGAGTCTGTGTGTGTGTGTGTGTGTGTGTGTGCGTGTGTGTGTGTGTGTGTGTGTGTGTGTGTGTGTGTGTGTGTGTGTGTGTGTGTGTGTGTGTGTGTGTGTGTGTGTGTGTGTGTGTGTGTGTGTGCGTGCGCGTGTGCGTGCGTGCGCGTGTGCGTGCGTGTGCGTGTGTGTGTGTGTGTGTGCGTGTGTGTGTTTGTGTGCATAGACGCCTGATCTTCATGCTCTAACGACCTCTCGTGTCGTCATCAAATGGCAACCCTGTGAGACCCACGGTTGCAAAATTACAACGTCACGTTTAGCTTTTAGCTATTTAAAAGAAGTCTGTACATTTTTGTTAAAACATTTTTGACCACATTTACGTAGTCAATGGGTCCTGTTGTTCAGCCTCACAATGCTATTGGATAGTAAAATGTGTTTATAGGTCCCACATTCCAGCCGCTGAAGTTGCTAATGTCAATATTAATTTGGGCCTTACAGGGTAAAAGGAGGCTCCACAGCATGGAGGAGGGCTCTGTGTTTCCTCGTCGCCCCGCACACAAAGCAGTTTTGCTCAGTTTTATAATTTCCCAAAACCAAAACCAAAAAAAAAGTATAACGACAACCCTTGTATCAAAACATTTTACACGACTAAACTGACCCGGTTGTTTTTATTTGAATTTAAATTCATGAGCCTCTGGTCCTCCTGGGGGCCGGTAATACAGGTCCATAATGTGCGTTTGACATTTGAAAATATAGAATTTTCTCTCCCCAACTCACAGATTAAGAGCGACCTTTATGCGTTTAACATCCCAGGGCAGTGCTTTCGTGTTACGAAGCCCTTATACACCTGCCGTCTACAACCTGGAGCCCTCAACCTGTGTCCGTGTGAACGGAGGAGCAGATAAAAGCATGTGGTTTCCTCCTTTCATCGCGCCGAAGAAGCGTGGGGTAAAAAAAGAAAAAAGGGTCAACCTTTCAGGAATTAAAGCAAAATGGACCTCGTTCTCAGATTGACACCTGTGTATTTTTCAAGTTACACATCAGGGCTGTGAATGGGTTTTATTGACCATATGGACACGGCGGAATAGTTTATACCTAGCTACTCATAGTGGTCAAATAAAAAGGCCATATGTGTATATGACGGCGGGTGCCATCCTTCGGATGAGACGCTAAACCGAGGTCCTGACTGAATTCGGTCATTGAAGAACCCAGGACGCCTATCGTAAAGATGGAAACTAGCCGTGGCTATAATCTGGCTTGTTTACAAGCTTTTTTGTAATACATTGTTGTAATGCATTGGAGTTTTGTTCATTAACTTGCACTGTCCTTTCCCAAATAAACATATCAAATCAAATCAAATCAAATCAACTCTCTCAAATCCAAAATCTACGAGTGCTAAAACTCAACCATGTGATGTCGTCAAGTATAAAGTTTGGAGCTGCTTCATAGACAATCCAGGGAAAGACGGTAAAGGTGACCCAGGAGAATGTTCTGATTATACATGTGCATTTCCATTTTTATAAAGATTTTATATAATAATATACGGTTTATATATGTGGGTCCATAAAATCACTCCTATTCATTGTCAGTAGAGCAGCTCCAGACATTATGCTTGATGACATCGCAAGTTTGAGTATCGATCCTCTGGCTTCTGGCTTCGGGAGAGAGCAGCTCATGTTCACAAATATTGACTTTCCTAGACCATGGAAATAACATATTGGAATTCTTAATTTGTGTTGTGTATTGTTCCCCTTTAAGTGAAACCTAGAAAATTACCCAAATCAGAGAAACCACATAAAGGTTTTTCCCCTGACAGCAAAACGTATATATATATACACACGGCTCGGTTAGATAACGAGATGAGCCCACCTCTGTGAGCCTGTGCGACGACTCGAGTGGATCCTGTAGTACCTTTTGAGAGACACAGCTTAATCTTTATTCTACAGTAGATCAGTATATAAACGCACACAGTTTATCCGCCGGCTTTAAAAGTTTTGTTTGGAGGTTATACAAACACGTCTCCACTTCTAATAACACATCGGCCTCTACAGCGAGCGACTCCAAGCCTCGGAGACGCTAGTTTGTTATGGCCTAGTTTGTTATGGTGTCTTACTTACGTTGCTGTCAGAAAACGGAGATATTTTTAGCCCCCCCCCCTCCTCGTTTCATCCCACATTTCCCGGTCAGCTAGCTTGTCACTCCGGCTTAGAAGCGGAGCGAGTGTGAAGCGGAGGGAAAAAAGGACATGTGTGCAGCAGAAAATCAGGAGTGGGGGCTGTGAGAAACTCACGTTTACTCCTCCCAATAAGCTAATTGAGGGAGCAGCTGCTTTGTCTGCTCCGATGCTCAGGCGCCTATGCATCTGTGTGTACGTACGTATGTGCGTGTATGTATGTATGTGTGTGTGTGTGTGTTTCCGTACGCCCCTGCGCGCATGTCCGAATGGTGCTCCATCCGAGGGAACTCTGTGAGACGCGGTACCGTCCAGCTGCTGCCTCTGCGTCTCTTTATCCCCCCCCCCCCGGGCCAGCTGTCACCGAGCGGGAGGAGATCAGAACGCAACGATGCCAGCTTCCTCTCTTACGCTCTTGTGACTCCCCCAGGAAACAAAAATAAAAAAAAAGGGGCAACCTTTTTAGCTGTGGAACTTTCAAAGAACATCCTCCGCAGTAAAAGGCCCCCTGTGCGCTCGTAAACTGTAGCCCGTATAACCCAAAGCCCTCGGCGTGTGGTGGTCTCAGTGACGTAGGATGAGCAGTACTGGTAGTATTGTTTCTTCTGTGCCATTTTGTTAGCTTAGATACGTTGAGCTCTTGCTTTGTGCCTCATACGGGTACACACTCTATTCCCCCTTTGATACCAAGCTGCATTATTGACCAGTCATTCTTCTCCAGTTGATCCCTTATATTGCTTGTCAGGTTTGGTTCACAAAGTCAATCCGTGGAAAATGTCAGCGGTACTCTGTGTTTTCCTTTTGTTATTTGTTGCGTAATCGGCACACTGCAATGCTTTCATATTGTTATCGTTACACAATGGATATTGGCTCCGACGCGATGCTCAAATATCATCCCAAGTGTACACAGACGACACAATCTCTGCTCTCCGTTGGCGCTTTGTTGTCATGGTAACAGATGCCGCCAACCCCCGCTCCCCCGGTCTCCGTCTGCACTCTCGACAACAAAGGGTCCGTTCGGTGCTTTCGCCACCGGTGGAAACAAGGACCGTTGGACGTGGCGACAGACGTGGCAGCGCAGCCCCACTACTGAGGGGGGGGGGTGGGGTGGGGTTGCGACGACCGTTTTCTCCCCAGTAGCGAGACACCGAAACGTAGGGCTTCAAATAAACACACACACCCCCGCATGGTAGGTCGCCCCCTCGAGTCGATACCTCCTCTCTCTCTCTCTCAGGTTTCCCCCTTGTAGCTTGTACTCGTGCGACCACTACACACACTCTCCTTCGCTCTCCCTCAGCCTCTCCCCTCCGCCCCTCCCTCGCTCACACGGTCACCTCCGTCTTACTGTTTGTGACGAAGTAGGGCTGTGTGGGGAGGAAGTGCTGGCTGTGGCTGTGGGCCCTGCTGCTGCTGCCGTGGAGCTGGTTCTGCTCCAGCACCACGCACTGGGGCCTCTTGTGGCCGTAGGCCTTCCTCCGCCCCACCGTCTCAGTCCCGTCCCACGCCTTCAGGCCCGCCCCCGTCCCCGGGCCCGCCCCTCCCAGGGTGTTGGAGCTGTACGCCAGCGGGTGTCCCATGGTGCCCGAGCCGGAGGCGATGGCGGCCCCCCGGGACAGCGCCATAGACGAGCTGCCCGGCACCGTCCCCGTCATGTGCGCCATCGAGGGGGCCCCGAGTCCTGGCCCCTTGCTACTGTGGCTGTGAGCGTGACTGTGGACGCCATGGGCGCCGTGGCTGTGGCTGGCTTTGGGCCTCTGGCCGCTCTGTTTGAGTCCTCCGCCTCCTCCCATTCCTCCACCTCCTCCCATTCCTCCGCCTCCTCCCATTCCTCCGCCTCCTCCCATTCCCCCACCTCCTCCCATTCCTCCTCCTCCCATTCCTCCACCTCCCATCCCGCTACCTCCCATTCCTCCTCCTCCCATTCCTCCACCTCCCATCCCGCTACCTCCCATTCCTCCACCTCCCATCCCACTACCTCCCATCCCACTACCTCCCATTCCTCCACCTCCCATTCCTCCTCCTCCCATCCCACTACCTCCCATTCCTCCACCTCCCATTCCTCCTCCTCCCATCCCACTACCTCCCATTCCTCCGCCTAGTCCCATTCCTCCGCCTAGTCCCATTCCTCCGCCTAGTCCCATTCCTCCACCTAGTCCCATTCCTCCACCTCCTCCCATCCCTCCACCTCCTCCACGCCTCTCCGAGGGCAGGGTGGAGACGGACGTGATGCCGGGCATCTCTGTGATGTACGTGGCCACCGGCTCCGGGCTTAGTGGGCCCAGGGAGGTCATGGGGGTCATGGAGGTCATGGGGGTCATGGACGTGTGTGTCAGCTGGGTCATGGGGTGGGAGCCCATGGGATTGGAGGTCATGGAGTTAGAGGCCATGGGGTTGTTGGTCATCGGAGGACTCATGGAGGACATGTTGCCCATGGTGGACATGTTGACCATGGTGGACATGTTGCCCATGGAGGACATGTTGCCCATGGAGGACATGTTGCCCATGGAGGACATGTTGCCCATGGAGGGTCTCATGCTGCTCATGGGTTGCATGGGCAGGCCTCCCTTGCTGGGCAGCTCCACCATCAGACGCCGCTTGTTGTAGAGCTCCGCGTTGTACTTGGCAGCTGTGGGAGGAGAGAGACAGAGAAGATGTTAACGGAGAAGATGAGGAGGAGAAAGACAATAATTGCAGAGGAGCACAGCAGCTGAAGGCTGGGCTCATTGAAGGAATCTGTGTGTATAATCTGTCTGTCTTGTCCCTTTTTCTCAGAGCATTGAAGAAAGTCGAAAATAAAAACAAATAGTGGAAAATGATTACCATTGACTTTTCTTTCAACAATGAAAGCGATTGAAAGACACAAAAGATAGCAAAAAGTCCCTATTTACTATTTACTTAGGAAATAGGTGCTATTGGTCAAAGCTCTTGAAGTGCAAAGACAAACAGAGACAAAGTGCAAAGACACAGACTCTCCAATCATTGTACTAGAAAGCGGGTCATAGAATTGCAGCCTAAAAGGAAAACACATTAAAATCCATGCACCTCAAAGTTGTACTTAAGTACAGTACTTGAGTAAAAATACTTTATGCAAACGTCTGCAAACGTCCCTCTCGCAGCCCAGTTTATGGAACTCTGTGACTCTGGGACATCGAATCTGAGGAAACTCCCATCCTTGTGGTAGAGAGACTACAGTATGACAGCGTGAGGCTCTGTGGACTTTTTAAACTGGGTGCCATCTCCCCATAAAGACTTATTAATGAGGTCTCCTCCTCTATGGTTAGGGTGACCATATTTTGATTTCCAAAAGAGGACATGCTGCCCCCCCAGCCTCGAGATACGTATTGATACTCAACGTTTACTCAAAGATGCATTATTGTTTTAATATATTTAAAGTATGCCTCCTCTGTATGGATATACAATTATTATTTATATTATTTGACTGTATATAACACAACAATATCTCTCTATAAACAAAGACACACCAAACCAAAGTTACTCAACAATCAACATGCTTGATTATGCCTAAAATTATCTGACAAATCTCAATGGCACAATAATAACTTAAAAATCAACCTGTAACAAAATAATAGCTCTCTTTTCAAGTCTTACTGGACAAAAATAAATAACAAAATATATGAAATAATAGAAAATCCAGCTTTAACAAATATCAGCTGCTGAGGTCAGATAGACGCCTGCGAACCCCAGCTACTAGGACGGAGAGGCTTAGGCTAAGCTTCTTCCCCCAGGCCATCAGAGCCTTGAACAATGAACATTGAGAGACACAGAAACTGAACTATCCACACACAAGCACACACAAGCACATACACGACACGCACGCTGAGCACGCTCACACACTAGCAGCCACTTTAACACTCATGCCGCACACACGCACACTTATGGCCAGAGGAAAGGCCACTTTAAAGTAGTATAACATCAGGAACAGTGTATTGCACTACTAAAGCTACCTAGCATGTCCTATGTGCTCTGTAAATACTAATGTACAGATACCGAGATGGCACACCATGTACCTGTTTATTGCACTGTTTTATTGGATTCTATTAATATGTTGTACCACTGTATTTTTATTGGATTCTATTATATGTTGTACCACTGTATTGCACATCGTCGCGGGCAAGACCAGCCGCATTTCATTGTATACCTGTATGCCGTGACAATTAAAACTCTTGACTTGACTTGACTTGACTATCTCTTTGTATCTTGTCAACATCTGTATCATCCTCTCAATGCCTGGGAACAATGACAGCCACCTTGTCTTGCTGTGAGAAAGCATCCTTCTGTATTCAATGTCAACTAAATCACAGTACTCCTTCAGGCTCTCAGTGCACACAGTGTAAATGTGGAAGTACTGGTAGATTTTGAACATGATATTCTCAAGGTCAACATCTATTGTGTCTGCCCCATGATGAACACAATTATTCAATATGTGTGCTGGGCAACCCACACCGATCAGTGTTGTTCTGCAGCAACCTCTTCCCCCTTCATCACGTCGGATTCCTCCAAGGTTTGTGTTGCAATTGTCGCCAGTAAATGCAATGCATTTTTTCAGACAAATGTTTCAATGATATATTGTGCAATGGTTTCTGCTGTCTCATTTGGTGTATTTAACCTTGATTAATTGTGTTTGCATGCCACCCCTCTTCCAGTCAAAGTACTGTATTATGATTGGGAATATTTCCACTGCTCCGTGGTTACTCCCGTCTGTAGAAACACCACAGTACTGGATTTGATTGCTTCATGTCGAGTGGGGCGCTATAACACATTGGCTTCGGTTTTAGTGCGTGCACTACTGAACTCTTTGGCAGTGTCAGAGTCTGGAAATGCCTTTTTTAGCAAGGCACTTGTGCAATCCATAGATCGGTAGCTGTTGTGATGTTTCACAGTATGAAATGCAAACGCACCCTCCACTGCATTTACTTTACAGCATCCTCTGTTTTCCCGGGTCGGTCAACTTTGCAGACAAACTCTCAACTTGCACAGCTTTTCTATGTTTGTCTGTGTCCATGTGCGCTTTAAGATCGCCTGCACCTTTATTGGACACACAAGTGTATGTGCAAGCTTTGCACACAGTGCACTCCGCCTCCCATTTGTTCCGACCGGGTCGGTACATTTGTCATTTGTCATTCATCTGTAAAAGTACATTTGCGCTTTGGCATTGTGAATGTGAGCTGCAGTCCGCTATGTCCCTGTTGAAGAGCCACGAAGTGACCCTTGTTATTATGACATCCTGGTCTCTCTGTCACTTGTATGATGTAAAGGATTAAGCATTATGTTTATTGTATATATCTGTTTTAAATCTAAGCATATGTTAAGAGAATAAGTATGGCCATGACTTAAGCGTCAGTGATTATGAAGAATGTCTTTGTGTATTCTTCCTCCTACTTATGTAACCTGAATAACTATATAAACTATAACTATACTACATTTAATGGAATATACACTATATAGTAGAGAAGCCTTCTGTTGCTGTCGGAATGTGGCCTTGAAAATGGCTCCGAGCAGAGGAGGGAATGTGGCATGGTTTTAACCCTTGCAGTCCTGGGGCAGAGAGCCATTATACATTTTAAAACTACATATATGATGTGTGAACATATCAACCAGTGATGAAATATATGTGTATGGTATATGTCTGTATTGTACATGTATATATATATATCTGTATATATCTGTATATATATATATAGGCGTACAGGCTATTCCCATTGAAGGCCGGGACCCGTGCAGAGGCAGATGGATTCCTAGGGGCTTTCCATAGCCACAAGGAATCTATTACTTTCCCAGTTACTATAACGACTAGAAGGGGAGGAGAGTTCATCCTTGCTGAATTGTGTGTTGATTGGCTGGTGGAATGACGTGACTGTATTTTTAGACCAATAATAAGATGTCTTGATATGATGCAGAACCTGGATATATAAGGCCCGGCTCGCTCGCTCCGTGTCAGATTTGAGATTTTTTGAGATCGAGATTTTTGTAGCCCCAGGCCTAGCTGAGCGGTGTAATGGAGCTAGCCTGGGTATTTTTGAGTAAACCTCCCTAGGAAGAATACTCTTTAGATTCGAAGAGCTATGCTAAGCTCTTAGTTTTTATTCTTTTTTTAAAAGATTTCTGATTTTGAGATTTCTGATTGCCATTCTTATAGCAGCAGACACGGTTGAGCGATGTATTGGAACCGAGTCTGGCTATTTTTCAGAGTGGAGTCCCTATGCCAAAACTCTGTTTTTTAGATGCAAAATGCTATGCTATGCTCACGAGAGATGTTTTGTTTTATACTTATTTTTACTGGATTGGACATTTCCAAGACAGAATCTTTGTAACTTACTTTTTCTAATTAAACCAACTTTGTTAACACTTTCCATGCCACGAGGTTAGCGCTTGAATGCCACCATCGGCGCCAATGTTATCGTTAATATCGCCTAATCTATGTTTTAAATTATGGCGATGTGTCTAATCTGCCCGTCGCTTATCAAAGAATCCTTTTCCAGTCAGTGCTGTCAAGGCAGATTGGTTTTTTATTGCTTCATTTCCGTTTGAGAGCATTTTGAAAAGCACCCGTTTTGAGGTAAAAAACAGTCCATTCTGGGCCATTCTATGATAATCGTCTTTTACTGGAATATTCCAGAACGTTGATATTTGTCTGCCTATTTATGAATAGTTTTCAAATAAACGCTAGATGATCAATATTATACGTACACGCACGCCCATTCGAGCCGCGCACGGATAATCGCCGTGTTCATTTCCTCTTGGATTTTTACAGTGAAACCGAAAGAGCCCATTTCACAAAACAGCTTATATCTTCATCAAAATGAGTCTGATTATCCTAACACTGATAACATAGATTCCTTACCTGACATCAGATGGTATCCAACTGGTATATTCCAATTCCTGATCACCATTCGAAAAAAATCGATAAGTGTATAGATCCAACGTGATACAGTAGAATTCATGATCAGCGGGGCTCAGAGGATCCATAATGAACTGTGGTAACCCCGGCTGCATCAGTGGACTGGAAAATGTGGAGTACAGGATTTTTTTCCCCATCCATTTTCATTGAGTCCATTCCAAAATCCCTTATGTCATCTGGGAGACGATAGGGGGCGTTTATTTCCACATCTGATCGCCGGCGGCACTCGGGTATACTAGGGTAGGCTCGCGTGATGCAATATGATTTCAGATCGCAAAAAAAAAAAAGAAAAAAAAAATCCGAGAAATCTCGTGAGTGGCTTTCAACGAGATATTAATAAATCCGAGAAATCTCGTGAGTGGCATGGAAAGTGTTAAAATACTTTTTACCAATTCGTGGACTGCTTTCATTGAGCTGCTTTATCACAATGTGTCACGACGCTGGCCGCGCCCTGCTCTCATCTGAGGTAACACGGTATATGTATATTCTGGAAGCCATACAGATAAAAACAATTGCTGGTTACTGCTTTTACCTAAAGTTATATAAAGGATATAATATATATATATATATCACTGTTTGTTGTTTGCAAGCGCCGGTATCTCTGTGTTCGACGGGCTCCATTGGGTTTGTGGGAAACTGAGAGTCGGGCCACTGCAGGGCCTGACGATCGGGCCACGGATTGATGGACCTGTCGAACTGATAGGAGGTTATGGGGCTTGCAAATGATTATTAGTGTTATTGCGCTAATATTACACTATTAGCAGTAGTAATACTTATTAAAAGAGTAGTAATATCATCAGGCTTACAAATGATTAGCATTACAGGCTTTTCCTAAAATGATGATAATGGTGATGATAATGATAATGATAATATAATTATTATTATTATAGGCAAGGAGTTCTCCCAGACATACATTCGGTTTATTACATACAAAGAAGAGGTTAACAACTCTTCTACGCTTATATTTCATATCAACTGGATATAACTAACTAGTGACTATGAAGTAAGCGTAATTAGGAATAGTAATTGACCCGAGAACTTGGCGAGTTTAGCACCTCGCTGGGGGATATCGGGCGGCCACAGGGCTCTATCTCGAGTAGGTGATTTGAGATAGATAGAGACATCCCGTAGGCTTTCAACATTCCCCTTCCTCTGTTTGTGTGTAGGCTGGTAAAGCTATGCCTCTCCTAAAGTGTGCAAACGGAAGTACAGGAAGTACCGGCTACAGGCTTTCCGGTTTCGACAAAACAATTATAGAAACGTGTGAAGTGCACAATATTTCCTCGTTTAAGCCACTGCAACGGCTTTGCCTGAAGAATTTACTACATGACCGGGACGACGTTCTAGCTTGTTTGCCAACAGGATTCGGGAAAAGTTTGGTCTGTTCGGAGGCAGCTTCCAGGGGAAGTACATACACCGGAAATTCACATACACACTTTCGGCCGTAGTGCTTTACCAGTCTTTATCTCACGGAGGAGATAAAACTGGGAACGCGGTTAGTTTGTGTGTGAGCGTAGTTGTAGAGTCGCCCACAAAGCTTCTCAGGGATTACGTCACACACGCAACAGACCGTAGTATTCTGTGCAATGCGCCAGTCAATTTAAGTACATGCAAACGATCCGTGAAACCCGGACATTTTCATGAATTTATAACCCCCCCCCCCCCCCCCCGGACGGCCCAGACAGGCGGTGAAAAGAGGACATGTCCGGGCAAAAGAGGACGTTTGGTCACCCTATCTATGGTACCATCTGTGTTTTCACAATGCAACAAAAACACACTTCTCTTCAGGGACACGCCATTCTAGCTAGCTTAGCCTAGCTAACAGCCTAGCTCAGCACAAATGAATTGAAGCGGATACGGACCACTAGCCTTACTATCTTAAAACTCTGGGAGAGGTGTTTTTGGCCAACAGCTAGGCTAGCTGGTCTGTATCCGCTTCTATTAATTTGTGCTAAGCTAGGCTAGCTCACAGCCAGGTAGCTTTCTACTGAACGCACAGAGAGGGAATTGGTATCCATCATCTTGTCTGACTCTGGAGAAGACAGCGAGCGTATTTCCCATAACGTCGTCATGTTCCTTTAAATCACATCCTCAAGGATAATCGGTCTCCCCGCACCTCTGCCTTCCCTACCGCATCACCGTACGCACAAGGTACGCACAAACAGCACAATGTGACCCTGACCACCCACTACGCCCCAAATTCCTCGCACTTCTCCTGTGTGTAGTCGCCTTTTTGTGTCTGTCCTCGCACTCCTCCTGTGTGTAGTCGCCTTTTTGTGTGTGTCCTCGCACTTCTCCTGTGTGTAGTCACCTTTTTGTGTCTGTCCTCGCACTCCTCCTGTGTGTAGTCGCCTTTTTGTGTTTGTCCTCGCACTCCTCCTGTGTATAGTCGCCTTTTTGTGTCTGTCCTCGCACTCCTCCTGTGTGTAGTCGCCTTTTTGTGTTTGTCCTCGCACTCCTCCTGTGTATAGTCGCCTTTTTGTGTCTGTCCTCGCACTCCTCCTGTGTGTAGTCGCCTTTTTGTGTTTGTCCTCGCACTTCTCCTGTGTGTAGTCGCCTTTTTGTGTCTGTCCTCGCACTCCTCCTGTGTGTAGTCGCCTTTTTGTGTGTCCTCGCACTTCTCCTGTGTGTAGTCGCCTTTTTGTGTGTGTCCTCGCACTTCTCCTGTGTGTAGTCACCTTTTTGTGTTTGTCCTCGCACTTCTCCTGTGTGTAGTCACCTTTTGGTGTGTGTCCTCGCACTTCTCCTGTGTGTAGTCGCCTTTTTGTGTGTGTCCTCGCACTTCTCCTGTGTGTAGTCACCTTTTTGTGTTTGTCCTCGCACTCCTCCTGTGTGTAGTCACCTTTTTGTGTGTGTCCTCGCACTTCTCCTGTGTGTAGTCGCCTTTTTGTGTTTGTCCTCGCACTTCTCCTGTGTGTAGTCGCCTTTTTGTGTTTGTCCTCGCACTCCTCCTGTGTATAGTCGCCTTTTTGTGTGTGTCCTCGCACTCCTCCTGTGTGTAGTCGCCTTTTTGTGTGTGTCCTCGCACTTCTCCTGTGTGTAGTCACCTTTTTGTGTGTGTCCTCGACTTCATGCTCGTTATTGAATGGCGGCGCCTAAAAGCGAACGAAGCCCCACTCTCTCCCCGCTGCTTCTGAGTTGATAAAGAGAGATTTATAAATCAGGAGTGGCAAACCCACGGCAAGTTTATTAGCCAAAAGAGCAGACATAAACACACGCGCACACACACACACACACACACACACACACACACACACACACACACACACGCACACACACACACACACGCACACACACGCACACACACACACACACACACACACACACACACACACACACACACACACACACACACACACACACACACACACACACACACACACACACACACACACACACACACACACACACACACACACACACACACACACACACGCATACACACAAGCACACACACACAAGCACTCGTCCGGGTTGTCGATCTTAAGACGTGAGGAATGAAACGCACCGTGGCCTCCGGACTCCTTCAGAAGGTCACTCAATCAACAGGCCTCCTCTGATACCAACAGCTGAGCAGCGACAATAAGGAATCCATATCATCCAGCCTTTGCCATTCAGCCCCCCCCCCCCCCCCCCCATCAATTCTCCTCCCACACACTCCTCCCGCTGGCAGGGGGTAGTTGCTCCTATCGTATCTGCCTGTCCAGCCCTTCGCACGATCGATTAGAAGAATCTTACTTTATTATCACATTTTCTCGCTCCTTCGTATTTTCTCCAAAAAGAGTGACGCATTCCTTTTCCGGTTCGAGGGACGAAGTTTCCAAGAAAAAGGATCATTGTTGTCTCCTTGAAGGAAGTCATCGTCACAGAACTCAGCCCACCCTCTTTTCTGATAATAGATCAATCAATAAATAAATAAATAAATAAAAGTGGAATAAAGTTATAAAGAACCGTTCGATTGGACCACAGTGATGCATGGTTTAACGAAAAAACGAATTGATTCAACGTTGCCATTTAAATGAGTGTGTATGAACATAGATTTGAGTGTGTGTGTGTGTGTGTGTGTGTGTGTGTGTGTGTGTGTGTGTGTGTGTGTGTGTGTGTGTGTGTGTGTGTGTGTGTGTGTGTGTGTGTGTGTGTGTGTGTGTGTGTGTGTGTGTGTGTGTGTGTGTGTGTGTGTGTGTGTGTGTGTGTGTGTGTGGCGTGTGTGTGTGTGTGTGTGTGTGTCTGTGTGTGTGTCTCTCTCCCGCTTCAGAGCGGTGGTGTTTAGCGCCTCTCATCTATCCCTCTCCCTGTCATTCACTGTCGCGGAGCTGCAGTCTCTCTTATCGCTGAAATATGCGTCGCCCTTTTTCTCCCCCCCGCCTGATTCACGTTCACAGTCCAGCCATTACTCTTTAGACCCTGTCGCCGCTGCGTCCTTGAAGATAAAGTTAACACACTCTGCGAGTTTGCTTTGCCGCTGTAACTATAAATCTAGTTTATCGCTCCGTGAGCAGGAGACAGGGGGGGGGGGGGAGGGGGAGGAGAGGGGGAGGGGAGGGGAGGGGGTGCCTGCCGGTACACCGCCCCGGGAATCAGGGCCCGCTCAGCCAGCCGACGGGTGAATCAATCCGGCGGAAGTCGGCGGCAGCGGCGGCGGAATCCTGACGGCGACGGCGGCGCGTGAACGCAACGCTGTGACAAAATGTGCCTCCCGTGTCCCACAGTACCTCCAGTGTCCCTCAGTACCTCCCGTGTCCCTCAGTACCTCCAGTGTCCCTCAGTACCTCCAGTGTCCCTCAGTACCTCCAGTGTCCCTCAGTACCTCCAGTGTCCCTCAGTACCTCCAGTGTCCCTCAGTACCTCCAGTGTCCCTCAGTACCTCCAGTGTCCCTCAGTACCTCCAGTGTCCCACAGTACCTCCAGTGTCCCTCAGTACCTCCAGTGTCCCTCAGTACCTCCAGTGTCTCTCAGCACCTCCAGTGTCCCACATCACCTCCAGTGTCCCTCAGTACCTCCCCTGTGTCCCTCAGTACCTCCAGTGTCCCTCATCACCTCCCCTGTGTCCCTCAGTACCTCCAGTGTCCCACATCACCTCCAGTGTCCCTCAGTACCTCCAGTGTCCCACATCACCTCCAGTGTCCCTCATCACCTCCCCTGTGTCCCTCAGTACCTCCCGTGTCCCTCAGTACCTCCCGTGTCCCTCAGTACCTCCAGTGTCCCACATCACCTCCCGTGTCCCTCAGTACCTCCCGTGTCCCTCAGTACCTCCAGTGTCCCACATCACCTCCCGTGTCCCTCAGTACCTGCAGTGTCCCTCAGTACCTCCAGTGTCCCTCAGTACCTCCAGTGTCCCTCAGTACCTCCAGTGTCCCTCAGTACCTCCAGTGTCCCTCAGTATCTCCAGTGTCCCTCAGTACCTCCAGTGTCCCTCAGTACCTCCAGTGTCCCTCATCACCTCCAGTGTCCCTCAGTACCTCCAGTGTCCCTCAGTACCTCCAGTGTCCCACATCACCTCCAGTGTCCCACAGTACCTCCAGTGTCCCTCAGTACCTCCAGTGTCCCTCAGTACCTTCAGTGTCCCACATCACCTCCCGTGTCCCTCAGTACCTCCAGTGTCCCTCAGTACCTCCAGTGTCTCTCAGTACCTCCAGTGTCCCTCAGTACCTCCAGTGTCCCTCAGTACCTCCAGTGTCCCTCAGTACCTCCAGTGTCCCTCAGTACCTCCAGTGTCCCTCAGTACCTCCAGTGTCCCACATCACCTCCAGTGTCCCTCAGTACCTCCCGTGTCCCTCAGTACCTCCAGTGTCCCTCAGTACCTCCAGTGTCCCACAGTACCTCCAGTGTCCCTCAGTACCTCCAGTGTCCCTCAGTACCTCCAGTGTCCCTCAGTACCTCCAGTGTCCCTCAGTACCTCCCGTGTCCCTCAGTACCTCCAGTGTCCCTCATTACCTCCCGTGTCCCTCAGTACCTCCCGTGTCCCTCAGTACCTCCAGTGTCCCACATCACCTCCAGTGTCCCTCAGTACCTCCAGTGTCCCTCAGTACCTCCAGTGTCCCTCAGTACCTCCAGTGTCCCTCAGTACCTCCAGTGTCCCTCAGTACCTCCAGTGTCCCTCAGTACCTCCAGTGTCCCTCAGTACCTCCAGTGTCCCTCAGTACCTCCAGTGTCCCTCAGTACCTCCCGTGTCCCTCAGTACCTCCAGTGTCCCTCAGTACCTCCAGTGTCCCTCAGTACCTCCAGTGTCCCTCAGTACCTCCAGTGTCCC